>NC_134710.1:252310091-252662591 GCF_043290135.1 Rhipicephalus microplus
GCATGGTTCTGGTGTTTAAGAACTTTTGTCCTTAGGCTGCACAAGATACAGATGTTTGAGACTTTGAGCCATCAGAGAAGAATGCGGTTGAACGATATATGTGTTCAAGGGCCAAGGAATGTTGCTCAATGAGTGCACTTGGACAATTTTTCTTTATGATGTCTTTGGAAGACCAGTCACAAGTGACTGGACCCTGCTGCCAGGGAGGGATGTGTTCAACATGGTCACTTTCCTAAGTCATTGAAAAAAATATCAAGTTTTTCTACTGCTGGTCTTATTGCCAATGGAAATGGTGGGGCGATAGAAGGACGGTTTAGGTATAACTGGGTAGTAGACACATCGTTCATAAGTGTTTTGCATGGGTGCTGCTTCAGAGACATGATCTTAACTGCATAGTTGACTCGTAGATACGTGCGCTGATAGTCCAGTGGCCACTGATCTGACTCTGCATAAAGGCTATGAATAGGGCTGGTACGGAAGGCACCAAACGCCAGCCGGATACCAAAGTGGTATACATGGTCCAAAATTTTCAGTGCTGTCCTTGAAGCTGACTGATATACTATGCATCTATAGTCTATGCGTGACAGAACCAGGCTTCGAAACAGAAATATGAGACAGTGCCTGTCTGTCCCCCATGACTGATGCGATAAAACTTTTAAAACGTTCATGGTCTTGAGACATTTTAACTTCAGCTGTTTTATGTGCTGGATGAAGGTGAGTTCGGAATCAAAAATTACACCGAGGAATTTTCGTTCTTTCGCGATGACTATTTTTGTCCATTCATGAGTATGCAGGGGTCAGGATGTACACCTCGTCGTCTCGAGAAAAGCACACTAGTAGTCTTGTTAGTGTTAAACTCAAAACCATTCTCATCAACCCATTTTGCAAGACGGTTAACACCTAACTGTATCTGGCATTCGCATACAGTCAAGTTACACAATTTGAAACTAATTTCAATGTCGTCCACGTATACAAAGTACGATATCGCAGGTGGAATAACAGAGCGAAGAGAGTTAATTTTAACTATAAATAGTGTGCAGCTTAATACTTCTCCCTGCGGCACTCTATTTTCTTGAAGAAACGTGCGCGATAACACAGTACCTATCCTTCACGGAACTTCCTTTCAGACAGGTAATCTTTGATTATGGTAATCAACCTGCCACATATACCGAAAGACAGTAGATCTTGCAGGATTCCGTATCGCCAGGCAGTATCATATGCCTTCTCAAGATCAAAGAAAACAGACAGACAGTATTGATTGTGTACAAACGCGTCACATATATACGACTCGAGGAGGACAAGATTGTCAGTTTTGGATCTAGCTGTATGGAAACCAGACTGGCACGGGAACAATATGCCGTTGTATTTCAAGTAATAGACCAAGTGGCAGTTAATCATTTTTTCAAACACTTTGAGTAGGCAGCTTGTGAGGGTGATAGGCCTGTAACTATTTACCGAAGAAGGATATTTCCCCTGTTTAAAAATTGGTAGTACTATTACCTCTTTCTAAGCAGAGGGTATTTTGCCGGTATTGAAAATATTGTTGTAAAGTGCTAAAAGGCAGTTCAGGGTTTCATGAGGGAGATTTCTGATCATTTCATAGATAAATGTATGAGGACCAGGTGCGGAACTTCCACAGAAACCAAGGGCAAGCTTCAGTTCATATAGTGTTTGTGGTTTATTGTATCCGTCTGATGCAGGCTTGTTCCGGCACAGACGTACACTTTCGGCTATGTTTTTGTGGCGTAAGAACTTAGTGGTATAGTTTTCTGAGCTTGATATTTTCTCGAAGTGTTCGCCAAGAGCGTTTGCCTGTTCTTCTATTGTATCACCGCAGTCATTCACCAAAGGGAAGGGATTTGGGCCTTGTCCTTTAAGTTTATGCACCCTATTATAAACCTTGCTGACGTCTGCGTAGGGGTTTATTGAGGATATGTAGTGTGTCAAGCTTTCCCGTTTGGCTATACGGCGAATACGCCTGCCATTCGCTTTGCTAATATTAAAGGTTATCAAGTTTTCTGCTGTTGGGAAGCGAGAAAAAGTCCTCCATGTTTTGTTTTGCCGTTTTTTTAGCAATTTCACCCTCCCGATTCCACCATGGCTTTGTGTTAACCTTATCAATCTTGGACTGCGGTATGCACTTTTTTGCACAAGAACATATTCAGAGATATAATTGGCCATCTCTTCTACTTCCAAATGGTCTACTTCTTCGAGGTGTAGTGTACATAGCTCTCTGAATTTAACCCACTTTGCAACACAAAAGGTCCACTTTTTAGAATAAGACGGTCGGTCATCCCGTTGTTTCGTTACTAGAAGACTTGGAAAATGGTCACTTCCATATGGATTTTTCATAACTTTCCAATCTAAGTAAGGTAGGAGTGACGGTGACCCAATGGCTAAATCTATGCATTAATACGTATTGTGTGTGGTACTGAAGTATGTTGGCTCTGCGTTATTGAGCAGACAGGCTCCAGATGCGAGAAAAAAAGTTTCTATTACACGACCTCTCGCATCACATTTGGTATCACCCCATAGCAAACTGTGAGCATTAAAATCTCCAATTAACACTTATGGTTCTGGAATCTGATCAATAAGCTTTTCGAACTCTGTTTTATTGAATGGTTCTTTGGAGGCTATGTAGATCAAGCAGATAGATATAAGATGGTTGAATAAAATAGCGCGAACAGCCACAACCTCAAGAGAGCTTTTTAGCACAATTTGCTGGCATGCTACGCTTCTTTGTGCAATGATAGCCACACTTCCAGAAGAGAAATTGCCACCATTTCAATCTCTACGAAAAACCACATATTGATTTAAGAAATTCACATGAGTTGACTTTAAATGAGTTTCTTGAACACGGAACACTTTTGGCTGATAGTCATTAAGCAAGTCTTTAATATCATCTAGGTTATTAAATAGGCCTCTGGCATTCCACTGTAGTATTTGTGTGGTCATATTGAAAAGAAATGTATGTGTCCTGTGTTCCGATGATTGTGCTAAAAATATGTGTTAAAGCGGAGGCTACCCTTCAGCTTACCGACCCCTTTGATGGAGCGGTTACAAGATGTTTCCCTTTCTTATTGCGCTCCAAGGAGCGCTGATCTTTGGGCGTCGACGACGCTGGTGTTTATCCATCGATTTTCATTGCCTTCTCCGAGGCACTGGAAAGTCGAGGACCGGGCACAGAGACTTGTGTCTCCGGCCTTAGAATTCGATTCAGCTTCGGGGCCTGTTGAGCCGAGGCCTGCAGACCCACCTTTGATGTTGCTGGCGCGGCAATAGCAGCAGCCACCTGGGGGTTGGACGAAGTGACTACTGGGCCACTGTTGGCGACCGCAGTAGACTGCCGAGGTACTTGTGGCACTACCCCCCTTTGCACCACCTCGTCAAAACTGGTGTGATCAAGGTATGACAGACGGGTCCTTGCTTCACTAAATATTATTTTTTTTACTTTTAGTGCGATAATCTCTTTTTCGATCGTCCATTTAGGACATGTTCTAGAGTAGGCTGGATGACTTGCATCACAGTTCACACAATGCGGTGATGATTCGCCATCGTCTGACTTGTGTCCATTTGAGCTGCATTTGGCACATGTCTGCTTTCCCCGGCATGTCTGCGATACGTGCCCATACCGCTGGCACTTATAGCACTGCCGAGGGTTTGGGATGTACGGCCTCACGCGAGGTTTGATGTAGCCTGTATCTCGTGTGGTAGGAAGCACACAGCTCACAAAGGTTAGTATTGTATGCTTAGTACGGATCTGCTCATTTTTCCGGCGAATCAATATTCTTTCAACCTTTATGACATTTTGATTCTGGAACCCATCAAGAAGTTCTTCATCACTAAGGTGCAAGAAGTCATCTTCTGATATTACACCACGGCTTATGTTCATTGTTCTATGTGCAGACACTGTGACTGGTACGTCACACCAATGCATTTCAACTAAATCATTTTCTCAAATTGATCTTTGTTCTTAAGTTCAAGTAGCAGATCACCGCTAGTCAGTTTCGTGGCCTTGTAGCCCGGTCTAATGATGTTTCCAAGGCATTTCACCCCCAGGAAAGGAGACAATTTGCAAACAGTTAGGTTGCCCTCACTATGGATCACATGGTATTTTGGAAATATGTCATTGCTTTTCAGAAAAAAGTGGAAGGGTGCTTCGGTGCGCCGTTTTTTTTGAAGGCGATCAAAGAGTAAAGTAGCTTGTTTAGCCATGGGAGTAGTGCGTGTGTTCGGCGACAGCGCCAACCACCCACCACGGAGCCCAACAATGGGATGCGGCAAGACTTGAACTAAGTCTGCACAACGCCAGCTGTACGCTGTCACTATAACCGGATATAGCATACCCAAGGTTGGATACCTACACGAGGTTAACCCTTGCGGCCAGGAAACAATGAATTAAACGGAAAAGAGAAGAGGACAGGATAGATTTAAAGAGGAGAAAAGACGAAGATGTAGCGAGAGAGAGAAATAGGAAAAGGCGACTACCAATTTCCCCTGGGTGGGTCAGCCCAGGGGTGCCGTCCACGTGAAGCCGGGGCCAAAGAGGTGTGTTGCAGCCACTGGGGGGCCTTAAAGGTACAATCAGCCGGCATTGGCTCAACCCCCAGGATCCCATTTTCCCCGGACACGGCAAAGCCACGCACGGTTAGGCGTGGGAGGGAGCCGAACCCCGCCCCCCCCCCCCCCCCCCGTTAGCTCAGGTCCGTGGTGTCGCTACACACCAAACGCCTGCTTGCGCAGGCGCCCCTGTGGGGGCTTCGTGTAAACTTACTCTGGAGTGAATTGAAGCTTTCACGTTTTTTGTCATGTATATGGGTGCGATTGCCAGCGATCATCGCATATGGCTGGTAGATTTCGCCCGCGCGTTCCTATAATAGTTTAACTAGGCGCGCCTGAGCAATAATTTATTTCTCAATATAATATTCGCAGCAAATTCATGCGTTAAGTTTTTTTTTATCGTGGAATACACACGTACCTGTGATAAAATGGTTTTCGCACACTCTGGCTTCAACGTTCCGTACTCAAAAGTTACCTTTCGCTGTGGCTCACTTCACAGCCATGGCCCACCTATTTTTTCCTCCGTTACATGGTAATTATACCTGCGTTTGCCTTTCACGCTCGAGTAGGAATAGCCAACGACTGAACAACTGACCATGGTTTATCAAGACAAATATAAACGGGCGGCCGCATGCGTGAATCCCGAATAATCTGAGGCTTGCGGCGAAGCGGTTAACTATCGTGTACTTTTCTCGAACCGGAAGCCGGTAGGAGACGGTGGATCCCACAATCTCTCGCGCTTTTACTGGTCACCTATTTTGCGATACCTTCACTCTACAAAACACCGAGTGCGCATGGTATCATTTTGCTATATTATCGATCTATTTTATCGATTTTCTTTTCCTAATTGTAGGAGGGAGAGGGCATAACCGGCAGTTTATATTTTCCAAGCCATCCGTTCATCGTTTCATCACGCGCACCTTAAGGTATACATTCTAAGTCAAATCCTGGCTAGACTACACGCCCGCAGGCAAGAAATCGAGTCAAAATATCGCCGCTTCTAGGCGGCTCCGTAGCCGTGTTTTGAAGTGGCCGGCCCGATTTGAAGTGGCCTTCAGAATAGCCGCGACAAAGATCAGCCGGGATTTTCGGTCAAATTTTTTTCTGGCAAGTTGCAGCCTGCGGTTAGGCATTAATTTCCCTAGACAGCCCGGCCCTGAAGCGGGGGCGGAAAAAAGTACCCTTACAATTTTCAGAGCAGTTTAACGACGAGAATGCGGTGGATATTACGACAACAGGTAATTAGAAAATTATTAGTATCACAACTACCTACATATGCACGATTAACAGGAAAGCACAGCCCTGAAATAGAACTCGGGACCACATGCACGTGAGGCAGATGTCTTACCCATTGCACAACCACGCCACCGCATGGGGCCGAGTCTTTTTGCGGGGTATATATTTATACCAAGTGGGTTTTTTCAAACCATCTTCGGAACCTTGAACTGTTTTTGTGCCATGTGCGTGCATTCGATCAGCGAATAACTTTTAGGGCTTCATGAATTCGAGACAACCACGGTGAGCGCTTTCGGCTCTGAATTCGGTTCATGGTGCGCCGTTCCGCAAGAAAAATTAGCGTGTGTTTTAAGTCGTTTTAGTGCTTCCCCGTGAACTGCGGTTGTTACGCTCACCGAAATTCGCGGACGAGGCTATGTTCGGCTGTCGAAACCTGCGTAGGTTTCTCGCACATGCGTGTGCTGTGCGAAATTCGGTTGATTTGTGTCGGGAGGTACAAGAGTGTCAGTGAGAGCAGCCTATTCTCAGCTGTTTGAAGACAATTCACTTTTGCACGTAAACGTTGCATGGATATTTTAGTGTGTCTACTCGAACATACGCTTTTCGTACGCGCGAACTGCCGTGACCTACACAGTGGAGCAGCAGCACATTTTAGCATTTCAACGATTACTAATCTTTATTCAATTAGAATTTATGTGCATTATTTCGCAATATAGAGTGCTTTTTACTTATTTTCAGTCTTCAACTGATCTTATTTATGGGGAGTGCCTACTCTTACTTTTAATCAGCATCACATTGTTGTTCAAGTGAATGCCGAAACGCGCGCTATGGTTAAGTATGACGTACACAAATTAGCGACGGACAGGTCACTCTCCCTCCAAATAAATAATGCCTCTGCACATCTCTTTTGCGAACGTTGGCATGCCGTTGGGGTCAAGAAATGGTGCAGAACTTATTCTTACTGCTAGCAGATGCTCTTTAGAAAATGGGGATTTTTATAGCTGGTACATTACCTCCACAGCAGTACACTGGTTGTCATGGTCATGGTTCACTGTAAAAAATTCATGCTAGAATATGAGAACTCTACTTAAAATTCAAAAGAGTGAGCAAATGTCGGTTCCATACGCTCTCCTGCTGACTTCGATTATTTGATTGATATGTGAAGTTTAACGTCCAAAAACCACCGTATGATTACTAGAGACGCCGTAGCGAAGGGCTCCGGAAATTTCGACCACCTTGGGTTCTTTACCGTGAGCCCAAAATTGAGCACACGGGCCTACAACATTTTCGCCTACATCGGAAATGCAGCCGCCGCAGCCGGCATTCAAACCCGCGACCGGGTCAACAGCTGAGTACCTTAGCCACTAGACCACCACAGCATGGCTCTCCTGCTGACTTCTCCACCTGACTTCTGTACTTGATGTTCATCATCAAATTACGCAAGCACTAATGAAATATCGACCAATAGATTTTCTATTTTGATCTTTTTCTGTCTCACTGCCTTCGGTTTGTTTCTGTTTAACTATGCTTTCCTAAAATCATCTGTTCAACTTCTTTGGTAGAACATGAGCATGAACATACATAAGCCAGTGTTTCAGAAAGCTGTCACGCATGCACTAGTACTCTTTTATTTGGTGCATGACGCAGTTTTATACCTCGACAAGTCATGAACGGAAAGTTCTTTGTAATCTTTACTGAAGGCAAAAGAGTAACTATTGTCGTAGGCCCGTGTGCTCAGATTTGGGTGCACGTTAAAGAACCCCAGGTGGTCAAAATTTCCGGAGTCCTCCACTACGGCGTCTCTCATAATCATATGGTGGTTTTGGGACGTTAAACCCCACAAATCAAAGAGTAACTATGACACTGCGAATCCCTGTGTATGCCCAAATGCAGAGAGATGTATGATATCTTGAATAAAGTGTGTCATAGAGCACTGGAAAATGTTTCCGTCTCAAACCATCTTTTAGAAAAACGACCATCACAAGACAGCGGGACGAAACAGCGACGCACAAATGCCACGGCATGCAGGCGACAATGAGCGCCACACCGGTGCCGGGTGCCCAGCTGGCTTTGGCACCCGGCACCGGTGTGGCTGAACGGTTGTGGCTGAACGGTTGTGGCTGAACGGTTGTGGCTGAACGGTTGTGGCTGAACGGTTGTGGCTGAACGGTTGTGGCTGAACGGTTGTGGCTGAACGGTTCAGCGTCAGTTGATGCCGGCTCCTGACGCCAGGCTGGCGCTACGGAATTGGCGGCTGTCCCTCTTTTTTCTTTTTTTTCTTTCTTGCGCCTGCTCTTACCGTCTGTATGCGTAACTTTCGTGCCGCGTGGATGTCACGGCTATTTTTTATTGCTGGGCTCCCAATAGACAGGATTTTAGTCAGTACACAGAAGCAAGCCGCCTATGTGCAGTCCGTTATCTGGCACCTGACTTAGAGCGTATGGTCATTGTTACAAAACAACAAGAGATTCCTAGACCAGCCTAGTTTTTTTATGAAAACTAGTCGCCTTCCTCGTGGGCATATGTGGTGGGTTGATCTTGACGGCTGAACTTGCAGCACGTTTATTGTGTGAGCGGCAGAAATGGTGAGAGAGAGCAAATGCATTGTGCCAAGTGTGTTTGCGAGACACATATTTCCAATTAGTCGCCTGCAATAGGCTGACCAACCACTCGTCAATGTAGGTTCGCCCGCCAGGTTCATGCAAGGCAACGATGTTCAACATTCTCTCATCCTGCAACACGGCTCTGTAAAAAAGAAAAGCGGGTAAAGTAGGCACCAAGGGCGACTCTATCATTTGGGCGTAAAAAATGCTGACATTCATGGTCGGATTAGGCTTCTGTATTCTAAGGGCATTCACACTGTAGATAAAGACGGATTTCTCACGAGCAACCGAGTGGTAACTCGTCGACGAATCGTTCGGAAGTATCCGTTTCAGTCTTCCATGATGTTAAAAAGCGTCTGTAAAGTTTTCCGAATGCCTCTCTCTGCCTCGGCCTAATGTCCATGACATCCTTGGGCTTCCGGTAGACAACACCTCCACTCGGCACCACGTCACGCAACCGTCGATAAGAGTATGGCGTCCAGCCCAGCCGTAACAACAGGCAAAAAGTACAAAGCGTGCAGTGAATCAAAGCTTGATACGCGCGCACGCGTCTGCAAAAGTGTCACGCATGACAGTTCGATATTGTTATATGTCTGCTCAACAGACTGTACTTCCGGTTGGTAGAATAGCATAGAGAATAATCATTGTTAAAGTTTAGCGTTCATAAAATAACAAGAGATGCCGTAGAGGAGGACTTCTAAAATTTCAGATTTTTGGGTATATATAGTGCACCTTACTTAAGCAAACAGGACTGAAGCATTTTCAGCACCTTCTAAATTGTCGTTTGAATTCAACCTCGCCACTTCTGGTACAGCAGCCGAGTTCCTTGAACACTAGGCCATTGTGGCGGGTTATAATAGCATTTAAGGGAAATCAAATTAATCCTGATATACATCAGTTACAAGGGTGCCGCTTTGTTATAAATTATCACGCAACAGATGTTTGATCTGTTAAAGAAAGTTACTTACGTGGTCGACAGTGGGCGCCAGCCCGTTAGCGTCCCGGCAATCATACGTTATTGTTATGATCATTCGTTCTTGTGCACCTAAACGAAGAAACGCAGTACGTTTTTTGTAGGAGAAGAACGAACGGTAGTTATGTAGCAACGTAGTTTGCAGCAAACAGAGTTTAACACGCTGCAAAAGCTTTCGATTGTAAATCGCGAGATGTATAATCAGTCACATATTCGAGTATATTAGTTGTCTAGAACGGCTGCTCGTTTACTATCGCCAATAGTATGCAGAATACGCCGTTTCTTGTCCAATCACCCAACTAAAGCGCTCAGTCAGTACTAAAGGCGCGACCACATCGTAATTGCTGATGACATCATCTTTTTACCCTATAAGTTTTTTGTTTTAGGAGACGAAATAGAACAATAAGGGCGTCATTTACTCTTGCGACATCCTTGGTTCTACATTTTATCACGCGCACATGAACATATGGAAAACCGAAAGTTGATGCGTGTGCACACGGCTTCAATTGTGGCACGGAGTGCGCACGCTATCATATTTTCCTTTCTTTTTACCTTCACTCTATGTATTATTTTTCTTTGTTTTAGTGAAAAAAGATACACAAGAGAGAGAGGGCTAATTTACCCTTTCCGCATCATTCGTTACTCGTTTCATCATGTGAACATTTGCATAGAGAAATGAAAAAAAGAAAATGCGTGTTGTGAATCTAAACTCTGTACATGCGCACTCGTGCATGCGCACTCGTGCATGAATTTGGCCGTATTCGAATTTCAATCCACTATGTCAATGCTCGAGAGATTTACCTGATGGTTAGTAGAATGGCATTAAGAATAATAAATTTTGGGTCCGACAACCATATGAATATATTAGATGCCGTAGACAAGAGCTTCGGAAATTTGACCTTTTGGGGGTAATTAAAGTGCGCCTGGTTCTAAATTAGGAACATTGGTCTGAACCATTCTGGCCTCTATCCAATATGCGGTCGTGATTCGACCACGCGCCGTTTGCCTCAGCAGGCCAGTGCCACTTGACCACCGTAGCAGGTTACAATACCATTGTTGGGCCTTCAGGTACGACCTGCTTTATAACGGTCAATCGTGTGCACTCCGTTATGAAAGCCTACGAAAGAAAATGTTTGTAGGTTACAGAAAGTGTCTTACGCGAACGGCCGGTGGCGGCAGCCCGTAAGCGCACACACGTAGACGTTGCCACATTGGTGCTTGTGCGCTCCAGCGAAGACACTGTGTACGTTTTCTGGCCGAGCAAAACAGAGATTTTTCACCAAGAGAATTTAACACACTGCACAAACCATCAGTCTTAACCTGGCGAAATGGATCTAATACTCACGTAGTCGGGTAAACACGTTCTTGTTATATGATTGCTCCTGATTTTAGCCATACAAGCTGAAAGCACCGGTTCTCGACCGGATGGCGAAGCTAAGTAGCGTTAGGCTCGGTCTGTACTTTGGGAGGGAGACCACCTGGAAAAACCAAGTGTTGAATGAAACATCTTTTTTTTTCTTTCCTTTTTGCAGAAACAGAAGAGAGGGAGAAGGTGAAGAATAGAAGGGATTAACTTTGGCCAAGAGAATTGGTTCATTGGTTCCTCGTTTTACAACGCACCCAAGTCCGCATATACATCTTTAGCCAGGTTGCCGCCAATATGCCTAGTGGGCGGCACAATCCCGTGTCTGGCTACCCAATCGAACGTGCGATGCTCCATGTTTCAGTGAAAAGTAATTGTACGGTTTCAGTCGTTTTTTGTGTTCGTTCTGGAATGCTGAATTTTGTCTAAATACTGCGTCGGAGAGACGTCCTGAAAGGCTTGCATCTGATCAGGATCAAATACAATATTATGTGACGACGGGAACGTGTCGAGAGTGGCTGGTGTGGTATGTTGTCGGCAATCTCTTTGTTACAAAAAAACCTAACTATGTTGAGACCCGTTAAACAGGCAAAGCAAGTGCTGGCACCCTTTAAATTTAGAATATTTTTTGAACTGTAATAGTTAGGTTTGCTTTTTCAGTGGGGATTATTTGTGCTTTTGCAGCGATACCATCTTACTTGCTGCCGTGCGTGAGCGAACAGTCGCGGCTTTTTCGCGATCACGGTATTGGTAAGTTGCTAACAAACTAATGGGTATCTTCTGTTCGACCTCCCTTAAACCCGTATTAGTCACTGGAATATTGCCCACCGGCATGGATAAAATTGAGCCTGGTGGTGCTGGTACTCAAAAAGCGTCGCGCAAAATTACATGCCAGCACAATGCTCTTTCTTTTGAGAATCGTGGCGTTTGGTTAGACTGCAGCGCCGAGATATCGAAGGTAGTGCATGCATGACGAAATTACATAGGTCGAGAAATTTCGAACAAAAGTTTCACAAACCTATGGCGACAGGCATCCGCGTTTACCGACGAATAAAACGTGAAAAGGTGCGGAGGAGACAAAGAACCAAAAGTAAAAGCTTAATATATTTGTTTCCTCAAATGGCCGTATTTGTACATATAATCAAAGTTAATTTAAGGTTACTTTACGATGTATCTAATACCTGGCTAATTTGTTGTCTCAACTTTTTCCAATTTCCCTCGAGTGCCATAAATGGGGAGGGGCTGGCGTCTAGGCAATTTGCTCTCAGAGCTTACGTTTAGATCAGCGTCGTCTCCTTTGGTTCAGCGCATTGACCGATCAACGAGACATTTCTATTGTATACATGGTGTATTCGTGCCTGCCCTCAGTCGTTTTCCACTTTGTTACGTGCGATTAGTATGTACTAACTTGCAGAACTGCTCTAGCTCTTAGAATGCGCAGATAGCCACTCTTGTGACTGCTTTTGTTTGTGCACGGCGGCTTAAACCTCGCCTTTGGTGACGGTTAACTCGACACGCTAAGCAACAAGACGCGGTACTGTACGGCTGGCAAAGCTTTACTTTCAAAGCTGCTGTGTCGCTGCAGAGAAGTTTGACGGTTGAGCAACGTAAGCTTTTCGAACTGTTGCGCTCGTGAACACAAGACTCGCAACTGCCTGTGCGAAATTTTTTTCGTGCATATTGTATGGTATTGTGTTGTATTGTAGGTCATTTGGCTAATCAAACAGTTTCGCTTTCTCAAGCTCAATGTTTCATTTGTTTTCATTTTTATCATGCATTTAATTAGCAAGCCTTTTTAAAATGCGCTTTAACAACATGTGAATAGTCTGCAAGTAAAAACATTTATATTCCGCACCAATTAAGGCAAATGTACTATGTCGCTTCAGCTTCTGGTGGCGACGTCGCATTTTATTTTTAGTTTGCTGTTAGTTTACCTCTTTTCATGTAGATGGCGAAGGTTGCATTGAGTCGCCGACTACTGGTTCCATGAGTTTGCATTGAAGTTACGCTACTAGTTTACGTATACCTTGGTTCTTGACTATTCTGCCGATGAGGCACCCAGCGGACTCGAGCCTTTGATTGCCTGAAGAGTGATATATTGGCCATTTCGTCAAGTAGTCTGTCTCCAAGTTATACTGCCTATGTGAAATCTTCCTCATCGTTTCTAAATGTAACTAGCTCAATTAAGACATAGAGAAGCAACACAAAACCCTCACAAAGTGCTCTAATTATGTTTCGCTCTAAGAAAATATTAGCTATGGTGTATTTTATCACAAAACTTGTCAGACCCGGTTTCTGACGACGCAAAAACTTTTCTTCCTTCGGTAATTATTTCAAACACGAAAAGACCAACTCAATTTTTCTGTTTCGCGATTCGGCTTCTATATCGCACAGGTTGTACTATGCATTCCGCCATCGCAATATATTAGTGCTCTCGCGACTATAATTCCGCCACGTTACTTTCAAGAAAACTTTTGCGAGTATTCGGGCTACACAGGTCCTAAGAGCAAAACAATTTAACCGCGTCAAGCCATTACGCGACTGGGAAGTGAGTGGTTTCTCGTCCGCGTTGATACAGTAACATCAACTGCACTGATAACCATGTTGAGCTGAGCTACAAGACTAATGTTTCACGAAACCCATTATACTAAAACGTAATAAGAAAACGAAGCGAAAACAAAGGTGGCTCCACGAGTGGTGGTTAAATGTTTCGTGACGGACAATGCGTTAACTCGCCGATCACGTTTGGTCATAAATATAACCATTTATGCTTATCATTTCCCCGAGTGGAGGGCTGCACAATCAAGGTATATGTTGGCACATGTCGATATTAAACTTGTTACGCAACACAAACTATGCACAGCATGAAACAACTGCAAAAGCTGCACGTTTCGTTATGCGTGCCGCATACTATTCGGAACCACCCCCCCCCCCCCCCCTTGGCCAGTTTTCTTTATTTTTCCGTAATTTTTAGAACAAGCAAAGAAGCACAGTGGCTCATCGTTGACCTCTCGCTGGTTGACAGTCATAAAACAGAAAACAATACCCGTAGTTCTACTTAACATATGCCATTGTGTTAGAAAACGCCACTCATTCAAGCACCAGCCAGTAGGACACTCGGTGCAGTCGGCACGCTCTAGAAAGGAAGGAGGCGCTGATTTCCAGTCCAGTCTTCTTCGCCAGATGGTACAGTCTATTGGTAATCGAAATTCCATGTGTGTTCACTTTCTAAATGGTTATGTAACGGGAGAGTGTCACCGGTAAATGTTCATGCCTAAAGGGAAGCTGAAACACTTCTAAAAAAGTTGACTAGGAGCGTCTACAGACAGATTCATCCTTGTTGAATTAGAGAAGGGACGTGAGAGTTCACGAACATTAGCGCCAATAGCACTTTTCGATGAAAAAACAGTGGCTGCGGCTTCCGGGCTTCTTGAGACGTCGAGTGAGCATGGTGACGTCACGCTCAGAATGGTGCGTCGTCTGTAACAGCAGCACTGCTGAAGTGTGGCCTCTTCA
Source organism: Rhipicephalus microplus (assembly GCF_043290135.1). NCBI lineage: Eukaryota > Metazoa > Arthropoda > Arachnida > Ixodida > Ixodidae > Rhipicephalus > Rhipicephalus microplus. Next base: position 252,324,343 of record NC_134710.1, read on the forward strand.
ATTATATACAGCAACCACACATTACGGGTTAAACACGGAGGCCGTGGTTGAAAGTAAGAAAGTATTGCCCCGGGCCAAGAAATACTAAGGTGACGTAAGTTTCAACGCCCAAACTTTCAGCGTGCTCGCGAGGGCAGAGCAAGGCAAGCTTTTATTTCGCCTAGCCGCTGAAGCTTCTTCTGCTAGATCAGTGAAAACAATTAAGACATCCTCAACAATACTGTTGGTCCTACCTTGACACGAAGCTTCATTGAATTCCAAAATTGAGTTATTTTTGAGATGACACCTTCACAGGCCAACACAGGGATGGGGCAATGGTGATAGAATGCATAGGTGTCAGATGGCAAGAGAAGATTGGGCGAAAAAAATTGGCAATGCGACTCGTTCGACACTACTTGCCCGGCAGCGTCTGAACCAACGCAACGTGCAGCAGACCAACTAAGTCAAGGTACACGTGATGCGCACGAAATAACGCGGGCATTAGGAAAAGTTAGCCCTTTCAAAGTCACAAGTAAGTCTAGTTTACCCTGATGGTTGCTCCCTTCATAATGCTCTCACGAAGACGAGGGCCACCGCACAAAACCATCGCTCCGGAAAGTCGAAGAGGAACATCGGTATCATATCTCGCGTAACGCAGCAAGAAGTGCGCGAGTCTCTGTGTTCGTCGAGAGGGCGGCGCAGGTCGGTGGCGTCGAGGGTGCGGGTGGCGTGGTCGTCGAACTTTTGGAGATGGCGGCAGCAGCCAGCAGATGCGATGAAGCACGTGGTGTCTGCGTCATCCTCGAGCGCGTTGTGACGACGACGACAGCCAGTTGAGACGAGGATGAAGCCGTCGTTTTGTTCGTGGACACGACGGGCGCACTCAATGTAGATCGTAGGATGACTTCCGGGGCAACGCCGCTGGTACCCACGGAGTCTTTCCGAAAAAAGTGGTCCATGATCATTTTCGCACGACTACAAGGCTTGGCGGCAACTCACGGCGCTGTCAGATGAGACCGTGAAGAACACAGCTTTGCGCTGGAGCTGCCAAGAAGTGAAGCGCAGATCGGTTGTGGATTGTTTTCCGCTACAATTTCGGCAGCGTGAATGTCATGCTGCACACGGTCCCTGGCGTGTTTGACGTAGCAGCGCAGGCACGGCTGGTCTCGCGAGCAGGTCGCAGTTGAGTGCCCGATACGGCGACATTGGGTACACTGCAGGGGCCGGTGATGGCGAGAATGTAAGGTACGCGAAAACTTGGGGGGGGGGGGGGGGGTGCCTTTTGCTGGGCAGCCACAGGCGTTGAGAAAGGAAATAAGTTGGTGGGTTTCTTGCACGAAGTCAGGGCCAAAGCACGAAAGGAGGAAAGTCCGGTTTGCCTCTTCCCCTCGCTTGGAGGCCGGTAGTTGATGGCGGTGTCATGGCTACCGGTCTCTTTCGATAGGGTTTGTTTTTGAGTGCGCAGGCTTCCTTGGTTCCTGCTTCTTTGTGGGCACCAGTCTGGATGCCAAGGTAGCCAGAACGGAATCCTGTTGATGTTTCGTCATGCGGCAGCCTTTCGGCGACGCCATCTGTAGCCCTTAAAAAGGCTGCGTGCAAAAAAGCGTTAGAGCGAATACGACGGAAAGGATAGCCCCGCAAAATACACACGTCCTATCAGCTTGCAATTGTATGTGCCTCTCACGTGTTGACTCCGGTATGAATGAGGCGCCGAATGCTCATTTTATCATCTTTTTATTCTTTTATCCTTCACTCTTTGTCTATATTTTTCCGAAAGAAGAAAGAGGGTGCAGTAGCGTTGCTTAATTTTGTCGCGTCATTCTTTTAACGTTGCATCACTCGCACGTAAAGGCATCATGCGTGCACAGATGGGCGTATATTTAGCGCGCATGACCGTTCAATTGTGCGATAACTCTACAGAACACGTAGTGCGTATGGTATCATATTTTTCTATTTTATCGATCTTCTTTTATCAATTTTTTTCTTTCTTATTGGAGGGAGAGGGTGTAGGGGAGCTGTTTATCTCTCCATGCCATTCGTTCGGTGTTTCTTCGCATGCACCATAAGGTATGCTAAATGTGCGCGTGATGAAACGGTGAACAGATGACATTGAAAAGACAAACAATTCCCTCTACGCCCACTTGCTCCGACAAAAAAGTAAAAGAAGATCGATAAAAAACGATCAATAAAATAGAAAAGTGATACCAGGCGCACTCGGTGTTCTGTACAGTAGAGATATCGCACAATTAAACTGTCATGCTGCTAAATATATACTCATCTGTGCAAGCATGAAGCTTCCACGTGCGCGTGATGCAACGTTGAACAAAAGATGTGAAGGTTAAAAAACGCTATCGCACCCTCTTTCTTCTTTATTAAAAACATAGACAAAAGGGAATGATAAAATGAATAAAAAGATGTTGCGATTCGCATTCGGTTCCTTTTGTAAACCCGAGTCAACAAGCGAGAGGCCCGAATGCTTCCAAGCAAAAAGGAGGTTTGTATTTTTCGCGACTATCCTTTCCGTCGCATTCGCTCCAAAGCCCTTTTGCACGCAGCCTTTTTATGGGCTACAGATGGCTTCACCGAAAGGCCACTGGAAGACGGAATATAAGGATTCCGTCCAGGCAACCTCGGCATCCACACTGGTGCCCAGGCAGCAGCAGGAACCAAGGAAGCCTGCGCGCTCGAAAAACAAACCCCATCTAAGGTGACCGACAGCCATGACACCGCCATCATCTACCTTCATCCGGGTGAGGGGAAAAGGGAAACCGGACTTTCCTTCTTTCGTGCTATGGCCCTGACTTCGTGCAAGGGACACATCTTATTTATTTTCTCAACGCCTGTGGCTGCCCAGCAAAAGGCACCCCCCCCCCCCCCCAAGTTTGCGCGTGCCTTAACATTCTCGCCAGCCCCAGTCGCTACAGTTTTCCCAATGTCGTCGTATTGGGCACGCAACTGCGACTTATTCGCGAGACCAACCGTGCCTGCGCTGTGGCGTCATACACGCCAGGGACCGTGTGCAGCACGACATCCACGCTGCCAAAATTGTCGCGAGAAATATCCGCAACCGAGGTGCGCTTCATTTCATTGCAGCTCCAGCGCAAAGCTGTGTTCTTCATGCTCTCATCTGACAGCACCGTGACTTGCCGCCAAGCCTTTTAGCCGTGCGAAAATCATCATGGACCGCTCTTACCGGAATGGCATCGTCAGTACCAGCGGCGAGGCCCCGGAAGCGGTCCTGCGATCTACATCGAGTGCGCCTGTCATGTCCACGAACACGACGACAGCTTCATCCTCGTCTCAACCGGCTGTTATCGTCGTCACTACGAGCTCCACGACGACGCAGACACCACGTGCTTCATGGCATCTGCTGGCTGCTGCCGCCATCTCCAAAACTTTGACAACCACGCCACCCGGACCCTCGACGCCACCGACCTGCGCCGGCCTCTGGATGAACACAAAGACTGGCGCACTCCTTGCTGCATTACACGAGATATGATCCCGATGTTCCACTTCGACTCTCCGCAGCGACGGTTTTGTGCGGTGGCCCTCGTCTTCGTGAGAGCCTTATGAAGGGAGCAACCATCAGGGTAAACCAGACTTGCTTGTTAGTTTGAAAGGCGCAACTTTTCCTAGTTCCCACGTTAGCTCGTGCGCATCTCTTGTACCTTGACTTTCTCGGTCTGCTGCATGTTTCGTTGTTTCGGACGCTGCTGGGCAAGCAGAGTCTAACGAGTCGCATTGCCTATTTTTTCGCGCTGTGTTCTCTTGCCATCTGAAACCTATGCATTCTATTACCATTGCTCCATCCCTGTGCTGGCCCGTGAAGGTGTCATCTCAAAAATAACTGAAGGAATTTAAATTTCAATGAAGCTTCCTGTTTAGGGAGGACCGACATTATTGTTGAGGATATTCTAATTGTTCTCACGGCTCTAGCAGCAGGAGCGTTAGAAGAGGCGAAATAAAAGCTTGCCTTGCTCTGCCCCCGCAAGCAGGCTGAAAGTGTGGGCATTAATACTTGCGTCACCTTAGTATTATTTTCCCGGAGCAACTGTTCTTTCTTACCTTCAACCACGGCCTCCGTGTTTAGCCTATGATGTGCGAATGACGAGGCCACACTTCAGCAGTGCTGCTGGTACAGATGACGCGCCGTACCGGGAGTGACGTCACCGTGCACACTCGACGTCTCAAGAAGCCCGGAAGCCACAGCCAAGATATCGGCGCCTTCTTCCTTTCTAGAGCGTGCCGACTGCACCGAAAGTCCTACTGGCTGGTGCTTGGATGAGTGGCGTTTTCTAACAATTAAGCTTGTGCTAAGTAGAACTATGGTTATATTTTTCTGTTTTAAGACAATGTCAACCAGCGTGAGGTCAACGATGAGTCACTGTGCTTTTTTGCTTGTTCTGAAAATTACAGAAAAATAAAGAAAGCTGGCGAGGGGGGGGGGGGGGGACTGTCCGAGTAGTCTGCGGCATGCATCACGAAACGTGCAGCTTTTGCTGTTGATTCATGCATTGCATGGTTTGTGTTGCGTAACAAGTTTTACATCGACATGTGCTCACCTATACCTTGATTGGGCAGTCTTCCGCTTGGGGAAATGATAAGCTGACATGTTTCTATTTATTACCAAACATAATCGGTGAGTTACAGCCTTGTCTGTCGCGAAACATTTAACCACCACTCGGGTAGCCGCCTTTGTTTTCGCTTCGTTTTCTTATTTGGTTTCAGTATCATGGCTGTCGTCTCAACATGGCTCGGCTCAACATGGCTATCAGTGCAGTTGATGTCACTGTATCAATGCGCACGAGACACCACTCACTTCGCAGACGGGTAACTGGCTTGACGCGTTTCAATTGCTTTGCCCTTATGATTTGTGTGGCCCAAATACTCGCAAAGTTTTCTTGAAAATAACGTGGCAGAATTGTTGTCGCGAGTGTACAAATCAATTGGGACAGCGGGATGCATCGTACAACCTGCGCGATATAGAAGCCGAATCGCGAAACAAAAAATTGAGTTGGTCACTTCGTGTTTGAAATATTTACCAGAAGAACGCAATTTTTGCGTCGTCAGGAACCGGGTCTGACGAGTTGTGCGATGGAGTACACCATTGGTAATATCTCCGTAGAGCGAAACATAATTAAAGCACGTTGTAGCGGTTGTGTTCTGTTTCTATATGTTTTAATTTAGCTAGTTACCTTTGGAAACGATGAGGAATATTTCACATAGGCCGTACAACTTGGAGACAGACTACTTGACGAAATGAACAATATGTCACTCTTCAGCCAATCAAAGGCTTGAATCCGCTAGGTGCCTCATCGGCAGAATAGTCAAGAACCAGGTTATACGTAAACTAGTAGCGTAACTTCCATACAGATTCATGGATCCATTAGTCGGCGGCTCGTTGCAACCTTCGCCATCTACGTGAGAAGAGCTAAACTAACAGCAATCTAAAAATAAAATATGACATCGCCAACAGAAGCAGAAGCGACATAGCGCATTTGGCCTAATTGGTGCGAAATTTAAGTGTTTTTACTTGTCGACTATTTACATGTTGTTAATGCGTATTTTATTTATGGCTTGCTAATTCACTGAGTGAGAAAAATGGAAACAAATGAAACACTGTGCTAAGGAACCAAAACCATTTGATTAGCTAAATGACCTACTATAAAATACAATATGCGCAAAAAAAATTCGCAGAGGCAGTTGCGAGTCAAGTGTTCACGTAAACAACACTTCAAAAAGCTCACGTTGCCGAACCATCAGACTGCTCTGCAGTGACACAGCAGCTTTGAAAGTAAAGCTTTGCAAGCCGTACAGTACCACGTTTTGTTGCTTAGCGTGGCGCGTTCACCGTCACCAAAGGCGAAAATGCACCGGCCGTCCGCCAGCAAGAGCAGTCACATGAGCGGCTATCTACACATTCTAAAAGATAGACCAGTTCTGCAGGCTAGTACATACTAATCGCACGTAAAAAATAGGAAAACGACTGAGGGTGCGCACGAAATTACCACGGATACAAGAGCGATGCCTCATTGATCTGTCAATGTGCTTAACCAAAGGAGACCACGCTGATCTAAACGTAATCTCCGAGAGCAAATCGCCTGGATGCCACCCCTTCCCCATTTATGGGCTCGGGGAAAATTCGAAAAATTTGACACAATCAACAAATTAGCCAGGTATTAAATACACCGTAAAGTTAACTAAAATTATTTTGATTATATAATTACGACCATCTGAAGAAAAATTTGCATTGAGCTTTTACTTTTGGTTGTTTGTCTTCTCCTCAAGTTTTCTCGTTTTAATCGTCGGTGTGCGTTGATGCCAGTGGCGAAAGGTTTGCGAAAGATTTGTTCGAAAGTTCTTGACCTTGACCATGCATGCACTATCTTCGCTATCTCGGCACCGCAGTCTAACCAAACGCCACGACTCTCAAAAGAAAGAGCATTGTGCTGGCATGTGAACTTCCACGCCGCTTTTTGAGTACCAGCCCCACCAGGCTCAATTTCATTCATGCCGGTGGGCAATATACCAGTTTCTAACAAGGGTTTATGGAAGGTCGAACAGAAGATACCCATTAGTTTTTAACAACTTACCGATACCGCCATCGCGAAAACGGCGCAACTGTTCGCTCACGCACGGCCGCAAGTACAGGTGGTATCGCTGACACAACACAAACAATCCCCACTGAAAAACGAACCTACCTATCACACTTCAAAAACATTATTCTAAGTGTAAAGGGTGCCGGCACTTTCTTTGCCTGCTTCAACGGCTGTTAACATAATTAGGCTTTTTGTAACAGAAAGTACCGATAACATACCACACCAGCCACTCTCGACACGTTCCCGTCGCCACATAATATTGTACTTGATCCTGATCAGATGCAAACCTTTCAGGACGTCTCGCAGACGCAGTATTCAAGACAAAATTCAGCATGCCAGAACGAACACAAAAAACGGCTGCAACCGTACAATTCCTTTTCATGGAAACACGGAGCATTGCACGTTCGAGTGGGTTGCCAGACACGGGATGGCGCCGCCCGCTAGGCAATGTGGTGGCGACCTGGCTAAAGATGTATCTGCGGACTTGGTCGCGTTGTAAAACGAGGAACCAATGAACCAATTCTCTTGGCCAAAGTTAATCCCTTCCATTCTCCTCCTTCTCCCTCTCTTCTGTTTCTGCAAAAAGGAAAGAAAAAAAGATGTTTCATTGAACACTCGGTTCTTCCAGGTGGTCTCCTTCCTAATGTACAGACCGAGCCTAACGCTACTTGGGTTCGCCATCCGGATGAGAGCTGGCGCTTTCAGCTTGGTATGGCTAAAGGTAAGAGCAATCATATCACAACAACATTTTTACCCGACTATGTGATTATTAGATCCATTTCCCTAGATTAAGACTAATGGTTTATGCAGTGCGTTAAATACTCTTGGCAAAAAATGGCATAGGTGCGTGACTATCGTCTGTTGTGCTCTGCCAGAAAACGTACACTGTTTCTTCGATGGAGCGCAAAAGCACCAGTTCGGCAACGTCTACGTAAGTGCGCTTACGGGCTGCCCCCACCGGCCGTTCGCGTAAGACACTTTCTGTAACCTACAAACATTTTCTTTCGTAGGCTTTCATAACTGAGTGCACACGATTGACAGTTATAAAGCAGGGCATACCTGTAGGCCCAATAATTGTATTGTAACCCGCTACGGTGTCAAGTGGCACTGGCCTGCTGAGGCAAACGGCGCGTGGTCAAATCGCGACCGCATAATAAATACAGGCAAAAATGGTTCAGACCAATGTTCCTAATTTAGAACTAGGCGCACGTTAATTACCCCAAAAAGTCAAAATTTCCGAAGCCCTTCTCTACGGCATCTAATATATTCATATGGTTGTCAGACCCAAAACTTAATAATCCTAATGCCATTATACTAGCCGTCAGGTAAATTTCTCGAGCATTGACATAGCGGATTGAACTTTGAATACGGCCAAATTCATGCAAAAGTGCGCATGCACAGAGTTTCGATTCACCAGACGCAATTTCTTTCTTTCATTTCTCTACGCAAAAGTTCACATGATGAAACGAGTAATCAATGATGCGGAAAGGGTAAATTACCCTACTTTCTCTTCTCTCCACTTTTTCACTAAAACAAAGAAAAATAATACATAGAGTGAGGGCAAAAAGAAACGAAAAGATGTTAGCATGCGCACTCGGTGCCACATTTGAAGCCGTGTGCGCACGCATGAAGATTTTGGTTTGCTATACGTTGATGTGCACGAGACAAAATGTAGAACCAATGATGTCGCAAGAGTAAATGACGGCCATATTTTTCTTCTTTTATTTCATCTCCCCAGGCAAAAGACGTAAAGAGCAAAAAGATTATGTCATCAGCAATTTCGAGGTGGTATCTCCCTTTTAGTAATGACTGAGCGCTTTATTAGGGAGATCGGACAAGAATCGGCGCATTCTGCATACTATTGGCGATAGTATACGAGCAGCCGTTCTACACAACTAATACACTCGTCTATGCAACTAATTATCCATCTCGCCGAATCATAATCGAAAGCTTTTGCAGCGCGTTAAATTCTGTTTGCTCCAAACTACGTTGGTGCGTCACTATCATGCATTCTTCTCCGACATAAAACATACTGCGTTTCTTCGTTTGGGCGCAAAAGCACGAATGATCATAACATTTACGTATGAATGTCGGCATGCTAACGGGCTGGCGCCCACTCTCGACCGCGTAAGTAACTTTCTTTAACGGATCAAACATCTGTGGCGCGATATTTTATAACAAAGTGGCACACTTGTGACCAATGTATATGAGGAATAACACGATTTCCGTTAAATGCTATTATAACCCGCCACAATGGTCTAGTGTTCAAGGCACTCGGCTGCTGTACCACAAGTGGGGAGGTTTATTTCAAGCGAGAATATAGAGGAAGATGAAAATGCTTCAGGCCCGTTCACTTAGATAAGGAGCACATTATTAACCCCAAATATTTGAAATTTCCGAAGTTCTTCTTAACGGCATCTCTCATTATTTTATGGACGTTCAACTTCAACAATCATTATTCTGAATGCTATTCTACTAACCCGAAGTAAACTCTGTTGAGCAGAGATATCACAATATCGAACGGTCATGTGTGACACATTTGCAGACGCGTGCGCGCGTATCAAGCTTTTGATTCACGGCGCGCATTGTACGTTTTCCCTTATGTTACGGCTGGGCTGGACGCCAGACCTTAATCACCGGTTGCGTGACGTGGTGCCGAGCGGAGGTGTTGTCTACCGGAAGCCCAAGGATGTCACGGACATTAGGTCGAGGCAGAGACAGGCATTCGAAAAACCTAACAGACGATTTTCAACATCATGGAAGATAGAAACGGATACTTCCGAACGATTCGTCGACGAGTTACCGCTCGCTCGCTCACTCGTGAAATATTCGTTGTTATCTACAGTGCGAGTGCCCTTAAAATACAAAAGCCTAATCCCACCCTGAATGTCAACATTTTTTACGCCCAATTGACAGAATCGCAATTGGTGCCCACTTCACCCGCTTCTCTTTATTACAGAGCCGTTTTGCAGGATGAGAGGGTGTTGAACCTCATTGCCTTGCACGAACCAGGCGGGCGAACTTATATCGACGAGTGGTTGGTCAGCCTAATGCAGGCGACTAATTGTAAATATGTGTGTCACAAACACACTTGGCACAATGCATTCGCTGTCTCTCACCATTTCTGCCGCTCGCACAATAAACGTGCTGCAAGTTCAGCCGACAAGATCAACCCACCACATATGCGAACGAGTAAGGCGACAAGGTTTCGTAGAAAACCAGGCTGGTCTAGAAGTATTCTTCTTGCTTTGTAACAATGACCATAATCTCTAATTCAGGTGCTGGATAACGAACTGCACACAGGCGGCGCGCTCCTGCGTACAGCTTGAAATCCTGTCTATAGGGAGCCAAGTAGAAAAAAAAATAGCCGTGACATCCGCCCGGCCCGAAAGTCACGCATACTGACGGTAAGAGCAGGCGCCTGAATGTAAAAAATGTGGAGAGCCGCCGTCTCCGTCGCGCCAGCCTAGCGTCAGCAGCCGGCCTCAACTTACGGAGAACGTTCAGCCACAAGCATGAGCGCGCAATAACAAAGAGAATCGCCCAGCCTCTTTCCCCTCACCCCAGCTGGGCGCCCAGCGTTGGTGGGACGTTCATCGTCGCCTGCATGCCGTAGCATTTGTGCGTCGCCCTTTCATCCCGCTCTTTTGTGATGGTCGTTTTTCTAAAAGATGGTCTGAGACGGAAAAATTTTCCAGTGCTATATGGCACACTTTATTCAAAATATCATGCATCTTTCTGCATTTGGGCATACACTGCGATCTGCAGTACCATTGTTACGCTTTTGACTTCAATAAAAGAGTACAAACAACTTTCTGTTCATCACTTGTCGAGGTATGACACTGCGTCATGCACTAAATAAAAGAGTAATAGTGAATGTGTGACAGCTTTCTGAAACACTGGCCTATGTGTGTTCATGCTCATGTTCTACCAAACAAGTTGAACTGATGATTGTAGGAAAGCACGGTAAAAAAGAAACAAACCGAAGGCCGCGAGACAGAAAAAGATCAAAATTGAAAATTCATTGGTCGATCTTTGATTGGTGGTTGCGCAATTTGATGATGAACATAAAGTACAGAAGTCAGGTGCAGAAGTCAGCCGGAAAGCCCCGCTGCGGTGGTCTAATGGCTAAGGTACTCGGATGCTTACCCGGTCACGGGTTCGAATCCCGGCTGCGGCGGATGCATTTCCGATGAAGGCGAAAATGTTGTAGGCCCGTGAGCTCAGATTTGGGTGCGTGTTAAAAAACCCCAGGTGGTCGAAATTTCAGGAGCCCTTGCCTACCGAGTCTCTAATAATCATGTGGTGGTTTTTGGACGTTTAAACCCCACACATCAATCAATCAATCAATCGAAGTCATCAGGAGAGCATATGTCACCAACATTTGGTCACTCTTTTGATTATTAAGTACAGTTCTCGTATACCAGTATGAATTTGTAACAGTGAACCATGACCAAGACAGCCAGTGTACTGCTGTGGAGGTAATGTAGCAGCTATGAAAATCCCCATTTTCTAAAGAGCAATTGTTAGCAGTAAGAATAAACATTTTGAAATTTGTTCTGCACCATTTCTTGACCCCAACTGCATGCCGACGTTCGCGAAAGAGATGTTCAGGGGTATTATTCATTTGGAGGGAGACTGACCTGTCCGTCGCTACTTTGTGTACGTCATACTTGACCTTGGCGCGCGTTTCGGCATTCACTTGAACAACGAAGTAATGCTGATTAAAGGTAAGTGTAGGCACTCCTCAAGAGTTGGCTCCCCACGCCCTCATGCGCAGTGTGCTGTCACTGTATCGAAACAACTATATTGTACGCACAGCGGCTGCTTAGACCATATAAGAAGAGGCGATTGAGCCTCTATAATTCGGCCATGATCTACCATACATTCGTTAATATTGGTCCCTTCACAGCTAATCAGGTAATCGTGCATTTACTTAAATACCTACTTCCAAACCATCTAACATTACTCTCCCGATTCATCTTGTTGCCATCACTTAAATGAGTACTGAGACAAACCTTAAATATTTAGTGATTGTTGTCCTATACAATGAATTGGTTTCAAGAAGAAAGTTCTGTGTTGCCTCGGAAAGCGTCGCATTTATTTTTAATACCTCGACCTTTAAAAGACGCTTTCGGCTTCGATATCAAGTGGGTGGCTTCTCGGTCACATGACAAGGCAGTGTTACGATGCGGAAACTCGGCAATTCGCTACGTACTTGTAGCAGATAAGAGATCTGCTCATGGTACATATAAACGATGATTGATTGATTTGTGGGGTTTAACGTCCCAAAACCACCATATGATTATGAGAGACGCCGTAGTGGAGGGCTCCGGAAATTTCGACCACCTGGGGTTCTTTAACGTGCGCCCAAATCTGAGCACACGGGCCTACAACATTTCCGCCTCCATCGGAAATGCAGCCGCCGCAGCCGGGAATCATATTGTCACCAATCTTGTCTCACTCAAGGAAACCTTCCGCAGAACTGCTCGTCAAGCTAGGACAAAAAGAAAAACTGCTCCAACCCAACCTCTTCGTCCTCTTCGTCCTCTTCCACACGAAAACCACGCGAATTCATGCGGCATTAAAAAGCGGCTCAATCCCAACCTCTTCGTCCTCTTCCACACGAAAACCACGCGAATTCATGCGGCATTAGTCCCCCCTTTTAAAAAGCATCGACTCGATGCTTCTAAATAAAAAGAAGAAGAAAAAAAAAACCCATAATTAGAACACGCGTTGACGCAGAGAATGACAAAGTGAGTGCCAGGGAAAACAAAGAGGGCGCACAAGCACTTGGACCATGCGCGAACACAACAGCACCAGTGGAAGAGTCAAGAAAAAAAAAACACCACATGAGATCACTGTCACGTTTGCGAAGTAACTCGCAAGCACAGAGACTATTGTGTGTAGTACGGCTTGAGTCGTACGACATGCACAGTTTCGGGCCGATGTTGTCGACGTGACGACACTGTGCCGTCCGGAAGTACTTCGTATGTAAGGTCACTCACACGTCGGATAACCTTGTATGGTCCGAAATAACGGCTCAGAAGCTTTTCAGACAAGCCTGGTCGTCGGACAGGAGTCCACACCCACACTCGTTCACCCGGGTGGTATGCGACGTTTCGACGGCGAAGGTTGTAACGTCGTGCATCTGCGTCTTGTTGGTGACCGATGTTCACGCGAGCCAGTTGACGAGCCTCTTCGGCGTACTGCGTGTATTGCTCGGCTTCTGGAGAAAGAGCATCGCTATTATCGTACGGCAGCATAGCGTCAAGCATCGTTTGTACGTTGCGTCCATAAACAAGGTGGAAAGGTGAAAATCGGGTTGTTTCCTGCATTGCCGTATTGTATGCGAACGTGACGTATGGGAGGATATCGTCCCAGGTTTTGTGCTGCACGTCCACGTACATTGACAGCATGTCCGCTATGGTCTTGTTGAGCCTTTCCGTCAGTCCATTACTTTGTGGGTGGTAAGCCGTTGTTTTTCGGTGACTCGTGCAGCTCAGTCTGAAAATGTCCTCTAGCATTTGTGCCGTAAATGATGTTCCTCTATCCGTAATCACACATGACGGCGCGCCGTGCCGGAGGACGATGTGCTGCACGAAGAACTTCGCCACTTCAGACGCCGTGCCGCGGGGTAATGCCTTTGTCTCAGCATACCGGGTCAAGTAATCGGTTGCCACTATAATCCATTTGTTACCAGTGGCCGACAAAGGGAAGGGTCCTAGAAGGTCCATTCCCACGAGGTCGAAAGGTGTCCGTGGTGGTGTAATAGGGTGGAGAAGGCCCGCAGGTTTCACGGGTGGCGTCTTGCGACGCTGGCACTCGCGGCAGCCTTGCACGTAGCGGTGTACACTGGTCGAAAGTCGTGGCCAATAGTACTGCTGGCGCACTCTGGCGAGAGTCCGCGAGTAGCCCAAGTGTCCCGACGTGGGCTCGTCATGGCACGCGAGGAGGATGTCATCCCGCATGTCGGCTGGTACAACGAGGAGGAAGGCTTTGTTGCTACCTCGAGCATTTTTCTTGTAAAGAATGCCCCTCCTTAGACAAAAGGATGACAATTCGCGAGCGATGCGCCGAGGAGTGTGAGAATTTCGGCCTTCTAAGGAATCAATAATAGGGCGCAATTCCTGATCGGCTCTCTGTCTAGACATAAAGTCAGAATCACTGAGGGCTCCGAGAAAACCATCAGCATATTCCGAGTCCATATCAGGATGTCCCACGGGTGCTCGAGAAAGTGCGTCGGCATCTTCGTGCTTGCGCCCAGACCTATACACAATCATGATGTCAAACTCTTGCAAGCGCAAACTCCACCGAGCGAGACGACCAGACGGGTCACGGAGATTGGCCAGCCAACACAGCGAATGGTGATCGGTCACCACCTTGAAGGGACGGCCGTAGAGGTAAGGTCGAAACTTTGCCGTTGCCCACACGACTGCGAGGCATTCCTTCTCTGAAGTGGAGTAGTTGGCCTCGGCTCGAGAGAGAGTACGACTGGCGTAAGCTATGACATGTTCTACGCCGTTGTGCCGTTGTACAAGGACAGCGCCAAGTCCGACGTTGCTTGCATCCGTGTGAACTTCGGTATCAGCGTCCTCATCAAAATGCGCAAGAACAGGTGCCTCTTGCATTCGCTGCCGTAACTCTGTGAAAGCTGCTTCTTGCTCTGTAGTCCAGGCAAACGGTACATCATCTCGGGTGAGTCGCGTGAGCGGTTCGGCTATCGTCGAGAAGTTGGTAATGAATCGGCGATAATAAGCACACAAGCCGAGAAAACGCCGTACCGCTTTTTTGTCTGACGGCACAGGAAAGGTGGCGACTGCTGCAGTTTTTTCTGGGTCAGGCCGCACTCCATCCGCACTCACAACATGTCCCAGAAATTTCAGCTCATCGTAGCCGAAATGGCACTTCTGGGGTTTTAGCGTGAGTTCGGCCGAACGAATAGCTTCCAGAACCATTCTTAGACGCTTCAGATGTTCTTCAAAACTCTCGGCAAAGATGACCACATCATCAAGGTATACAAGGCAGCTTTGCCACTTCAAGCCAGCGAGGACGGTATCCATCATTCGCTGGAATGTTGCGGGAGCCGAACAGAGGCCGAAAGGAAGAACTCTGAATTCATAAAGCCCATCGGGAGTTACAAACGCTGTCTTCTCTCTGTCTCGCTCATCGACCTCTATCTGCCAATAGCCGCTCTTCAAATCTATCGATGAAAAATACTTCGCGTGTCGTAGCCTGTCGAGAGAATCATCAACCCGTGGAAGCGGGTAGACGTCTTTTTTGGTGACGCTATTGAGTTTCCTGTAGTCAACACAGAATCGCAGCGTTCCGTCTTTCTTCTTTACTAGAACGACTGGCGAGGACCACGGGCTGCTCGACGGTTGTATCACCCCGTCGTCAAGCATCTCCTTTACCTGCGTCTGTATAGTCTCGCGTTCTTTAGCCGAAACACGGTAAGGTTGCTGGCGGATTGGGCGAACATCATCGTCGGTAATAATTCGGTGCTTTATGAGGGGTGTTTGACCGACTCTAGATGAAGAGGCGAAGCAAGATTTAAATTCCTTCAGCAGGGTATGCAGTGCGGCCTTCTTCTCGTCCGAAAGCTTCGAACTGACGTCGATGTGGTCCAGAAACTTATCTCCATCAACCATTTCCTCGGATGCGAAGCACTCGGTGACATCCGCTACACGGTCTCCGAAGGCCACGGTGGTGCCGCGGAAAAGATGTCGGTGCTCGAAGTTAAAATTTGTGACGAGTATCTGCGACCGTCCGTCACGCACACGCAGAATGCTTCGCACTGCACACACACCTTGAAGCAGTAAAAGGGATACGTTGCTCTCGGCGACCACGTCACCGTCTTGGAGGTCTTCACAGGTGACTTCTACGAAAGCAGTCGCTCGGGGAGGCAACGTCACGCTTTCGTCGGCAACACGCAGCGCAGGTCTACGACAGCTATCAGCGCCTCGATCGGTTGCAAGTTGCGTCGAGAAAGTCACCATTCGCTCGCGGAGATTTATGATCGCGCCATTCTCTCGAAGGAAGTCCATTCCAAGGATGAGCTGACGAGAACAGTCGCGTAGTACGAGGCAGGTTACCACAAACGTTGACTCGCGTATTTCCACTCTTGCGGTACAGCGACCCAATGGAGTAATAACGTGGCCTCCAGCAGTGCGAATACGCGTCCCATTCCAAGGTGTCATCACTTTCTTAAGACTGGTTGCCAATTTTCCGCTCATAATAGAATAATCTGCACCTGTGTCCACCAATGCGCTGACCTGAAGACCGTCTATCAGCACGGGAATGTCGAGTGAGACTCGGCCACTGGGTTCAGACGCACAATCCGGCATTTCTCTCGCACTGCACTCAGACGTCAATTCAATGTCTGCAGCGTTTTGTGGAAGCGTCGATAGGAGGTCTTCCGCACTTTTAGTCCCAGCGACCTCGCCCCCGAAGGTCGCTGCCTTCAGTTTTCCCGACGAGGGCTTGGGGAACGTCCCCGTGCCATCGTACTGAGACGTGGTCCAATAGCTGCGGGTCGTCGTGGAGATGGAGACCGCGATTGACGCCGTGGGAAAGGCAGACGTTGCTGCGCGAGGTAGTCCTCAATTTCTCTTGGCCTCTGACCAACTAGGGGACGAGGCGAATGAATAGAGAAACCGCGCAGTCCAAGTTGTCGGTATGGACATTCCCGGTAGATGTGACCGGCTTCACCGCAATGGAAGCAGAGGGGTCTTCTATCCGACGTACGCCAAATATCGGACTTCCGCGGAGGGGCACGGCGACCGTCGATGTCCAAACCAGCATGCGCAGATTGAATTGAAACTGGCGGCATCGTCTGGATTGGGACTGCAGGGCTTGAGACCGGCATGGAAGTGCGCAGAGCTTCGGCATATGTGCGGTTCCCAACATCAGTGGACGCAGGAGGTGGTTCTAGATTTGTAACCGTTGGTTGAGGGCGACGGCTGTGAAGCACCTGCTGGACCTCGTCCCGAATAATATTGGTGATGCTGCTTACCTCCGGTTGTCTCGCCCCGTGTAGTTTCGCGATTTCCTCGCGGACGACGGAGCGGACGATTTCGCGACTTCGCGATTTCGCGACGGAGCGGACGACTGCTCCAACCCAACCTCTTCGTCCTCTTCGTCCTCTTCCACACGAAAACCACGCGAATTCATGCGGCATTAAAAAGCGGCTCAATCCCAACCTCTTCGTCCTCTTCCACACGAAAACCACGCGAATTCATGCGGCATTATAAACGATGAGCGCATTGTCTTTATTGGCCATGGCAGTGATTTCTGTCATTTAGGTTTCATGGAAGACTCCGCTTGAAACTTGGAGGAACCTTGTTGACTTGTCACGATAAAGTCCACTTGATTGCTTGCCACTACTCTACAACGAAACCTTTAAAATCAAAGTAACTACCTTATGCATGCTGGCTGACTATTGTGTCGTAAGTAGTAATGCTACTTCCATAGCGTAGTAACTAAAAATGTCACTTTTGCAATGTCTCAAAATTATCTCGGTACACCGTTGAAATACACTAAAGCCGAAAACATTTTTCGCGTATTAGTGAAGTACAATTTCTCAATCCAGGAAATACCACTTATATCGGAACTCGACGCTTGATAAGTGAAAAAACACGCGAAGGGAAAAGTTGGGTGCAGATGCCACCTTCATTTCGCGCAAAACCACGCGACATCATGAAATTTAAGCGCCTTTACTGGGTCTTACGTATCTATTATTTCAATAAAGCCAAGTATGCTATCATCAGTCGGTGTGATGGACCTAAGATACGAAGTTTCAGAAATATTCATCAAGCCAATGTTGCGAAAATACAATACATTTTCAAATTTTGAATATCTCAACATTTAAAATAACTTCAACCCTAATGTTCTCTGCTGATAGTAAACTTATGGCATGAGAGGTCTCGGTTGTCAGCGTGTCAGTCTAAACTGAGACATTGGTTCTCTTTGGTGTACCGTGAATGAAGTATTGCCAACTACTGGTGCAACACGAGGCACTGCAAATACTGCTTTGAAGCAATATATTTGATTGTAAATGTTTTCAAAAGTAGACTTCAAGTAAAGCATCAGAGGTTCTATGAAAATGTTCACTGACAGTTTAGCCCTATCACTTCATTGAACTTGGCCTCGTCGTTTACATCGTGTTCTAGTGACTTAACAGTGGCCATGTGTCTGTGAGAATTTATTAGAAGGCAGAGAGGTGGGCCTGAGATAGTTCGCTCTAGCCTGCCACTCTACACAGGGGATAATAGAAGGGGGAAGGAAAGAAGGATGAAGGGTGATAATGGGGACAAAAAGAGGTGGTGCGTATATACAGTAGCCACTTAGCATAGTACCCTACAGTCTAGTACTTAGTCCAGTGCTTTTTATAAAATCTAAAACAGCCTTTGTAACAATTTTTGACACTCTTTGGTCGTTCATTGCTGACAATATGTAACTTTTACTCAATGGCGTTCGTCCGATGCTTGCCAACGTTGCAGTTAGCATTTTTCTTTCAGCCACATATAATGCACGGTCACAAAATATGTGAGCTAAAGTTTCGCGCACTTGGCAGCACTCACAATTCGGGCTGTCCACACGGCCGATTAGGTGGGTGTAGTCGCGAGTGAAGGCGACCCCCAGGCGAATCTGGTGCAGTATATTAGCATGTCTTCGGCTGATTTTATCTGGAAGACGAAAAGTCATACCGGGGTCTGTTTCCCACAGACGCTCCTTCCGGTGATCTGGTAGGACCAGTTAGTGGCAGCGTATTCGCGCATGAGCGATCTCAACAATGTGTTGGCGTCGCTTCATGAATACGGTACTTTGACGTACATAGGAGCGTTGTATACTGCCACTCTTATTTTGCTATCGGCTGTTTCGTGTCCAACCAGGCCGCAGTGTCCCGGAATCCATTGGAGTGTCATCAAGTGACCGCTTCTGTGTGTTAGGACAAATGCTTGGACAATTCCTAAAGCTAACTCGTAAAATTGGCCTCTTCTTGAGCAAGAATGGATAGCTTGAAGCGCTGATGTTGCATCGGACACAACAGTCCATTAACGCAGTGCTTGGTCGTTCACAAAATTTATGGCTTCCTGTATAGCAACAACTTCTGCAGCTGTCGAAGATGACCTGTGATCTAATTTGTACTTTCGGGAAATACCGAGTTGAAGGATCATGATGGCTCCAGCTGAGGTGGACGAAGTTACAGATCCATCGGTGTAAGTGTGCACAGAGTTGCTGTATCGGTCATCCAAATGTGCCAAGGTGAGTTACTTGAGAGCAATATAAAAAACACGCGGCTTATACGAAATTCCTCGGATGTGAAGGCACACCAGCAGTTTAGTCAATGTCCGTGGAGGCACTGCAGGGATTACGGCAGGTGCAAAGCCTGAAGGTATCATGTGTCTATGCGTATCGAGGCATCGCGAATAGGTTCAGCCTGGTCGGTCCGCTTGTAGCGAAGACAGCGGGTGCTGTGCTTGTCGGGTCAGCAGACGAAGGTGCACTCGAAGAGAGGACGTGTATACCTGTATAGGGTAGGTGCGTGACTCCTCCGTAATGGCAGAGGTTGACGTGCATCGTGACAGGCCAAGGCATATTCTCAGTGCTCGTGCCTGAAGGCTCTCTAAAGTACGAAGGCACGTTGACTGCATGCCGGAAAGTAAATGTGCGCTGTACCGTATATAGCCCACAAATAATGCCTTGTATATCTGCAGAAGACTTTTCTCTGAAGGGCCCCATCTTAGTCCTGCTATAACACGAAGAACATACAGAAAACTGATTAGTTTGTTCCGACACACAGTCACATCCTTTGAACAGGACAGGTTGTGATCAATGATGACCCCTGAATAGCTGGGATGCTTGACCGCAGGAATCACTGCTCCGTTAGCGAAGATTGGGTTTCGCGACATTGATTTCTTCGTAAATGTCAATGCAGCACATTTTGCTATTCAAAGTTGCAGGCCCTGACGACGCAAATACTTAGATGTTACTGATGTGCCTCGCTGTAGCCTTGCTCACAGTTGTGGTCGCGTTGCTCCAGATGCCCATATGTATATGTCGTCCGCATACGCACTGATTCTGAAAACGTCGGGAAGCTCAGCTTCAAGGCCAGTGAGTGCTATGTTTAAAAGCATGTGGCTCAGGACGGCGCCTTGTGGAATTCCGTGGCTTACGAGGTGCCTGGTCGTGTCGCCGTCAAAGGTCGACATAAAAATTTTCCGTCATCTGAGACAGCTCACTATCCATGCGTGTAGTCGGCCACCTACGCCGATGTCTTCAAGTGCGTCAAGAATGGCTTCATGATGAACGCTATCGTACGCGCCATTTATATCTAAGAAAATGGCCCCTACCAATTTCCGACGTTGTCTTTCCTTTTCAACAGAAGAAACTAGGTCTACAACGCCGTCTATAGATGATCCACCCCTACTGCAGCCATTTACAAAATCTGGTAAGCCGACATTATTCTCGAGCAGCCATTTCAATCTTGCCAGCATCATGTGTTCCATCACCTTACCGATGCAACTGGCTAGGGCAATGGGTCTATAAGAAGACAACTCTTGTGAAAACTTGCCTGGTTTCAGTAAGGCCACTATGCGGCTGCACTTCCAACTTTCTGGGACTCTCGCCGTTTCCCACGTAGAGTTGTAGAACGACAAGAGAACCTGCCTTGCTTCCTGGCTGAGGTGATACAGAGGCGAATAAGTAATTCCGTCAGGCCCTGGTGCGGACGAGCGTCGGGACGCAGAAATCGCAGCCTCGAGTTCGTGCATTGTGAATGGTAAGTCAAGGCGATTGTCGCTGGATGGCGGTGAGGCTAAACACGAAGGTGATATCAGTGAGGAGGACATACCTACGAGTAAGTAGCAGTAATCTTCTGCAACCTCTACTTCAGGTCGGCCTTGCTTTAGAGCCAAAGCTCGGAAAGGGAACAACTGTTGCGTAGGCGTCTGAAGGCTTCGGACAATTTGCCATATTCGAGACAGGGGTTTTTGGGATCAAGAGAGCCACAAAATACCTTCCACCGTTGCTTGTCAAGCTTATCAAGGTGTCGCAATACATGTCGTTGTGCTTGGCGTGCTGTAGATAGGTCAGGTGCTGATTTCGTCCTCCTGCATTTCCTCTCTGCAATGCGACGTATTGCACGAAGGTATTTATAATGTGCGTCAAAAGGGCCACTTGCATGTGTTTCAACGTCTATGAACCAACAGGTGGTAGGCAAAAGACTTCTGCTCACAAAACATACGTCCAACAAGCAGCTGTACGATGCGCCAAGGAGGTAAGTTGGTGAGCCATCGTTGATGGACATCAGGCCCTGATTAAGCGCAAAATGAGCAATGTCCCTACCGCGGCTGTTCATTGAGGCAGAACCCCATATGGGAGGATGTGCATTAAAATCCCCAACTGATACATGTGGTCCAGGGCAAGCTTGGAGCACAGAAAAGAGATGGTAACAGTCCACGTGGCTTCTAGAAGGAATGTATCAACCAATGATTCATAATGAACGTCGCCTGTGCTTTACAGATGGGCAAATATAGTCGTTAGAAGCATAAGGACCCACGGCATGCCTGACGTACGTTAAATCTCGACGTACACATATAATTACTTTGCTCGCATTTCGATCATCACGTGACCACAAAGTGGCGTATCCGGAAATCCGAAACGACGACATCATATTCGGCTCGCGTATGACAAGCAACGAAAATTGGTATTGTCGTTGTCGAAAGTAAGACAATCGGCTTCGCAAACCTCGTGCGTTCCACTGCATTATAGCAGAGGTGTGCACACGTTCATGGAAGAAATTCGCCATCTTGTTTATGGAAGGGCCAGCAGTAGCAGTTCCAGCACGTTGAGGATCTGCACTGCTGTTTTTGCACCTGGCGTGTGTAGCTCGCTGAGAATGGCACGAAAAGATTTCAGTAGATGCTTCAGCATAGTTTGGTTCTTCTCAGTGTCTCACCTAATATTTTCCGCCCTCTTTGAAGTTGCAGCCCATGATGTGGTCTTTTTTATTGCTCCGGTCAGTAGCGAAGGCCGCTAAGATCTGAAGCATCGGCATGCAACGCGGAAATTGGTCTACTTTCTGCATCCCTGGGACGTGGTGCATACAACATTGGTGTAGCTGCCTGATAATGCGCACGCGAATGTTCATCTGTTGCTGATGAGGATGCATCACTCCTGAGTGCACTATGCTTTCGCTGTTGCTTGCGTTTTGAACGACGTCTGTGTCGGTGCATGAATGTGACAGCCTCTCTGTGTGTCGAGTTGTCTCTGAGCATCTTCCGCAGGACGCGAATTTCTTTTTTGATCTTCGGGAACTCCTTCGACGTTGCTACCAGAGCAGTTTGGACATTTCAGTGGAGCAGCAGTATCGCAGTTTTCCACCTTATGAGATCCGCCGCACCGCTGGCAAGTTGTCTCACTTTTGCACACTGCGCTGACGTAACCCAACTTGCAGCACTTGTGACACTGCAAAAGCCGTGGCACGTAAGGGCGGACGGGATGTCTCACGTATCCAACCTCAAGCTAGGAGGCAGAGTCTCAGAATCAAATACTCGTTTCATGCAGCGAGACTGCCCTAAGCGGCGTATGGTCACGAATCTGATGGTCGACGTCACAAGGTTCTGTAGGTCAGCGTCTGTGACATCAGCGTCGACGTCATTTATCACGCCAGTCGTTGTTTCTTTCCCATGAGTGAGGAATGCGCGAACTGAAATACTTACGAGCTGGGTTATGGCCTTCAGTCTGCAAAAATGATTTTGTTTGTCACATCAACTGACAATATGTTTTCCCTGCTATTTATGCAAATTTCATTCACTTGAGTAAATGCAACTCGCTCGAAATAAATAGTCAATGACTGCCTGTTGAGTGAGTTCAGGTTGTCTGATGTAGAGATGGGTGCATACGAGATGGTGAAACATCGCTTGCCTTTGTCTAGCGCCGGTTGTGGCTCCGCTGTTGATGACGTCCTGCAAAGCTTCCTTTTCAACCGGCGGGTATTGAATGTCCTGAAGTAGGGTTTCGATTCCATCTCTTCCACTGTTGAGCTCTCGGTTGAATCATCTCAAAGAGCAGATGCGCCAATGCGGTCACCCACCTTCGGTCCATCAAAAGGCAAACGGCTGGGGCCCTTGGTCTAGTTGGATGGATGGTCCCCCATCTCGGGGGGGTGACGTCCTCCGTTCCGCTTGTTCAGAGAAAGTCAGGGATTCTGACAGTTTAAAAAAAACGAAAGTTGTTCCCACACAGTGGCCATGAGTTCTTTTTGGAGCATGGCGTAACGTTAGTATGACCCCATTCTTGTGCCCAATCCAAGGGCTATCATGATATTCCGGCTGCAGGATGATCCAAAGATTTGCAATGAATTCATCTTAGATGTGGAAGACCTGTACTACTGTGAAATGGGGCTACTTTGTGACAGACTCTGCATGTTTTCCTTCTCTTGCTAGAGAATTGTCAATATAAAAGCGCATGAATAATGGCACAAAGTTTATAAAACCTCGCCTCGCATGACGGAGTGTTCTACTTATCCGCATTTTAATACAAATGGTTCCATTTAGAGTAAAATCTGTCACGCTGTTGCCCGATCGCATGAGGCAACTTTGTGAGAACACTGTTTTTGGCTGAATATGTATGGTAACAAAATGCCAGCACAAAGCTACACCAACAAAAGTTCATTTGAGCTATCTACAACAGGTATCTGCTTTAGCAACCTCACAATTGTGTGAAAATTTATTCATACATGTACCTCCTTCATCAAAATGATTTACCTCAAATATACCCCACTTGGGTACTGGCCTACAGGATTCAGATGAATACAAAATGATTTCTTTTGAATCAAAATTGCGTCTTCACAGTCCGGCCATCTTCAGTTATTTTGGGTCCTCCCTATAGTGCTGATGATGTGCCTATCAGGTTTGACTGCTGTCGCTCATCCCAGGTAAAGTGAACGTTCAAAGTTTACTATATTAAAGTTATCTTTCTCTAAGGTTTTTTTTCTCCCGAATCTGCACCATCAAATCCAAAAAGTTGCTAGTATAGGGAACCAGCGCTGGAGTTTCCACGGCCACCCTGGTGGTGAGAGCGCCCACTTCTCAGCTGCTCCCGCAGACGAGAGTGTCGGCTGGTAGAGGTGGTGCGTGGGCGCATCGCCGTAACAAAGCCAAAGGGCACTGGCGGTACTGCTGTGTATTCAAGTGCAACAATATGAAAAAAGTTGGGCTGTCACAAATAAGCACTCAAAAAAGGGCGCGCCGCCGAATTCTGGCGAACAATCTACTTTAGCAACCTCACAATTGTGCGAAAATTTATTCATACATGTACCTCCTTCATCAAGATGATTTACCTCAAATATACTGCGCTTGCCTACTGGCCTACAGAATTCAGATGAGTACAAAATGATTTCTTTTGACTGCAAAATTGCGTCTTCACAGTCCGGCCATCTTCAGTTATTTTGGGTCCTCCCCATAGTGCTGATGATGTGCCTATCAGGTTTGACTGCTGTCGCTCATCCCAGGTAAAGTGAACGTTTAAAGTTTACTTTATTGAAGTTATCTTTCTCTAAGGTTTTTTTTTTCTCCAGAATCTGCACCATCAAATCCAAAACGTTGCTAGTATAGGGAACCAGCGCTGGAGTTTCCACGGCCACCCTGGTGGTGAGAACGCCCACTTCTCAGCTGCTCCCGCAGACGAGAGTGTCGGCTGGTAAAGGTGGTGCGTGGGCGCATCGCCGTGACAAAGACAAAGAGCACTGGCAGTACTGCTGTGTATTCAAGTGCAACAATATGAAAAAAGTAGGGCTGTCACAAATGAGCACTCAAAAAAGGGCGCGCCGCCGAATTCTGGCGAACAAGCGCCAGAGAGGCACCTCAAGGTCAATGGTAAAGAAGAAAACAAGCATGCAAAAACTTCCCGGGCGCGCCGTCTTCTCCACCACTTTGCAAGCGTAGTTTCGCCAACCAACCTCCTCACATCGGTCACCGAGCATCCCTAGATCTGGAAGGAAGGGGACGTGGTTATGTAGAGTTGAATCACGCGTCACGGATGGCCCTCAGAACATCTCGCTCTTTCCCCATCCTTGGCTCTGCATCGCACAGACCAAAAGATGAGAATTTTCTGGAATCTAGCTCGAAAGGTATTTAAGTGAGCAGCGAAGAAGGAAAACAGGAAAAGAAGAAAGTCTGCGCCAGGGTGCGTAGCGTGTTCCGCCTTGGCGACGAAGGCTTCTGTCCCCAGTGAAAAAGCATGTGATGAAAAGAGTTTCCATCTCAGGGGTGAAGACTTGTGCTACAAGCACAAGAGTGTGTCTACCGCCAGCGAGTGAAGACGCGTTGCAGCAGCTGCGCGTGGGAAGCCAACGTGTTATTGGTGAAGAAGTTGGTGCTTTGAGAGTGGCCAATTGAAAACGCGAGGTTCCCTAGCAGAAACTTCCGGTGCTGCGGAACGACAACAGCGCTGAACTTTGAGTGAGGGATTCTTGGAAGAGTATCATTCAGACTTTGTTCCAAGGACTTTGGACAGAACAAGTTTTCGAACTCTTTTGTCTTTAAGTGTCTTGGTTGTCCGACGAATGTGATTGCATTGTAGCACGTATTGTTGTTTGTGTCCGTTGTTTCGAGTGTAGCTGATTGTACTGTGTAGTACGTTGTTTGATTGGTGACAAATGGTATTCAACTATGGTCGAGTGTGCACCTTTGTGTATTGTTTTATTTGTCATAATTGAGAGTATATTTAGTTTTGTTTATCAACTCTCGGCTCTGACTCGTTCTTTGGACCTCAGCCGGCGTCCGTTGGCGCGCCAAATAGGACCATTTCTAAATTGTCCGCGCTTTCGTGGAGCAGTTTGGGGGGCCGATACTTCGCCCCTCAGAATTAGCCCGGCGATTGCCTCCCTAATTAACAGGACTCGTAAAAAGGACGTATAGAGGAAACGGAGGACGTAGAAAGAGGAAGCAGCGTTGCATCCAAGTGGCCAGCCAAGCGAAATTCTGCTCTCGCTCTCCTTTGTAGTGCTGTCAGGCTTGTTTTTAAACAGAATGGCACGTGTCTGCTATATTTAATTGATAGTGAAGACAGCCACCAGTAGAAACCAGGGCCAAACAGTCAAGTTTAAGCACTGTTTTGCCAGAAATGAAACGAGTATATTATGCAACATACCGCAATGTGAACCTTTTTATCAGGTCTGCTGTGCAATGAGTAGCTAATTTCAAGATTACCAAAGTTTCCATGCGTCCATTTATTTGACCATCACCACCAAACTCTATCTGATGCCACCGCGTGTAGTGAAAGAAATGATGAGAAGGTAGTTTTTTTTTTAAGAGAGTTGCGTGTAGAGGAAAGCTAACTTGCGCACCACACTTGTGCGGGGCCACGTTCATACGCCTCTGAGCTGTTATAAAAGATACTCTTGCGGTGAAAACTCGATGCCTAAGTGCCTCTGTTTATCTTAATTTGTGCAAACGACATGGTTCTTGTTACGAACTAAGCAGCGCCCTACTGAAAGCTTAGCTCTATGGAGCCAGCCGATGCGGTAAGCGTTTTTCTCACTGGCTGCCGTGGCTAAGTAACATCAAAATTTGTGCGTTTCTAGAGAGGTCTTTGATGTTTCCTTGTTGTTTAGTTCACCTAAACGACAGTTTAAGTTTTTCAATTGCCTGTGTCGGCGTAAAATAAGCCTGTCTGTTCAACATTGATAATTGTTAGGCTTTAATGTGCGGACAAGATATCATTATGAGGTACGCCATATTGTGCATATCAAGATTGTGACCCTTAGGGTTTCTCTCAATGCGCACAGATCTCTTGGTTAAGGGGTGTTTTTTTTTATTTCGTCCCCATCCTATGCAGCCTTAGCACGAGTGGTGTCGCGCTCTAAGCATAGGAGCGTGACACCACCCGTGCTATGCTGTCACAGTGGTTCGCTTGATCAACGTCCACGTACATACTACCGACACAGGGCGTACATATGCCGCCAGAAAAAAAAATGGGGAGGGGGTGCTGCAGCTGCTACTTTCTGTTATTTTTTTTTTCACTAGAGTAGTGCGCAGTGTGGCATCGTCACCGCACAATCATATAAGCCGGTGCCACCATAGCACCAAATCCCAACCAGAAAATGATGACAAGGGAGTCGCCATCACTGCACAACACTGGCTCTTCGATGCTACATGCGTAGATGCAGTCCGCTTCGCATAGCTTGTCTCCGTTTTCAAGTGCCATTTATGTGAATATAGCCTTCGGACAAAATCGGATAGGCTTCAGCGCAATTTAAACGAAGACAAATGGCGACCCACAGAACAAAGACGAGCGCCGACTTACAGCTGAGTTTATTTGCAATTGAACAAGCCTTTTTATACGCCAAATACTGCCTGTATTACCTATACTCATAAGGGCAAGATAAATAACGGAATAAACGGTACATAAGATGTAAAAGCAAAAATAAAATGCAAATGCTTACAATGGGATCAAATATCAAAGTTATTGCACAGCTATGTCACAAAAGACAAACTGAACTTCGAAATCAAGATGGCACATGATTTATACTATAAAATTGGCACCTTCAAAATAAAATCTGTTGAAAAGCAGGGCGTGAAATGTTTAACTTGTGCTGGTGATAATTAACGTGAGTGTCTTAAAGAAGATAAAAACACGAAAAACACGTGGGCATGAAACAACAATACATAACAACCTAGAGAACAGAAGTCGGAGTCACTTACTAAAAAGAACCCTTTTTTGCTCTCCCGGCTGACCCGCGCTATACAAACCAAAAGCATGCAGAAGTAGTAAAAGACGCACAAAAACGACATTAAGTAAAATAAACACCCGTACTGGGATGTTGAAACATGCTCCGAGAATACAAACTAATTTGTGTCAAGCGAAACGAGCGTCTGGTTGAATAAAAGACGAAAACACGGAATACCTTGCAAGAGCGAGACGACATTTCGAATAAAACCATCTAAAAAAACCTCAGCGTCCGTTAGGGTGACAGAAGGCATGCTTACACACAGATCGCCTGCATTTTCAATAAAATACGCTTCAACAATTTTGCGTTCAGTCCTATCCCTCACTCAATTAAAAAACTTTGGGCCATTGAAATTTGGTGTGCAGCCACAACACTTACAGTGCTCCGCTAGGTGGCTACCAGCTTTAAGCGTACATTCATGTTGTGCTTCTTTGCACGTTCATTAACACCTTTACCTCTCTGCCCTACGCAACAGCAATCACAGCTTAGGGATTGTCAAACACCACATTCGACACACACCCAGTGAATCTGTTTTGTGCCGAGTCGAGCATTGGGGCAACGCTTGCCAAATATTGATGCTGCCCAATTTCGACAACTTACACAGGGCTGAGAAGACTACCTGAACATCGTGCTTTGACGCTACCTTCTTAATGTTGTGCGAAGCTTTGTGCATATACGAAATCACTTGTACGTTCCTCTTTTGATTTTTTTATTTGTTTTCTCTTTCAGATGGCTTAGACTGCTTAAACGACTCGGAAACCTCACAGACCAGAAACGATGGGTACCCTGCACTGCTCAAATATGTAACCTGATCTTTAAAACCTTCATTCATGCAATGTTCACAGGAATTTTTAGGGCGGATGAGAGAAAATTCATTAATAATCCTCTCTTGACGAGTTTTGAACGAGCGCTTTCAAAGGGAAGTAGGCCTTTCTTTGACCTGAGACTGAAGTTCCAGCAGATTTCCCCTTAACCGAACTGCAGCCTCAAGTACAGAAATTGTAGCCTGTTCTGTTCTGGCAGTTCCCACGTGGAATGAAGACCTGTGCCATATTTGGTGAAAACATCAACTATGCTTTTCGTAGCGCCTTCGATTCCTTCGCTGCATACACCTTTTAGAATTACAAGGAAGTCGTCACAAGGTACCCATCTTTTCTAGTCTCTGAGCTTTCCGAGTCGTTGCTTCAAAAGTCTAAGCGATGTGAAAGAGAAAACGAATGAGAGAATCAAGAGAAGAAGGAAGAAGTGATTCTTTACATGCACAAAATTTCGCACAACATTAGGAAGGTAGTGTCGAAGCACGATGTTCATATTGTCTTCTCAGCCCCATGTAAGTTGTCAAAATTCTGCAGCATGACGAATTGGCAAGCGTTACCCCAATGCTCGACTTGGCACAAAACAGGCACACTGAGTGTGTATCGAACGTAGTGTATGACATTCCCCTAAGCTGTTGCATAGGGCAGACAAACAGATGTTTTAATGAACGTGCAAACACAACCTGAATGCACGCGATAAAGCTGGTAACCACCTAGCTGAGCACTGTAAGCATTCTGGCTTCACAACAAATTTCAACGGCACCAAATTTTTAAAAAGAGTGAAAGTTAGGACTAAACGCGAAATTGTTGAAGCGTTTTTTTCCTTAAAAAGCTGGTGATCAGTGTTTAAGCATGCCTTTTGTCACCCTAATGTACGCTGAGGTTGACATTTTAGATGGTTTTCTTTGAATTGTTGTCTTGCTCTTTCTTGGTATTCTGTATTCTTGGTCTTCTATTCTACCTGACGCTCGTTCTGCTTGACACAAATTAGTTTGTATTCACAGGGCGGAATTCCACACCCCGGTACGGACAGCTTTAATTTACTTTTGCCGATTGTTGTGCGTCTTTTGTATTGCTTCTGCATCGTTTTGGTTTGTATGGGGCGGGTCAGCTAGGAGCTCAAGAAAGAGTTGTTTTAGTAAGTGACGCTGACTTCTATATGCTAGGTTGTTATGTATTGTTGTTTTATCCCCACGTGCTTTCCGTCTTTTTAT
Organism: Rhipicephalus microplus; assembly: GCF_043290135.1. Classification (NCBI taxonomy): domain Eukaryota; kingdom Metazoa; phylum Arthropoda; class Arachnida; order Ixodida; family Ixodidae; genus Rhipicephalus; species Rhipicephalus microplus. Next base: position 252,353,687 of record NC_134710.1, read on the forward strand.
TTTTTTATATACACTCACTTTACTTATCAGCACAACCAGTTAAACATTTCCTGCCCTGCTCTTCGACAGCTTTTATTTTGAAGGTGCCGTTTTTATAGTATCAATCTTGTGTCTTCTGGATTTTGACGTTCAGTTTGCCTTGTGTGATATAGGTGTGCATTATTTTTGATATTTGATTTCATTGTAAGCATTTGCATTTTATGTTTGCTTATAAATCTTGGGTAACGTTTATAACATTTTTTTTCTAGATCTTCTGTTTATAGGTAATACAGGCAGGTTTGGGCACATAAAAAGGCTTGTTCAAGTGCAAATAAACTCAATTCTAAGTCAGCGCTGGCCTGTCTTCTGTGTGTCTCCATTTGTCTTCGTCTGGATTGCGCTGAAGCCTATCAAATTATGTACCAACTCACTCAAGTCAAAGTTATCGGACAAAGTTTTTTTTAAACCACCGTGCAGTATTACTGGTGCAATGGCTTTTAGAGCTGTTCGTTCCACAATGAACCACGACAACGGCGCACGTGCGTTGTCTCCCTGCAACTGGTCGCCTGGGCGCGAGACGCTGAGTTGTGTCGCGTCTCTCTACAAAGTGCTGTTTTTGGCGAGCCACCTATCAAGTCCTGGTCTCCTATGGAACCAAGACTTGGGATCGATGCAAGTCCCAAAAAGCACATGAAATTTCGGAGGTTTATTTAATGCGAAAAGACCAACATAGGAAACCACATCAGCACATATTTCATAGCAATTGGAGATATCAATTTAAAATTAATTCAGGAGCCTTGCAATAATCCAGGTGTGTCAATGCTGACATTGAGTTTGCTTAGATTCTTTTAGATTGTGTTGTCTATCTATGGTCAGTCATCCTCTTGTGTAGTATTAGTTGACATGTGCTCAAGAATAATCTAGAGTTGAAAGTTCGTGTGGCCGTGTGTCTTGTTGTCCTGTTATAAATTCATACAGCCACAGGCCATAGCTGCAGACTAGTTCACCTGGCTTCCAACTGCAATTCATGTTTCGAAATTATGAAAGACTTTGTGTTTATTTGTAAATTAGTCCAACAAGCTTGTTTTAATGAACTTTCATTGAAACCTATGCCTAAATATTGTGGTCTGTAGCAGATTTTCTTTGCACAAGGACTGCTGAAGTATTTGTTAGTTTCTTTTCATAATGTACATATGGCATTTGATGTTAATAGTACCACATAAGGAATGCTGTCATTGTTTTTCATTGTTTTAGCTTGCATGTTTGTTATACTGTAGTGCTTAAAACTTATTTGGAGGTGTTTACTTCGATTCACGTATGCAGGTGCCTGAAAAAGCTCAAAGTTTCATCAAGACGTGGCTGTTGAAGTTTGTTGGCCTCAATGGAGGTTTGAAAAGGCACTTCATAGATGTGTTCATATTTTTGTAGCCCGATTCCTGCTGTCCTCAGAGCAACATTAGCGGGAGCCTGTGATGGATGGTTTCCTGCCCAATCGCCGCTTTCAGGACCTTGGGTAGCCCATTGTCATTGCCTCATCTCATGCTGAAGCCTCTAAATCATGCCCTGGCCAGCCTTATGCACACAGAGCCTTGCTGAGCTCGCCTCCTAGATTTGGCTGTATTACTTAACAGCAGTAACTTGAAAAACTGAACTGAAAAATAAATGGTTTGACCTTGTATATTTAAAAATAAAATAATAAAAATGTGCTCTGGTATTCTTATTTAGATATTGGTTGTGCGCGGAATATTTGCACCGAGCAGTTATTTTAGGTAATGTTTTTTACTAAGGCCTTGATAAAACAGCCTAGGTTACAATTTCTCACAAGACTGGGAAGTATTTCGTGGAGATAACTAGACACTAAATAGACTTGCGCAGTCTTATGCCCTACATGTGGGGAGGGTAATAGGCAATTGAAGAAAAAAAAGGCACTCATGGACTATTTAGTGGATTCGTGAAGTGTTTTTACACTAAGTCATCCCGTGGTCAGTCGCTTTGAATTACAGCGCGAAGCTCGTACGGGGCTGCTCTAAGCTGCTAAGGGAAGTGCTGGGTGCGTAATCTAAAATCTACCGGCTAAGTAACGCCAGTAATAAAAAGCCCATATTAATAACGGTAGAATATTGGCAAACTAATGGTAGCGAATATTCGTCATAAGTGAATATTGGCGTAATAATTGCATTTCCTTGGCAACAACCTGATCCGAGAATGGTCCTATGCTAGATGTATGTCAGCAACTACGTCGGTGAAAGGACAGGCCTTCATTACCATTTGTAGAGTGGGCCGGCGTCGGCTCGATATTGGTGAATGCACAGGAGAACCTCGGCCCCAGGGTGGCTTGAACATCGGAAGAAGTTGCACCTGGCCGAGATGTCAACCTTGGGCCAATATCGCGGCTGACGTTAGCAAACACGGGTCCAAGGCTGGTCCACCACCGGTGTGCTGCCTGGGAGTGGCTAAATGCCTAGTAATGCACAGCACAAAATAAGAACAAGGGACATCAGTATGATCAATGTGGGACGAGTACACTCTTTCATCTTAAAAATGTATTGCGCGAAACGTTGCCTAAGTAAGAGACCTCTCTGTGTTTGCAAACAGAGTGATGTCACTTCGAGCACCGCGCCCACCACTCAATCCCTCGTTTCAGGAGCTGGTTGGCAAGAAAGTTCCGCCAGTGGGATCTTTCGGCATAGCAGGGCTGCATGTCTCAGACAGAAATTTTGAAGAATTGTTGTTTTTCTAACGTCACTAAAAAGAAGGGTGCCTTCCAGTATTGCACATTTTTTTTACGTTAAGATGCGATGATTTGCTTGTCGTAGGTCTCAGCCATTACAAAAAAAGTGTTCCTCCTCGAAAGCGAACGATCTGCGTGTTGACGGTGACAAATGTTTTGATAAACATTGGCATAGTGTAAGTTTACACGTACTCAGTTTTGGTTGCGACATGTGCACTGCAGTTTTAAACAAGGCACAGCATGGTTTTAAACTGCTGTGAGATAGGTTATGGACAAGATTCTCACTCACGTCGCAAAATTCTGACCAAAAAATGAGTAAAAAAGAAACAAAAAAACTAGATAACTCTGTTGTATGTAACGCTGAGGTTTACAAATCACCATGAAAATCAAAACGAAGTTGTCGGGGACGTTCCCCATAGCCCTCTGAAATGTATGTGATTTAAACTCTATAGCTTAATTATATACATAATCTTTCGCGCATTTATATCGCTGCATCTGACACCTACAACGTATTTGCATACTTACTCTATGAAGACCTTGCATACTCCCTTAAGACCTAACACACAAACTTATAGTGTGCATCGTCACAGCATGAATATCGAGTGGTAAAAGTACTAAGTACATGTGAAACAAGAATCTCTGCTTATCACATGAAGACATATGAGGCCTCCGATAAGACGAGTTGTACTTTTATTAGGTTTCCGTACTCGTCGCAGTGAGGCATACATGCAGCTTCAGCAATAGTATCTTTCAGCGCAGTAACCATGCAATTTTTTTCTGCACACAGTGCAAACACTTAGATGTACCCACTCGCAGATGATCGCGTCAAGTGCATATTTACCTTGATTAAATGTCGAATCAAGTTCGTTCGACTAGTAGTCGCTGCCATGAGTGCTAACATCTTCGCAAACAAGACGTATTGTTAATCACACTGCACAAACCCCGCACAATATTCTCAGTTCAACCAATATTCTCGATACCTTTCAATCCACACTGCATGCCACAATCAACAGCGCACAATTTTTGAAGACGATGCCGTTGTTTCCTCCCACAGGCCACCGCGAATGTTCACTTCTTCAAGATAAACAGCCAGCGTGGTAAAAATTTATCACGCAGTTTACACATACTACAGCTAATGTCACCATATTAACGTGAAGTTTAAGCTTTGAAAAATAAAAACTTGCCCCAAACACTGCACGACTATACCGCGCTGAGCCTCCAGTGGGAGTGTTTTGACAGCCACACCTTTCACGTGAGCCAGTGCCCCGCCGCGGTGGTCTAGTGGCTAAGGTACTCGGCTGCTGACCCGCAGGGCGCGGGTTCGAATCCCGGCTGCAGCGGCTGCATTTCCGATGGAGGCGGAAATGTTGTAGGCCCGTGTGCTCAGATTTGGGTGCACGTTAAAGAACCCCAGGTGGTCTAAATTTCCGGAGCCCTCCACTACGGCGTCTCTCATAATCATATAGTGGTTTTGGGACGTTAAACCCCACATATCAATCAATCAATCAACGTGAGCCAGTGACATCATTTTGTGACATACCCCGGTAGTGCCCATTGCTGCATACCTCATGTTGATAAGGGTCCAGTTAGAAAAAGCAGGCATTGTTGATTTTGTAACTTGTTCATTTTCAACTGGACCTTCGTTTGCATGAGTTGTCTGACTGATATTATTCAGGCGAACTTTTGTGGAATAAATTATACAGTTGGGAGTCTGTGCTTGTCTCATATTGTTCTTAATGGTGTATTTAGTTGTTACTTTGCACTGTTCATTCAAGCTCATTCAAGGAAACTAGTCCAGCTTACCACTGTTTTGGACAAGATGCAGTTGAAAGGTGCGATAGTGATCATAACACTAAATGCTCAAGCAAAAAATTTGTTTCATATTCAGTTAGTTGCATTCATATAAGTACATTACAGATCATCATTGATTGAATATGACTCTGTGTTCTTTCACATAATGCTCACAGCTTGAAAACCGCAATGAATGGTGTTCCTAAAAAACATGGGTTTTAGCAAAACTACATGCTTCTTTTTAAACAGCTGTCAAAAGGCTATTGCAATCTTACTTGCCACGAATTGTAATGTGTTTGAAGTTCCTCACCGATCTGCCAGTAACACTTAACATTAGGGACAACAATAAACTAACCATAAATCGACTAATTTTTTTAAGAACGAAGAGAAAGAAATGGCAGGCCCGGATGCTTACTTGATATTGGCATCTGTTCTGCTACCCAGCACAATATCATGCAACCTTCCTATAGAATGGTTATGCGTCTTGCATTTATGTCTGTAAACCAAAAACGTTGGGTATAACTATATTTTTCTCACAAATTGGTTGCAGGACTCTTGAGGCTGTAGGGCTGCTTAGCTAACATGTATGGCGACTTCCTGCATATGTGTTAAACCATGCTGCATCAGCTGCTTGGTGTTTTCACGGCATATTTACAGATGCGTTGCGTGTATAAAGCAAGCAGGTTGCAACACAGGAAAAACAATAATACGGGAACACCTCTAGTGCGTGCCTACATCCCAAGTATATCAAATATTTATCTTCCACTCTGTGGCCTGTAATTGTTAAAGAGGTAATCTTTTTGATTTATATTTGGGTCGTGACGCTTTGAGAGCATTGTATTTGTGTTTGACAGCAAGTGTACTTGAACAAATAACTGATCTTAATAACGACAAAACACCCTTCATAATTTGTCCTTGGAATAAGCTGGCACATATCTATAGCTGATTGAACTGTTTATTTTTGGCTGTGATGGTAATGAACAAATAGCAAATGCAAGTTCAGATTGGCGTGGTCTGTGGCGTCTGCTTAGGCGGTGACATTTTGCTTTGCAACCAGAGTTACTTGTGGCCACAGATACAATAAAGCTATATCACGTGGTTTATTAATGAGATTACCATATCACATATCACTGAGTCTTAATATGTGTCAAGAATCGCAGATATCTCTAGCTTGTCACTATAAAAGGATCCTAAACCAACACAAGGTTGAAATGTAGTCGTGGTGTTGCAGCTGTGTATGACTCTACAATGAATGCATAGTCGGGATAATTTTTCTATATGCTGTCGCAATAGTAATGGTAGACATATTGAATGATACAAAAACGTCCCCACTTATTTTGCTTTTTTCGCTATGCTTCATTCAGTGGCTTGTCTCTTCTTTCCATACGTGTGCTCCTCCTCACTGTGCAAGGAGCAAGAGCTGTGGGCACACAAACACGTGTTTTAAATAAAGTTGTTGTAATGTGAGAACTCAGGAGCTGAACACTTCCAAAAGGCTCAAATAGAATAAGGGATTGTTTCTAGCAACTTTTTGGGCACCCAAGACTAGTTGATCTGCTGCAGTTGTAATTGTTGATAAGGACACTATTCTGTAGTCGCTGCACACATTTGCTTGAAATGTTAAATATAAGTGGAGGTGGTTTGGCACCCTTTAAGGCAGTTATATGCAGAACTAGGTTTCGATGTGTAAGCAAAATCTGTTCAGTATAAATCAATCATAATAATATCTGATAATCACAAAATATTTAAAAAAAAATCTTAGGAAAAGACTAAGTGGTGTCCCCTTGAACGTGGAGGAGATACCCTGCTTCTAAAAGGTTATTAGACAGTCTAGTAGTATTGACATTACATTCGCTATAAGATATTGTGATGTGGTGCTTTTCATGCATGTTATATTGAGAGGGGTTTTAATATAACTGTTGTCACTTTGCCCTTTATTACTGAAATCGTTAACATAGTTATAATACATAAATCGCTTCATAACTTTTGGTTTTATGCAAATCATGTGCTTACCTAGTCGGTATAGCTTGATTTTGGATAAAATCATACATTCTCCAAATTTTTTACTATACAGCAGGTTTATTTTTAAATTAGGCCACTGTAGATGTGAACGCAGTTAGTGACGTGCTTGATTATTGCATCACTATCACCGCAATAACTACACCTGCTACAAGTGCATAGTGCGACAAAATTAATGGCACTTAACATTACTGGCCGTAAACACTTTTATGCCTCAAAAAGTTTTAGAAAGCATAGTAAACTTGTGCGTACTTTTTTCACAACTAAATATTCTGGCCATACTCAAAGCAGTTTCCACTCTTTTAAGGTCCTCACACTATTTGGTGTTCAATAGAAGTATCAATGTCATATCCTTCCTTCGTCAGCTTACTCACCACTCAATTAATGAGAATCACCAGACGCCACTACCCATGAATATATAGGAATGATATAAAAGTAATTTCAATGCGATTGTCAAAAAACGTGAACCAATTAGTAACTTGTCACCAAGATATCTTTTTGTTTTCACTTTTTTTCACAATTTTGTTAAAGTTTTTTTTTAAAGAGTTCCTATAGTTTGTTTGGCATCATTGCCTGTTATTTCTCATTATAATGTGTTCAGAAAAGACAAAGAATCCTTAAATTTATAGATCTTTCCTTTACTCATAAATATGAAACAGTTAATCCCATTCATCTTAGCGGTGTATGACTTGTTTTTAATCATTTGTGCGTGTGTTCGTGTATGTGTATTAGGTGGGAGAGCACACCATTGCCACCTCATAAGGTTTGCAGATTTTCTGAGAACTAACAGACGCATATTGCTGCCAAAGAAGTATAGGGGATATTTTAAGTAATTGCAATGAAATTGTCAAGAAATAAAAGTGGAACAAAAGATAACTTGACATGGCAAAAGACTCAACCTGCGACCTACGAATAAAGCGTGTAGTGCTTTAACAGCTGTGCTACCACAGCAGCTATCACCCCCTCCGCTTTGTACGGTATATTTTGTACCATTCTATTCGCCATGATCCCGTGTACAAGGTCAGTGTACCTCATGACCACACCTTAGCATGTTCACAATCATTACTCCCTAAGACGCCAATAGATCGGAAAACCGACCTGAATCATTAGTAAGCATCACCGACCCCACTCGATTAGGAATACACTAATAAACTGATAATCGTGAACTATAATAATCGGCGTAAGTGTTATTGACTGTTTAGTGTATTCCTTGCGGTTTTAGTTCAGTTGTATTTTAATAAAGTGTACTCCTTGCATGCAAAACTTAATCATTAAATTCGTCTTCATGTTAAGTTTGTTTACATAATCCTGTAGTTATTTTGTTGTTCATCTGTATTTCCGCCCCTTCCACCTATAATGTACAAACGTACCCTGAAGGTTTTACAAATAAATAAATATATATGTGTACTTAATCGTCAGAGAGTCAGTCAGACCCGCTTGTTGGCTTCATGGCTAGTGTGGGACACTTTTTTTTTGCTTTTGGCATCACGTAGCATGTGATGTTATTACAAGCTGACAGCCTGACGCTCTTTTGCCCAATGCACATATATACCACATAAAATGGACGGGAAGATAACTGTCATGGTAGCGCAGTTGGTAGAGCATCAGACGCGTTATTGAAAGGTCACAGATTCGGTCATTGCGCACGACAAGCTACCTTTTCATCCGCATTACTTTCTTGTCGATTTCATTACAATTACTTCCATTATTATCCCTAATACAATTTCTGGAAGCATTGTCAGTTCTCAATAAAATCGTTTCTAAGAAAGACAAATGAGCCCTTAAACGTAAGCTTCTCTTCATTCGTAGTGAGAAACTTGTCAAAGTAGGCTTCATGCCGTGAGGTTGTATACGAGGAATAATTGGTGAGCTTTTAGCTCTTAAAAATATCGCGTGCCGCGTGCCGCCAGCAGGCGAAAAAAGGTGTCCCACACTCGCCATAATGGTAACAAGCAGCCTGACCGACTCTTCCACGATTAAATGCACATATATACAGTACAAAGGGGAAGGGGAGATAGCCGCCATAGTACCTCAGCTGGTAGGGCATCGGGTGCGTTATTCGAAGGTCGCAGGTTCAGTCCCTTCCCAGGGCAGGGTATCTTTTTTTCTTCTAATTTTCTTTCTCCACAATCACATTATAAATACTTTCAAAAATAACCACTTTACTTTCCTTAACAGCATTGTCTGTTAGTTCTCATTAATAATGGGCCTAACAAAGAACAAGCCTTCAACAGTACAACTCTATTCTTCTTGCAGATCTTCTGGTGTTCCCTAAAAAGGCACCTTATAATCTGAAGAGGCAAACGGAATGTGCCAGTGTCAGAGTTGGCTCTTGTAGTGAATACAAGTAGGATATGTTGTGAAGAATCAACCATTCTGCCATTTGCGTAAGGAATGGCTACAGGACATGGTGTTGGATGCACCTTCTTATGTTTGAATCGAGCTACTTTTAATTCTATTTTTATACAGTGCATGGGCTAGACATGACGGTATCACATACTTTAAAACCAGAAAGTACATGCATGGAGCAATGTTATAAGAATGTAATGGCATAAGGATAAGGTGAAAACTGCACCCTCAACGATGATGAACAGGGAACACAGGGTGCAGGCATTATTCCTTCTGCCCATCTTTGTGAAGGGCGAGCTGTTTTCACCTCGTTATGATCAACTAACTAGATCGAGATGTCTTGTTCTTGAGCGTAAGATGCTCAACAGGAAACTAGGTTTGGTTGAAACTGCGTGTGTCGTTCAGCATATAAGTTGCCAGGTTAAAGAGTTCGAGCAGACCGGACGGTGTAAAACAGGACACCCGTTTAACATATTATCATGGCGTGAAGCATAAAGCAATTAATGGGACCACATATTAATTTTTAAAGTAGCTCTTTTGTGCATTGGAAAGCTTACTGATCTGACTGTATAATCATGTATTGAAAGAGGAAAATTTTCGGGGCTTGATTCTTTTTTTACACGGCGTTCATGAGTACAATAAATGGTAACACAGATATTGTTGAAAACATTTTAAGACGTTTCGGATCTCTGACTGCTATGAAGTGTCACACAACACACGCTGCAAAAGTGGGAGGTCAGCATGACAGCTTTATATGTTTATGCACTGCAGTTTGCTGCGAAAGCGTGAATTTCACGTACATGTGAAATGCACGTATTTGCCACAGTTTGCCACGATGGCAGTGCTGCTTTTTGAGGGTTGACTCCTCTGCGTAGGCAGCAAGAATAAATTTGGGACAGGTATTATAGATATATGCTGTAACTTCGACCACTAATCTTTTTGCATGTTAAAGCATCAGACTATTTGCAGTAAACAGACGTGCATGACATACTGATTTTTAGGCTTTTTGTGAGCGATTCAAAAAGGAAATGCTACTCAAGTTGCAAAAAGAATGCAGTGAAATTCACCTTTAATCACACAATCTGGACACTCTTCACTCTCTTTAATCAAGAAATCCTTATCAAAACGTTTAGCTGAATGCGTTCGTATTGATGCTGAATTTCATGCATTGCTCATGAGTAGAACCATAGATTTGTGTGCTTCAACAGACAACACCTTGTGGACTTTTTGCATTCGTGCCCCACACTTGAGTGCACTTGAAGTTTATCAGGCAATCTTTGCGTATTTTCAGTATTGTTGTGCGATCAGTGTCAGCTTAAACTATGCCATGAAAGTGGCGGACAGCATCCAGCTAATGTTGTTTCCGTGTGCAACAGCAGGTGTGGTTGTGCTGAATGACCTTTCTTTATATACAGTAAATAACAAACTTGCTCCTTTAGTGTAAAGTGCACGTTTTGATTGATTGTAAATATTTGCGTATGCGAGGCCTTAAAATTTAAATGAATTCCTTAGTGTGCCACGAGGAAATGTGTGTTCTGCGAAAAATCGTATATCATTATATACAAATCTTAAGGCCTTGTCTACAACTTTGTGCAGGTTGATTATGAGCAGAAAACGAGGAGCGCCAGCAGCGCCCAGAAAAGAGCAAGCACCCTCCAAGCTCCCCAAGCTGTCTTCGACACGAACAGGCAAATGACTCTGTGGCATTGCTAAATTTTTCAAGGAGTGCCTTACCAATACACTGCGCTGCTCTTTCATCGCGGAAGACAAATATGAACATTCCAGAGGAACTTCAACCTGTGTATTGTGAGGGTTTCAGTGGTTCTGTTTTTGTCGAGCCAGCAGTCAAGAATTCATGCGGCAGATTCAGCCAGGATGGCTAGAGGGAGTCGGGCAGACATGTTTGGACATTTTTCTAGCCAAGTAGTGGTAATTTTAGCATTGGTCCTGTTAGAGTTATGCCACAAATGACAAAAGCTTTGTCCCCTCTGTAAATGTACAGATATGTCAAGGAATATTAGCTGCATTAGTCGTTACTATAACTGATAGCCGCCAACAATCTTCTTTGCACAGGAGTTTTGTTTCTCACTTATGAGTGTTAAGCCCTCCAAAGAAAAATGCTACGCGTCTACTTACGGAAAGCCCCAAGGCCCTACATGTAGGTTTTTTCGGCTTGCTATCATAAGCACCTATTTTGGGTGAACATGACCATTTTAAACATCTACACCGAAAAATTAGGGTGGCCGGTCGGTTCGTCGTCATTATGTTTCTCGCAATATTTTGTAAGCATGTTGTGCATTGCGTCCTTAATCTGGTTGGTGTCCATAAAAGACAGTTACGCAGTTTCAGGAGACCGCAAGCACCGCATTGCAGTATAAAAAGCCAGAAAGCAACCTATTATTATTTTTATGAACACAGTTGCTTTATCTTATGCATGATACATCATTGAACTTTCATGAGTATTCATCAATGTAAGCTCGTCTTAGTGTTATGCAAAATGAAGATGAGAGCTGACAAATGGAACCATATAATGGAGTAATGAGGGTGAACAGTGGAAGTGCCTCAGACAGGCTGGTCGATTTTACGATAAGAGGACCTATTTTTGTAGAAGTCACCTTCTCATTTTTGGCGTGTTAGTTTAAATGGGGTTAGTAATGACATCTTTTGGTGTAGGCGTGTGTGCCTGTTGGCAATGTTCGTCTGAAAAGAAAAAAAAACCCTATAAAGCAGAAGAGTGCAGCCCTCGCTTTCTTTCAAGTTAGGTTGCGATGATACAAAGTGTTCTCCTGTCGAAGGATGGGGGTAAGGGAAGCAAAAATCGTGAAAGAAAGAAAAGAATACAAATGAAAGAAAAGGGGGATGCAAAGTAAAAGTAGTGTGCTACACCGCTCCTTCTCTTTGTTCGTGTATGTGGCGGCCAACGCCTTGTAGCACACCGCTCCTACTTTGTATTCTCCCTTTTATTCTTTTTTTCATTTTCTTTTTTCACGTTTTCTGACATTTTCATTGTCCCACCTAGTGCATGAATCAATGACACGTGGCTTTACTATAGCAAATATGCCTATGTTGTGTTGGAATGAACAGTGCATTAAACTTCATTCAGTTTGATTACAGGCTTATCAGTCTGGGAATAAGTGCTTCCTGTCTATCACCACACACGATCAAATGAAGAGTTAGCGCCTGGCTCTTAGTATACTGGTACATAGCTTGTGTCTTGGACAACTCAGAATGAATGTTGATTTTTTGCTGTTTATGTTAATGAATTTATCCAACATGAAAATATATCGCCTTGTGAATTTGACAGACCTGCCTTTCTTTTTCTTCCCTATGCAGAAATTTTGTTAAGGAAGGCAGTAACAGAGAGGTGATAGTTTTAGCTTTGAAAAAATAAATAATGGCAGTGAGGTCAATCTACATTAAACATCCCATCCATTTTGCGAACCATACCAAATGTATTTTGAAAAAAATCTTGTGCTCATTTACTAAATTGAAAACAGCAAAGTGATAAAATATATCGGAGCCTTCTGGACTTCCCAGGATGTCGTCTGGGTGTTTGTAAATAAATATTTAAAAAATACTGCCTCCTCTTCACCAAATTTGGTCTAGGTAATAAGTAAAGGTGATTGTGTTCTGTACCTGAATCTCAGTAATACTAGCGAAATGTTTTCGCCAAATCGAAAGCAAGAAAGCAGTTCTCTTTATATGGCATGTTATGAGATTACACTTTTTGTTATGAAGACGAAAATAACTTTTCAAGTTTACCAACGATGGCTGTGTTCGCATTTGGTATAGGACAGTATCTGTCCTGAAGTTTGCCATGGCCGTGAGTGGGAGACTTCGAAAATCATTTTCTTCATTGAAACAAAAATTGTAATAACAAAACTTGCCATATAACAAGAACTGTTTATTTACTTTAAACTTACACATAAAATGATTTTATCTAGAAGAACACATAGCGCAAATTGCATCTCAATGTGGACAAAAATAATGATATAGCAAGATTTGTGATCTGGACCTAAGGATTTTTTTCACAAAATATACCTTCTGTGAAGTAAGTATTTATTGTTCAAATATTCATAAAAACTGCAGTATTGCCATAGAAAAATGCAAACAATAAACAGCTTGGCTGAATTCTTCAAACCTATGTGAAGGAAAAATTACACTAATATTACTCGGCTTCAAATACTTTAAAAAAACACCTTTACTTAATCTGTAAATTAAATTTGTGATGACAAGAAAAAGCGGTACTTTTAAACATTTCTCACAAACAACCCTCACACGACACTCTGCGAAGTTCTGAAGGTGCCTACGTGACCACAATTTTTTTCTCTTTAATATATTTCCGTGAATAACTGTTTTCAAAGGACTAAGTTAGCACTATTTCTTTAATATATATCTGTGATGGTCGCCAGGCAGTATGGTTTGGATGGTTGGTGTAAAATGGCCCAGTAGGAAAAACAACTAATGCCCCGGTATCCTTTAACGCTCGGGCTAATTGGAAAGCATTTTATTGTTAGCAGCAATTGACTTCAGCCTTTGTCTTCATGCTTAGTCCCAGAAACAAACCACAAGCAAGCAAAGTAGTCCTAACAGCCGTCCAGCTTCGCTGTTCCAAGACTTGTGCTGCCTAGTTTAGTGCAAGCTTTACCATTTTGTTTTCAATTGGGATTCAACCAACAGGTTTTGGAGGCACAGTGCATTTTCAACTAATTTGTTTTAACCCAGTTGTTTAGATAAAAACCGGCAAATAGAAGTAAAAATACCATTACAAAGACATTGTAAGTAACAAAGAAGAGGTATGCTTTCTTTTTTTCGCGGTGCTTTGCCTGAATGCTGTGCTTTTTGTGGTATAGTTTATTGTCTAGTGAACATAGGCCTTAAAATCTAACATTAGCGATTTTGAGCCCAATTTTTTGGTTCTATGATGGTAACCAGATTAAAAATTGTGACTTCAAACTTCATTTTTCTCTTGATATTTTTCTCTTGCATATTCAACTTTCAGAGTATTAGTCAACATTATTATAAGGAAACGTGATGTCATAATAGGGTCACTTTTTACAGAGTCGTTAAGTTTAATCGAATCTTTTATTTCCCTAATAGAGCAGGTTTTTTCAATATCGGTATTTCATTTTGGGATAAGCATGCTGTATCTACTAAGGTGTGAGCACTTACAGATAGCAATGCACCCAACTCTTCTATTGGCAGTTAATTTGTGTTACTCTTGATTGATATGTGTGGTGTAACGTCCCAAAACCACGGCATCATTATGAGAGACGCTGTAGTGGAGGGCCTTTGAAGCGATCTTTGGTTTTTAGGGGCACTGGAAAAGCAAGATTGGCTGGGCCCTTCATATGCAAATGTTCCTTCATTGTATCTGTGTTAACGGTTCACGCAAAGAACACCTTAGACGCATTTACGTAAGAAACTTTTTCCTCAATCATCGCAGCAGTCATCGTATAAACCCCATAAAACATGACGAACTGTGGAGTCCGCAGCTCAAGGCTTTGGAAAATCGAGATTGGCCTGCCCCTTTGTGTGCAAGTTTAATTTTATTTTATCTGTGTTAACAGTTCAAGCAAAGAACACCTTACACGTGTTTACGTTAGAAATGTTTCGCTCAATAAAAAAATTACAACGGCCGCCCACCAATCGCAGTATTAGCATAAAATAGATCTTAAGGCACCTTTGAACTGCCGAATTTTTCATTCTGACGCAACGCTCTTGCACAATTCCATCTTCAAAAGAAAAACAATCAGAGCACAAGGCAAACAAAGAGAGTAATGTGCACTTCGTAGATTAATTGGTCCAGCAAAATTAGTTGCTGTGTGACGGGTACATATTCACATTCATAATGCCGCTCCTACTGAGGCTGCTTTTTTTTGCCAGAGTCACAAAGCTCCTAAGGGAAGTCAGCGACAAACTCTCTAGTCTTACTCAAGATATATTTACTATTACAAAATAACAAATCACATAAGCAACTTGGCATGTCTCACGTACAGTGGGAGTCGATGATATGTGAAGCACGAACGGGGAAGGTAATTATGTCACTTTAAAATCAGCACAACGTTACGAGGTTGACGTCAATTATGCCGTGCAAGCCTTATATGGCCTGACTAATATGATTAGACATCTCATTTACTTTTTGTTGTTCATTAACGTCACGTGATACCAAAGGTGGTATTGTGAAGCCAGCAACATGGCCACGAGGGCGCAATGAGTGTCGAATTCATTCATGTTTTACCTGAGACGCATATTAAGCTTATTAAGTTTGGACGTGACATTTGCCTTTGTCATCTCTTCACGTCAATTAATACCAAATTTGGTATATGTGGAGCTATAGAAATGGCCACGAGTACATCGTGAGAGTGGTTTGTTGCTTAGTTCGTACATGACACGCATGTCACGATTATCAAGTTTACGCTAGTCATATACCTTCGTCATCTATTGGCGTTCCGTGATGCCTAATTTGGTATATGTTAAGCTTGCGAAACGAGCGCAAACGCACCATGAGCATGGCGTTTGGTCATGACTTGCATGACATGCATTTATCATTTCCACGTTTGCGTCTGTCAGTTATGTTCACCATGTAGTCATGTCATACAATACCAATTTTGTCTTATGCAATGTGAACCTATTTATATACGTGTGCCAACCGACACTTCTTTTACAGATTTGTAGGGATCGATAGAGATTTCAATATCAAACTAACATGAAGTTGACTATGATAACACTACCTAAGCTAAAGAGAAACATGAAATTAAATGTACTAAAGAATTTTACAAAATACGAATATATGTTTTATTATTCAAGGAGTCTCGCTTGAAAAGGAATAAACACAAATATAGAAAAAACATCATTCATAATAATTAACATTACATACATAAATAACAAACGCTATAAATAGGTGAAATCACTAAAGACCCCGCAAAAAGAAACCTCATCCAAGATTTCAATCTGTGACCTCTCGCACTGTAAGCGAGAATCATGCCATAACCTAATATTATATCAGGGATATATCGAGAACAACAATATATATCCTAGAGATACGAAAATATATATGTATATCGATACGAGGTAATACAATGATATTGTGCAAATGTCAGCATTGGGGCAGCATGCCTAGCTGGTGCTCCACCGAAATCTGTCCATTCACAAGTACAGTCCTGATGAAGATAGTGTAGTTGGCGTGCTTGTTTGAACTTGCGCTATTCGGATTCCCAACTCACACATCGAACTAGTCGGTAGACAAGACGACGTGCGCTGTGGATGACGTCAGATGTTCATGTCACCAAACTCCTGATTCCAGCGCTCGTAGAATTCTAGGCTCTGTGACTACATGCTGCAGCGGACCTTCTTGAGTGAGGTTCTGAAGTCCTCGAGCGTTATGTTTCGCATCTTTTGCGAGTCGACGCACCAGACTTGCTCAGGACTCAGCTTTTTTAAGGGACCCAGTGCGGCCTCTTTGGCTGGCGGCGTTAGGTCAATTTCCAAGTAGCCACTGGTAACCCTAGACAGGTGCCTGAGCTTCTCTAGTGACAACGGTCTATTTTGCTTCCTGAGCACCTTCTCCAGAAGCACTAGCTACTTGTTCTCGTCAGGCAGGGTCACGTAGACCCGCTTCGCGAAACGCCTGAGAGAAGCGTCGTCGAGCTGTTCAGATCTGTTCGTGGCCCCCATGACAAGAATACGCTGCTAACTCCCTGTGTGCAGCCAATCAAACTTGACGAGGAACTCTGTCTTCAACCTCCGCGTAGCTTTATGCTCATTGTCCTTCCTCCCGCTCAGCATAGAGTCAACCTGGTCAATGAAGATAATGCTAGGCCGCAGTTCTCATACATAAGAGAACAAAGCTCAAACCAGCTTCTCTTCCTGACCAATGTATTTCAAAGTTAGCGAGGCTGCGCTGATGATCAAGAACGTAGAGTGGGATTCACGGGCGACTGCCATGGCCAGCATTGTCTTCCTGTTCTCGTGGCTAAAAGAGTACCAAGCCCTTGGACGGTGCTCTTAGACCTGTGAACAGCTCTTGCCTGTCTGTGGGCAGGATTACCAATTCTATGGGCGCCTGCTTGGTCACTTCTTGGTCAGCAATGTTACTGAAAAGCACCTAAGGCTCACCGTCTACGATTCCGTCGAGGCTCAAGTGGGCCAGTTACGAGTTTACGCCCTTTAGTGTCGACACCCGCCATCCTTCGCTACCACCACGAAAGGATCCTCGTCGGGAGCTGGGCCGCGCTGAAGCAGAAGGTGGCTGCCGACCCTTGAGCTGTTGTGCGTTTGGTTGCTGCTGGTTAGCGTTGGTTCAGCTTCATTGGCAGCTGGTCGAGAAACCCGTGATGGGGACTTGACCATCCTGCTAGCACCTCCGACCATTGTGTTCCGGGGTATGGTCCGGGCCGTTGAGGCGAATGCCTGCGTCGCCACTCGTGGCCGCGACGCCGTTGCGGCCTGGTTCCTCAGTGTGACACCCGAACGCGGCGACAGAGGCGGCAGCAGGCAGCACCAACGCCTGTCACTCACTTGGCTGCCAAGACCGAAATTCTCGGCCATTTTTAGCGACGAGGGACCATCCAGTTTCGCCGCTGCGTCGTGGCCGGGTGCCGCTTTCTGCCATGCTCGGCACTTCTGGTTGGCCTGAGGCCGGGCCTCGCCCGCATGCCAGGGCAAGTCATCGCCGAGGTGATCTATCTTGACCTTGCTCTCTAAGAAGTCGAGCCTTGCCTTGCCCATGTCGAGGTACACCTTCATCTTATCAGTAAGCCTAAGCGCTCGAGCCCATCTAGGACCTTTTCATTGAGAGACGTGGATGGCGATGCGTTTCTGTAGTTCCTCGATACCCTTGCGGTAGAGGTCAATGGCCAACTCTTTGAGATTGTCATTATCCGTGTCATACTTGAGCGCCTTGGAGATGAAGTCGAAGGCCGGCTTGGTTCACGTCAGGGTTTTTGACGCCGACGATTCATTGGAGCTGCCACAGGTAACCGAGCAGTTGCCAAAGTGGCACTCTTCGAGGCGAGCGCTGTGGACACCGTCGAAAACGAACACCACCATGGTGAACTCACTAGTGTAGAGCCTTCAAAGTAGCCAGAACACGACGAACACCGGGTAGATCACGTACCGCCGACGGTCCTCAGCGTGCGTGGCCGAGCAGCGTTGTCGTCAGCGCCGGAGCAGTCGTAGTGCGCGGTATTCAGCGGGGCGATGCTAGCAGCCATCTGCCCGTAGCCATACCAATCGACTAATCTGCCTTGCTCGTAGTCATGTTTTTTTGGCTACATTTTTCGCACAAGAGCATGTAACTTCCATGATGATGATCGCCTGCGGTTTGCGACTGGTGAAACAGTTGTGCCGTCTGACCCTCAGCAGCTTCAAACATGTGTTGAACCTCAGTTCGTACTTCTGTGCTGCATCTGTGCTGCAGCATCATCTGAAATAAGTAAATAAATTGACGGGGGTTGTTTCGCAAAAAAAGGAAAAACAAATGAAATTATACAACAGAAACTATCCATATAAATGTTCATTACTTGAAAACATTTATTGTGGGACTATTTGTATTAGGAATTTCTATTTATTGTGTTTATTTTCATAGAGAACGCTTCATCACGAAGGAAGATGAACGCAGGCGCCAGCAGCAAACCGATTTTATTGAAGGTGGAACCTAAGCCATAAATATTCATAATGAGCGTCGGCACTATGTTCGAAGTATAATAGAACATCGATAACAGAAAATTACGCAGGTGCTTTGATGCTTTCTGTTTGCTATACTCCATCGAACCTTGTAACGTTGCGCCTACGCAGCTTGTGATTGTATATACATACCGGAAGGAGTCTTGTGGATTTAGGGCCTCGTTTTATTCGTTAGAAAATAAGCCAGGCTTGCGCGCAAAGCGCAGCACAGTCAGAGTAAAACCTAGAAGAGCGGCCTTTAAGAGCCTTTCCTAAACACTCATTGCGTAAACACTGCAAGCACACTTGCAGGGTTCCGGAGCCTTCCACTACGGTGTCTCATAATCATATGGTGGTTTTTGGACGTTAAACCTCACTTGTCTATCAATCAAACACTTGCCGGGTACTCACTATGGCATTATTAATATTATTTGCTGCGTAGTGGATAGAGCATCATTTGCTATGCAGAATTTTGTAATTTTCTATGAAGCGTTGTATCCGCTAAAAACTTTCAAGTGGTTGTTTGCAAATTATTCATGCAGTGGCTGACGACGATGAAGAAATATGCCCTAAATGGCTATGTGCCACAGTCGTTAGGTGATCAAATACAAGCTTTTGTAATAAGTTGGGCTATTTGACGACCCACTTGTTACGCTATTCGCATTGTGTGACACCTGGGTTTTACTTTCGTGTTCTAAAACGCTTTATTACTCATGCATAATAACGCGATTCTTTTCCCGACATAGAGCGTGCCTAAGGAAAGTTTGCTAACAAGATCCAAGCTGAGACAGAGCAAAAGCTAGAAGAGCGGGCTTTCAGGGCCTTTTCTAAACACTCAATGGGTAACTGTGGCGCACACTTGCTGGATACCCACTATGGCAATATTTCATAGTAGTAATTTCAGGGTAGTAAGAATAGTTTCAGGGTGGTATAGCCGCATTCGCTTTGCTCTTTTTGTCATTTCATTATGAAGGGTTGTATCCGATAAGCACTTTCAGATAATTTTGTGCCCATTGTTCATGCAGCGACTAATGATTTTGAATTATGTATAAAGTGGGTATGCGCCACAGTTATTGGGTAATCAAAAAAACATGTTTTTGTAATGAGTTGGGGCATTCGACGACCCCCTCTTTACGCTATTTGCATTGTGTGATGCCTGATTTATCCTTTGCTGTTCTAAAACGCTTTATTACTCATAATAACGCGATTCTTGTCCCGACATCGAGCGTGCCGAGGACAAGTTTGCGAAGAAGTCTCAACCACCGGCATGGCTATATGAATTTGAGCGTGAGGACCCTGGTCGCGATACAGCCGGAATAGCTAACACCAAAAACGAACTCTTGAGGCATGACGCTTTACGTTACCGAGGTGTCTGTGCTCGATCCCGCAACACTCGTATTTTGCATTCAAGGGAGCCCACACGTCAAAAAAGAATATTGGTCATTTATAGCAGTGTATTTACATCGCATTTAAAAACTTATTGCAAAGATTTCTTCAGCGCCTTTTCTCAAAACGAAAACAAAGTTGGGGTGACCCAGTTTTTGTCATTTGTGACTTCTCTAACTGACAAATAACGTAACTCGATCAGTGGGCCATTCACTAAACGAGAAATAGAACTTGCCGTTAAACAATTACCCATGCTGAAACCGCCAGGACCTGGTGGCATGTCTGACGAGTTTTACAGAACAATAAAATCAGTACGGTGCCCTGCACTGCTTGACATTATCACGCTGAGTTTGAATGGGGAGATTCTTCCTCGCTCTTTTACTAAAAGCAACACTGTTCTAATCCCAAAGTGCTCAGATGGAAAAACCTGCGTCACATTGAAGACTACAGACCAATTACAGTGTGCAACGTTGACTACAACATTTTTACAGAGGTACTTTCAAACAGTCTTCAATTTGGAATGTCACAACATGTTGGTGTCCATCAGACGTGTGATAAAAAAGGTCAGTCAATGCAGAATAATATACACTTTTGTCGCACAGTATTGGAACATTGTTCACACTCACATGAACAACTGGCAATACTACAACTAGACTTACCGAAAGCCTTTGTTAAAGTTCGCCATTCTTTTCTATTTTCTCTTTTCAAACATGCCAACATTGGATCTACAATATTCTGAAACCATGCTACCATGAATTTTCGACTCGTTTATTGTTAATGGCTATCTTTCAAAACACCTGTTTCCTAACTCGTCTGTGAAACAAGGCTGTTCATTGTCACTAATGCTTTATGCTCTTAACTTGGAGCCACTGAACTTAAGTGTAAGTGAATTAACAACGTCCTCGGTTCCAGTGCTTATGGGAATCAGGTAAAGTTATTGGCGTATGCGGATGACCAACTTTCGTTTACACATATTTTTCCGTTGAGAAAATGGTGAAGTCAACAATAGAAGAATTAGTAAAACGTTCAAGGGCACAAATGAACTTTGATGAAAGCTTAAGATTGTGGTTTGTCTCGTGGACATATAAACCAACCCATTTTCAGGGTATTTTCAGGGTATAGGTTGGTTTTGTGTTCCGCAGGATTCCTAAGCATTCAATTATATGCATGTCGTTCAACTGCACATTATATGAAACAACTTGTACCCACCCTAAAGCGCATTGCTCTGACGTTTAGAACTAATAACCTCTCCATCTTTGGCAGAAATAAACCATGCAACCTTTTTCTGGCAACAAAAATATTTTACATACTGCAAATTATTTGTTGTTCCATGGTCTACACACAAAATATTTACCGTATACTCGCTACCTTTATTTTGTTATCAACCTATAAACCGATTGTTTTTAGACCTGCCTGCGCAGGTAGTCTTCGGTTGGTACACCTTTGTTTTAGACAACCGGTGTGGTGCTTTTCCTATTCTCATGACCATAATCATCCAATTATTCGAACATTCTTGCAAGGGGTTTTTGCAGATGTTTTACTAAGTATAGAGGTACCTGCTACTTTCACATCAGTTCACTATCTGCAAGGGTTCGTGCGTGAAGTATACGAGCTAGTACGTTTTCCGACAGGTTTTCCAAATAGTACTTGGTCTTTAGCTCAACAAAACACCTACATTATGCTGTAGAACGTGCGCTCTTTCCGGCCCCACTTTACCGCTCACTATAATATTGGACTTTCTGGTCAACGTGCTAGTACGCGTAACGAAAATACCTATTTCATCAATAACCTAGAAATTTTATTACAAAGTGCACACAAAAAGATTACCTGTAGAAGCCTGGTTAAACAGCAAAGGCATACTTATATTACCTGCAGGCTCTGCTAAGTTTCAGAAAGAATAGAACATTGCTTTATTAGTTGTAAGGACGCCATTGTTTTCTGGGACTTCCTGCAGAGAGCTTTAAAAACGCCTCGATACAAATTCTCATAGCATCCGTTTCCTCGTACCACCCAAACCCTTTGACATGCCAGTAGACATGTTGTTGTTAATGGGCATGCAGAGTTTATGAAAAATTTGCATTCTGCATAGGTATGCGGAACCAATGGTGTCCTTGCGATGCCACTTTGTGCAAATGACTGTGTGGCTAAGGGACTTTTTTAACCAACTGCAAATTCAGCCAGACTGGTATGCTGAGATCACAAAATGAGCTACTCAAATACCGCCAAAAACGTTGTCGTGTGTGAGATTTACTTTGTAACGTTCATTGTACATTTTTCGACTGTTCGTGTTATATTTTGTACGCTACGTATATACGTAAGCCACAGTTGTGTTAAATACCATGTAAGAAAAAAAACGGCAAAAAACAAAAAAGCGGCAAAAAAACAATAAAATGCGAGCCTAGAATCTAGCCCTAATGTGTCTTTCGTATTTTTTTTATTTTAAGGTAGTAATTACGGACAACGGCAGCAACGTTGGAAAACTACGACGCCGCACATCGTTGTACAGCTTTCGCTGTAAAAGTACAAATGAGGACTATCAGATAATTTTGCCAGGGAAAGTATAGGGGACGTCATTGAACTCATCCTAACGTAATTGCGAAGAAACAAAAGTGGACGAAAAGAAATATTGTGGCATGTTCGGACCCTGCCGTTGGCAACTTATGTTTTCGTCAACTTCTTTCTTCCCATCTACATTATATTTACAAGTAATGACGTATATATACCGAATTATCGAGTTAGGTATTATGGGACGTCAATGAATGACGAAGGTATATGACTGGTGTAAACATGATAATCGTGACATGCGTGTCATGTAAGAACATAGCAACATACCACACTCACGA
Source organism: Rhipicephalus microplus (assembly GCF_043290135.1). Taxonomy (NCBI): domain Eukaryota; kingdom Metazoa; phylum Arthropoda; class Arachnida; order Ixodida; family Ixodidae; genus Rhipicephalus; species Rhipicephalus microplus. The sequence goes on from NC_134710.1 coordinate 252,376,451, forward strand.
TGTGCTTGTGGCCATTTCGCTAGCTCCAAATATACTAAGTTTGGTATCACTTGATGTGAACAGATGACAAAGACATATGACACGTCCAAACATGATAATATTGATATGCGTGTGATGTATATGATTAAATTCTAAACTCATAGCGCCCTCGCGGCCATTTTGTTTTTGCTCTACAGATACCAAGTTTGGTATCACGTGACGTTAATGAACGACGAAAGTAAATGAGATGTCTAAACATAATGTTTAAAACATATAAGGCATGTACGACGTAATTGACGTACATATAATATCCTTAATCCCGGTTTGTTCCCTATGCCACTCTGCTTTCTTCTTGCCTCTTAAGGTTACACCTACCATTTCCCTTCTATTGCTCGCTGCGTCGTCCTCAATTTAAGCTGAAACCTCTTTTAAAGTCTCCAGGTTTCCGCTCCATAACTAAGTACCGGCTAGAAGCAGCTTTTATATACATTTATCTTGAGGGATAATGGCAATCTACCGGTCATGATTTGACAGTGCTGCCAAATATGCTCCACCCCAATCTTATTCTTCTAGTTACTTCAGTCTCGTGGTTTGGCTCCACGGTTATTATCTGTCTTTAATAGACATAGTCTTTTACAACTTCAAGTGCACTCCTACTTATCTTGAAGTGCTGTTTTCTGGAGGTTGTTGTACATTATTTCATTTTCTGCACATTATTTTAAGACAAGCTTCAAGCCTCAAGAATTCCAAAAATCTTGAGGCTCGTGTGGAAAGTTTTATGATTCAGGTTCACGTTAACAATCTCCGCTTGATGAAAATTCCCAAAGCCTTCCACTATGGCGGCTTCATAAGTATATCAGCGAAATAACTTCCTCGAATGAAAATCCTTGGCAATCTGCAGTTGATTCTTGAACCATACAATGAAGATTCACTGCTACTGGACTGTCCGAAAAGCGTGGACATGAGTCACGCAGAAGGTTCGGCACTAATTTTAAAATGTTTCTCCGGATTCTTCGAGTTAATGGAATGAAAATGTCCACGGATCAAAATGACATGCCATCTGGCTTTGCGCACAAGCACACACAAAAGCATTTCTGGTTGGAAACAATGCTGCTACTTCAGCTAAAAGCATCACGACAGACTTTGCCAACAGTGCTTTATTTCTTTAGTCACAATGAAAATATATTAGCACTGATAAGAGCGTTTTCTGATTTTCTAAAACTTTATTATTCCCCTGCGTCTCTGGCGAGCCTTCTTTATATGAAAATGTTTCACATCTTTTCATCTGCACTAAAGATTACATCTGCACTTCTGTGGTCTTGAGATCTTGTATGTTTGCAAGAAGTCAGTGGGGTGTACTTTGGCTTGGGCTTTTTTTTCTGTACTGAAACTACTTTATAAAACTGTATCAGTACATGCTCTATCATGTTTGTAATTTTTGTGTTTTGATTTTGAACATTTAATAATTTTATCGACATTATTGTTAGTATTGGTATTACTCCTACTATTGTAATAGCTATTTGCGCCTACTTGTGAAAGATGTAGCAATACCTACTAAGTTTTGACTTTCACCTTTTTTAAGTACTTATTTCAATAGGCACAAAATGTGATACCTTAAATAAAAATGTGCAAAATTTATTATTTTCATGGGCACTGGCTGCCAGCATGTGGATTCGAAGTAAACTTTCCCAAAACAATTTTTCTCAAAAAAAAATTACGTTGTCTGTCATTTCGTCTGCCAGTTGGTGACGGATCACGTTACTGAGCCTTCTGAACGCAACTCACAATGGTACATGCGTGCAGAATGGAATATTTATGAATTTACTCTTTTCTTGAAGTATTCGAAAGAGTTTGCATATATGCTTCCAACCATGTTTCTATTTTCTTGGTACCACCAGGAAGTGCAACAGTCGAATTGAACCTGAGCATTATTTCAGTGCGCTAGTACTTTTTAAAAAGGACGGAGGAGAGTTACTTTAGAGCGCGATTGCGGGGATAGGTAGAAGCACAGCCTCCTTCCTGTATGCAGGCTGTAAAGAAAGCGAGCGTGCGCCTCTGAACCAGCTGCACGTAGATATATTCTGGACAATAAAGAGAAACAATGGAATGAGTTATATTGACAAACTGTTGTCTGAGGTTTCTAATGCTACAAGTTTCACTGTCAACATTTCATAATTATTCGTTAAAAATCAAGGTTAAAACTTCGCTGGTAAATTCCTTGCTTAAAAATTCGTCAGAGTGCAACAGCCGAAATAAAATTTGAGGCAGTTTTTGGAGCAGCTAAACGTTACCTTTGGGCACTAAATCCCGAATTCGGAGCCACGAAAGACCAAATTTCGAGCAACTTGAGAAGAAAAGCTTAGATTTGACTATATATATATATATATATATATATATATATATATATATATATATATATATATATATATACATATATATATATATATATATATATATATATAAGTATATATATACATATATATATATATATATATAAGTATATATATATATATATATATATATATATATATATATATATATATATATATATATATATATATATATATAATGCCGCGCCCGAAACAAAGAACGAAGACGATGTGCGCGCCAACAGCCTCGAAAAAAGGAGGACTGAAGAAGACGACGTACTTTCGTTTTTGCCTCGCCTGCTCTTGGCTCCTGCATAAAAACACACGCCGTCTGTTCTCGGACTCAACGTCTCGGTACACTGCTTACGTTGAACCGCGACACTGGTGGAGGCGCTGGGTTGCAAGCCTGCTGATGCTCAACACCCCATCTGGGAGCCGTTCATCAAGTCCCGACACGCAGCCATCTGTTACGACACCAGTGCACCGCTTCAGTCGCCGGTTGCTAGGCCTATCTCCAGAGCTGACCTCCTTCGACGAACATTCTACCAGGCATTACGTACCTCTACCAATGGCCTCCGCTAGCCAGCCACAGTTGGTCCAAGGGATACAAGGCAGCCCCGTTTCCAATCCAGCCCAGGTAACACTTCTTCAGCCACTTGTGCCTGATCGCTTCAGTGGTGCCCCACACGAAGATGTTGAAGATTGGCTTGAGCATTACGAACGCGTTGCCGACATCAACCAGTGGAATGCTCAACAGAAGCTCGCCCGCACGTATTTCACTCTCGATGACGGCGCTCACACGTGGCTTGAGAATCGAGAAGGCCGTATATCCACATGGGATGACTTTCGTCAGCAGCTGATTGACACCTTTGCTAGCGTCGACCGTCGAGAGCGGGCTCAGCAGCTGCTCGAGTTAAGGCTTCAAAAACCTAACGAAACTGTGGCAATGTTTGCTGAAGACGTGACGCGCCTCTGTCGTCGGGCTGATCCCAACATGTCCGAGGAGAAGAAGTTGCGCTACCTTATGCGTGGCGTCAAAGAACAACTGTTCGCTGGACTTGTGCGCAATGCCCCAACTACCGTGGCCGATTTTATAAGAGAAGCCACTGCCATTGAGCGTGCTCTGCACCAAAGATCGAGGCAATATGATCGCTCGTCCACTACCACCCCAATCAACGCCGCTTCATTGACTCTGGACAATCAGGGCTCCCTACGTGACCTTATCAGAGATATTGTCCGCGAAGAAATGCAGAAGCTTTGGACTCCTCCAGTGGATACACCAGTGACCGCCGTTGCCGCGGTCGTTCGTGACGAACTTAGGCACGCTTTTTCAGCAGCTGATCTTGATCGCGATCAGCGTCAACTGAGTTACGCCGACGCTGTCCGCCGACCACCACCCGCCCGCCCATTACATCATACTACCAGCCACCTACAGCCGCACCTTCGTCGCAACCATTGCAGGAGGCTTTCAGACGTCAGCCCATGTCTCCGATCTCTCCATGCCACCAGCCACCACTTGCCGCGCCTTATTCACCACCACGAGAGGACATAAGACGCCCACAATTTCGCAGAACGGACGCTTGGCGCACCGTCAATCGGCGCCCTCTCTGCTTCAACTGTGGTGGTGCCGGCCATATAGCTCGCTATTGTTGGTACCGCGACACATCGCTTCGCCCGTCTCGGCCAGGGTACGACGGTCGCCGTGCCAATGACGACTACATTGTTCGCCATGACGACCCTGGTTTTCGAGGACCTTCAACAACGTGGTCTCCCTATCACGAGTCGCCTCCTCATCGCCAGCCCAATTCCTCCCACAGGTCACGCTCTCCATCCCCTGCTCAGACAACATCACCGAATCAACGTACTTTTGCTGACCTTCGGGGAACAAGGTCGCCCAGCCCTTACCGGGGAAACTAAAGGCGGCGACCTCTCGGGGTAAGGTTGCAGCCCGACCACAAGACGATAAAAAGTCCCCAGTACTGCCGCGACAGAACGACTTGACGCCAACGAATATTAACAACGACGAAATGGTGAGCGCCGACCTCCATGTAATTATTGACGGAGAGCAAGTGACGGCCTTAGTCGATACGGGTGCTGATTTTTCCATAATAAGTCGCAAGCTGGCTGATCATCTTAGAAAAGTAAGAACGCCATGGACAGGACCACATATAAGAACAGCGGGTGGTCAATTGCTGCTCCCTACTGAAAGATGCACAGCAAGAATCAGCATAGGGGACTCTTCTTTCGTCGCGACTTTCATTGTTCTCCCAGAGTGCTGCAAAGATTTAATTATAGGAATGGACTTTCTCAGGGAGCATGGCGCAATAATCAACATCCCGGACCGCGTGGTTTCATTTTACGAGAGTGCTCGTGTGACTGATCCTACATTACCAGAGCACAAATCCTTTCGTCTCAAAGACCACAATATAGTCGTGCCGCCGCGATCATGTATCTTCGTTTCAGTAGCATGTGACGTACCGTTCGACGGTGAAGGAGTCGCCGACCAAATAACCTCGCTGCTTTTCACTCACGGGATTTCCGTAGCACGAGGAATAGTCAGTGTCACCGACGGCCGAACGAACTTGCTGTTGACCAATTTCACCTCCGAGCGACGGCACCTTCCAAAAGGCACAACGTTGGCACATTTCGACGAGATCGCAGATGTTCATGACTGCTTTTCAGCACTCAAAGCAACACCTGCACAAGACCGGCGTGACCTAGCACCTAACCTTGACGTCAGCCCTACTTTAACTCAGCAACAGCGGGAACGCCTGCTTGTGCTGCTAGACGAGTTCCACGACTGTTTTGCGTCGACCTCGAAAGTTGGCCGGACGTCCTTGACCAAGCACCGAATCATCACAGAGGATACGACTAGACCAATTCATCAAAATCCGTTCCGTGTGGCTTCAAAAGAGCGAGAAGCGATAGAACAGCAGGTAACAAAAATGCTTGAAGACGACGTCATTCAACCGTCGAAAAGCCCCTGGGCATCACCTGTTGTTCTAGTGAAAAAGAAGGACGGCAGCCTGCGTTTCTGTGTGGACTATCGAAAGCTAAATCAGGTCACAAAAAAGGACGTGTACCCGCTTCCCCACATAGATGATTCGATTGACAGGCTTCGAAACGCACGTTACTTTTCTTCCATGGACTTAAAGAGCGGATATTGGCAAATTGAAGTAGACGCCAGGGATCGTGAAAAAACCGCTTTCGTGACGCCAGACGGACTCTACGAATTTAAAGTTTTACCATTTGGCTTGTGCTCCGCTCCTGCTACTTTCCAGCGTCTCATGGATACCGTTCTCTCTGGCCTTAAATGGAGAACCTGCCTAGTATATCTTGACGACGTCATTGTGTTTTCTATAACGTTTGACGAACACCTTGAACGATTGCAAATGGTCTTGCAGGCCATACGGGCTACAGGCCTGACGCTCAAGCCGGAAAAATGTCACTTCTGCTTTGAGGAACTGCAGTTTCTCGGCCATGTCGTCAGTTACGCAGGAGTTCGTCCAGACCCCGAAAAAGTTGCCGCCGTCGCACAGTTTCCAACACCCTCAGATAAAAAGGCAGTGAGGCGTTTTCTGGGTCTCTGTGCAGATTACCGGCAAATTATTCCAGATTTTGCACGCATTGCGTCACCTTTACTCGTCTCACGAGGGATGACGTTGCATTTGTTTTGGGCGACAAACAGGAAGATGCTTTCAATGACTTGCGGCAACGTCTACAGATGACCCCCGTACTGGCCCATTTTGATGACACAGCCCCTACAGTGCTCCATACTGACGCCAGCAATGTTGGCCTCGGAGCTGTGCTTGTACAGCACCAGGATGACGAGGAAAGAGTGATTGCTTACGCAATCAGAACTCTGTCACGCACAGAAGCAAATTACTCGACCACTGAAAAGGAATGCCTGGCCGTGGTGTGGGCAGTTATGAAATTTCGCCCATACCTGTACGGCCGCCCATTCAAGGTTATCAGTGACCACCATTCGTTGTGTTGGTTAACAAGTCTGAAAGATCCTTCCGGGCGATTGGCACGCTGGAGCCTTAGACTACAGGAGTTTGATATAACGATGGTGTATAAGTCGGGAAAACGACACACGGACGCCGACTGCCTATCTCGATCACCAATAGAGTCGGCTGCTGCTTTTGATGAAGAAACAGCATTCCTCGGAATCCTCGACACGTCAACCATCGCAGATCACCAGCATGACAATCCTGAGCTACTTGGCTTGATTAATTATTTAGAAGGACGAAGCCAGAATGCACCCAAAGCCTTTACAAGAGGACTATCGTCGTTCTGTCTGCGAAACAATGTCGTTTACAAAATGAACTTCTCGTCAGACGGGTCCATCCTACCTGCTTGTCGTCCCTACCACTCTTTGATCTGAGGTGTTGCAAGCGTGCCACAACGAGGTAACATCTGGACATTTAGGCTACACGCGCACACTGAGCAGAGTTCGAGGGAGATATTACTGGCCTAGACTGACCGCTACCGTGAAGCATCATGTTCGGACCTGCCTCGATTGCCAGCGGCGCAAGTCACCTCCAACGAAACGAGCCGGTTTGCTACACCCTGTCCAGATCCCGACAACGCCGTTTGACCAGATCGGAATGGACCTTTTTGGCCCACTTCCCACCTCTAGTGTTGGTAACCGTTGGGTTATAGTGGCGACCGACTACCTTACTCGCTACGCCGAGACAAAAGCCATCCAGAGAGGCACAGCAGAGGAGGTAGCCCGGTTCTTCATAGAGAACATTGTGCTGAGACACGGTACGCCATCGATCGTTATAACAGATCGCGGAACCGCATTCCCGGCCGCGCTTTTAGATCATGTGTTGGTGCTCAGCGGTACTATTCATCGCAAGTCGACAGCTTACTATCCACAAACCAACGGGTTGACCGAGCGACTTAACAAAACTCTAGAAGACATGCTTTCAATGTATGTGGACTTCGAACACAAAAACTGGGACGAGATTCTCCCTTACATAACGTTCGCATACAATACTTCGAAACAAAAAACCACACGGATGACCCCATTCAGCCTTGTTTACGGACGAGAAGTAAGAACGATGTTAGACGCGATGCTGCCACACGAATGCGATGACAACGAAACGAGTGCTGACGCGTTTACTCAACGCGCAGAGGAAGCCAGGCAGCTCGCACGTCTGCGAATATACAAACAGCAAGAGTACGACGCAGGCCGCTATAACCAACGTCATACACCTGTAACGTACGAAACCGGGGACAGGGTATGGGTGTGGACACCTGTACGAAGACGGGGACTATCCAAAAAATTGCTAAGAAGGTACTTCGGACCTTACCGAGTGCTGCGACGACTAAGTGACGTTACCTATGAAGTCGTCCCGGATAGCCCAAACTGTTCAAGGCGTCGCCAGCACCGACCTGAGCTTGTGCACGTAGTGCGCATTAAGCCATACGTCAGCGAGTGACTCTGCGAGGCACCGTCGCTTCTACAAAGTGACTTCTTGCGCAAATTACTGTCTCAGCTATAGCATCGGGGCGATGCTCCTTTAAGGGGAGGCAAATGCCGCGCCCGAAACAAAGAACGAAGACGATGTGCGCGCCAACATCCTCGAAAAAAGGAGGACTGAAGAAGACGACGTACTTTCGTTTTTGCCTCGCCTGCTCTTGGCTCCTGCATAAAAACACACGCCGTCTGTTCTCGGACTCAACGTCTCGGTACACTGCTTACGTTGAACCGCGACAATATATATATATATATATATATATATATATATATATATATATATATATATATATATATATATTGCCACGTTCCATTTCCCAAGTTTTTGTTATCGTCCCAAAACACCACACGATTTTCAGCGCAAACCGCGCCTGCAGTTTTCTAGAGGGTTCCGGACTGTAGTAGATCATTTCGATAAGATCACGCCCACTGTGCGAATGGTACAGATTGTTCTGGAACGCACGCCGCCGCCAGCGATAGCACTAGAACATTCGACGGCGGGAGTATAAATGCCGACGCGCTTCGCCGCTTGTCAGTTGTTGATCGAAGGCCGACGCTCCGTTCGCCGCTATCAGTTTGAGACTGCTATCTGTGCGAGACTGCTGCTGTAATTGGACTTTCTGTTTACCGGGCACAGGTTCGCCCAAATAAACAGTTAAATTCCAACAAGAAGTCTCCTGTCTTCGGCCACGTCACGACCCCGTGACATTTGGTGGAGGTGCTGCTTCGTTCATGTACCGGACGCCCCCGTCAAGCCGTGAACCCAGCCCACGTCGCGGAGAAGACACCGACGCCAACCAGGAGCAGCGAACAAGCCGCCGACAGCAAGGGCTACCACCGGAGTACGGGCTTCTACACAACAAGCCGCGGAAGACCAAAGCCATGACCGCGACTGCAGCGACAATGACAACCGCAGCGTCCCAGCCTACGATGGTCATGCATCAACCCAGGGAACCACCAATTTTCCATGGGTCATCGTTCGAAGACCCGGAAACCTGGCTAGAAACATACGACCGTGTGGCCGCCCTCAACCACTGGGACAATGAAGAAAAGCTCCGTCGTGTGTACTTCTACCTGGAAGACACCGCAAGGACCTGGCTAGAGAATCGGGAGTCCACGCTCCGAACGTGGGATGTCTTCTGCGGCGCATTTCTTCAAACGTTCGCAAGCGTCGCTCGCAAAGAGAGGGCCGCTGCTCTACTCGAGACCCGGGTTCAGCTACCAAACGAAAAGGTTGGAATTTTCACAGAGGAGATGACCCGCCTATTTCGTCACGCTGACCCAGACATGCCTGAGGAAAAGAAAGTTCGTTTCCTCATGCGAGGGGTCAAACAGGAGCTCTTCGCGGGGCTGATGAGAAACCCACCGAAAACCGTCCAAGAATTCGTAGCCGAAGCGACCACTATTGAAAAGACCCTGGACATGCGCACCAGACAGTATAATCGTCGCCTGACTGCAGACTGCGCTGCTGCTCAAGTCAGTAACTACGGAGACCTGCGTGAAACGATCCGAGCGATCGTGCGGGAAGAGCTGCGCAAGCTGTTGCCTTCGGCGCAGCCTCAAGTGGATTCGATCGCCGACATTGTGCGAGAAGAAGTTCGGCAATCGCTTCAAATTCCCCACGCACCGCTGCCCGAGCCGGAAGCTATGAGCTACGCCGCTGCACTGCGCCACAACGCTCCTCCCCGTCCACGCCAAAACGCCGCCCCATCGCACTTCCGTCGACAGACGCCACCGCCGCCACCACCCCCACCGACGTCATACCGTTCGCCAGCGGCCCAGCGCAGTGCACCGAGGAAGACTGACGTCTGGCGCACCCCTGACCATCGCCCGCTCTGCTACCACTGCGGCGAGGCCGGACACACATACCGCCGTTGTCAGTACCGACAGATGGGACTGCGTGGCTTCGCCGTCAAGGCACCGCGTCCACAGCAAGGAGAACGACCACGTGACATCGCCGACTACCTGACAGGAACTCGGTGGACACCACGAAGCCCTTCGCGTTCGCCGTCGCCCAGCCGCCGCACGTCACCGCACCACCGACAGTACTCTGGCCCAACGCGGGGCCGGTCTCCTAGCCCGTATCCGGGAAACTAAGGGCAGCAACCGGTGGAGGTGCGGTTGCTGTGCGACGAACTACCGAAGATCCTCCGACGACGACGACGCCGCGACGGAGCTTCCCGAACACAACGCCAGACAGGCAAAGTCCTGACGGCGAAAGCCCACTTACCGAAGGTGGCCTGACGACGCAACAGGGAAGCAGCGGAACAAGCCGACGCAGCCGTGACCCGACGCCACGCGCTAACTGTAATGCGAGATGGCGAATTAGCGACCTCGACGTTCTTATCGACGGCCACAGTGTGACCGCTCTCGTCGATACTGGAGCCGACTATTCTGTCATCAGTGGGTCGTTCGCCGCGAAGTTAAAGAAAGTTAGGACAGCTTGGAAAGGCCCTGAAATCCGCACAGCCGGAGGTCATCTCGTAACGCCTGCAGGAATCTGCACAGCGAGAGTCACCATTAACGGCCGTATTTATCCTACAGACTTCGTAGTCCTACAGCGTTGCTCGAGAGATGTCATCCTTGGCATGGACTTCTTATGCCTCCATGGTGCTGTCATCAACCTTAAAACAAAGTCGATAACGTTATCCACAGAAGAAGCACTACCGCCGCGCACGCCGTCTGGACACCATGCCTTGAATGTGCTGGAAGAACAAGTCACCATTCCGCCTCGCTCAAGCGTCATTATTTCAGTCGGCACTCCTGAATCACCTGACTTCGAAGGCGTCGTTGAAGGCAGTCAGCATCTGTTGGTCACCCGAAATATTTGCGTCGCAAGAGGAATTGCAGAGTTGCGGGGAGGCAAAGCAACGGTTATGCTCACAAATTTCAGCAATGAGTACAAACATGTGAACAAAGGAACAACGGTCGCATACATCGAAGAAATTGTCGAAGCCACCAGCGCTTTCACCCTCGCCGATTCTGCGGAATTTGCTCAGAGGAACCAAGCCCCTCCCATAGCTTTCGACGTCAATCCCAGACTTCCGAACGATAAGCAAGAACAGCTCAAGGCCCTGCTCCTGCAATACGAAGATTGCTTTTCGTCGTCATCGAAAATTCGGCAGACCCCAATCACGAAACATCGCATCATAACCGAAGAAAATGCCAGACCACTCCGTCAGAGTCCGTACAGGGTTTCGACGCGAGAACGTGAGGCCATCAAGAGACAAGTTGATGAAATGCTGCGGGATGATATTATCCAGCCGTCCAAGAGCCCATGGGCATCCCCCGTTGTGTTAGTGAAGAAAAAGGATGGGACCCTACGTTTCTGCGTCGATTATCGCCGCCTGAACAAAATCACAAGAAAGGACGTGTATCCTCTCCCACGAATAGACGACGCACTTGATCGGCTCCATAACGCCAAGTACTTTTCGTCAATGGACCTCAAGACTGGCTAATGGCAAATCGAAGTCGACGAAAGAGACCGAGAGAAGACGGCGTTTATAACACCGGACGGCCTCTTCGAGTTTAAGGTGATGCCCTTCGGCCTTTGCTCAGCGCCTGCAACTTTTCAACGCGTTATGGATACAGTACTGGCAGGATTGAAGTGGCAGACTTGCCTTGCGTACTTGGACGACGTCGTCGTGTTTTCCTCGAGTTTCGACGAGCATCTTCGGCGCCTTGAAGCTGTACTTCAAGCCATCAAGACTTCCGGACTCACACTGAAGCCAGAAAAGTGCAGATTTGCGTATGAGGAGCTCTTGTTTCTGGGGCACGTTATCAGCGAGTCTGGAGTTCGTCCTGATCCACGGAAAACAGCCGCCATCGCCGGATTCCCGCCACCCACTGACAAGAAAGCCGTGCGCCGATTTCTGGGCCTGTGCGCCTATTATAGGCGGTTCGTGAAAAACTTCGCCCGCATCGCCGATCCTCTCAGTAACCTTACCAAGGCCGACGTGGAGTTCATGTGGGAAACGCCACAGGAACACGCTTTCCAGGAGCTTAAACATCGCCTCCAGACGCCTCCGTTACTTGCCCATTTCGACGAATTCGCCGAGACAGAAATACATACTGACGCAAGCAGCGTAGGTCTTGGCGCCGTTCTTGTGCAGAGGGCTGACGGACTTGAAAGGGTTATTAGTTACGCCAGCCGATCGCTATCAAAAGCAGAAGCAAATTATTCCACAACAGAAAAGGAGTGCCTCGCCATCATCTGGGCTACGTCGAAATTTCGCCCATACCTCTACGGCAGGCCCTTCAAAGTTGTGAGCGACCACCACGCCTTGTGTTGGCTAGCCACTTTGAAGGACCCTTCAGGTCGCCTCGCACGATGGAGCCTGAGACTTCAAGAATATGACATTACTGTCATTTACAAGTCCGGCAAAAAACACTCCGACGCCGACTGTCTCTCTCGTGCGCCTGTCGACCAACCGCCACCCGACGACCCGGATGACGACTACTTCTTGGGAACGATAACTACCGACGACTTCGCTGAACGACAGCGGGCCGACCCGGAACTTAAGGCCCTAATAGAATACCTCGAAGGCAGGACCGCCGAAGTCCCGAAGGTATTCAAGCGCGCACTTGCGTCGTTTTTTCTACGAAACGGTCTTCTACAAAAGAAAAACTTTTCACTGCTTCGGGCTAAGTATCTCCTTGTGGTGCCTTCAGCTCTGCGACCAGAACTCCTGCAGGCCCTGCACGACGATCCGACGGCAGGGCACCTCGGTGTTTCTCGCACGCTCGCGAGGATACAAGAAAGGTACTACGGGCCGCGTCTTACAACCGACGTCACTCGTTATGTGAGGACATGCCGGGACTGTCAGCGACGCAAGACACCGCCGACAAGGCCAGCGGGACTTCTGCAGCCAATTGATCTACCTTGCCGACCTTTCCAGCAGATTGGTATGGACCTATTGGGGCCGTTCCCGACGTCGGCTTTCGGAAACAAGTGGATCGTGGTAGCCACCGACTACCTCACCCGCTACGCCGAGACAAAAGCCCTGCCAAAAGGCAGTGCATCCGAGGTAGCTAAGTTCTTCGTCGAAAATATCGTCCTACGTCACGGCGCCCTAGAGGTCCTTATCACCGACAGAGGAACGGCATTCACTGCCGACTTGACTCAAGCGATCTTGGCATACAGCCAAACAAACCACCGCCGGACGACAGCGTACCACCCACAGACCAACGGCCTCACCGAGCGGCTTAACAAGACGATCGCCGACATGCTGTCAATGTACGTCGATGTCGAACACAAGACGTGGGATGCCATTCTTCCGTATGTGACCTTCGCATACTACACGGCGGTGCAGGAGACGACGCAGATATCTCCATACCAATTGGTCTACGGAAGGAGCCCGACAACGACGCTCGATGCCATGTTCCCCAACGTCACCGACGAAGAAAACCTCGATGTGAGCGAGTACCTTCATCGCGCCGAAGAAGCCCGACAACATGCGCGGCTCCGTATCAAGAATCAACAGACAACCGACAGCCACCGTTACAACCTTCGACGACGCTTCGTGGAATACCAGCCCGGTGAACGTGTTTGGGTGTGGACGCCGATACGCCGACGTGGACTAAGTGAAAAGCTTCTGCGACGGTACTTCGGACCTTACAGGGTTGTTCGACGTCTCGGCCCACTTGATTACGAGGTTGTCCCCGACGGCATCACGAACTCTCAACGACGTCGATCGCGACCTGACGTCGTCCATGACGCACGCCTCAAGCCGTTTCATGCGCGTTAACAAACTGAAAGAGTGTTTTTTTGTATTATTGTTGTATCGTAATTTATTCATTGTACTTTCTTGCATTATTATTGTCCCTTCATCTTTAGTTAAAGCATCGAGACGATGCCTTTTTCAGAGGGGGGCAATGCCACGTTCCATTTCCCAAGTTTTTGTTATCGTCCCAAAACACCACACGATTTTCAGCGCAAACCGCGCCTGCAGTTTTCTAGAGGGTTCCGGACTGTAGTAGATCATTTTGATAAGATCACGCCCACTGTGCGAATGGTACAGATTGTTCTGGAACGCACGCCGCCGCCAGCGATAGCACTAGAACATTCGACGGCGGGAGTATAAATGCCGACGCGCTTCGCCGCTTGTCAGTTGTTGATCGAAGGCCGACGCTCCGTTCGCCGCTATCAGTTTGAGACTGCTATCTGTGCGAGACTGCTGCTGTAATTGGACTTTCTGTTTACCGGGCACAGGTTCGCCCAAATAAACAGTTAAATTCCAACAAGAAGTCTCCTGTCTTCGGCCACGTCACGACCCCGTGACAATATATATATATATATATATATATATATATATATATATATATATATATGCAAGTCATTTAACATTCCCTAACCTCATGCATAGTGAATATAAGCACTGCTATTCCAACCATGTAGTATTTCCTTTATCCACCCCCCTCAGCAAACAATGCTGAGGTCCACATTAGCAGTCACCAGGCCTGTCAATTTTTTTAAGAATTCAAATGTGGATTTTTTAAGATGGTGACCATGAGATTGGTAAAACTGCGAAAAAAAACTGACGTATTACAGCTGCAGTTATGTCATAATGTACTCCAATTCATTTTGCCAATAACGTTTTTAAAACCATGGCAATGGCACACGTTCGTGCTCTCCCTACAACCGGTAGTCTGGGCGCAAATGGCTGAGTTGTGTCGCGACTCTATGCAAAGTGCTGTTTTTTGGCAAGTCACATATTCAGTCCTGGTCTCCTATTAAACCAAGACTTCGGATCGATGCAAGTCCAAAAAAGGACGTGAAATTTTGGAGGTGTATTTAATGCAAAAAGAACAACATAGAAAACCACAACAGCACATCTTTCATAGCACTTGGAGATACCCTTTTAAAATAATTCAGAAGCCGTGCAATAATACACAAGTGTCAGTGCTGAAATTAGGTTTGCATAGATTCTTTCATCTTGTGTTGTCTATCTGGTGGTCAGTCATCCTCTTGTGTAGTATTAGCTGACGTGTACCCAAGAATAACCCTGAGTTTAAAGTTCGAGCGGTCATGTGTCTTGTTGTCTTGTTATAAATTCATACAGCCATAAGGCATACCGGCAGACTAGTTCACCTGGCTTGCAACACAGTAAGTCATGTTTTTCATTGTTTTAGCTTGCACATATGTTACCCTGCAGTGCTCAGAACTTATTTTGAGGTGTTTATTTCTATTCACCTCTGCAGGTGTTTGAAAAATGCTCAGCGTTTCATCAAGTTGTGGCTGTTCAAGTTTGTTGGCCTTGATGAAGGTTAGGAAAGGCACTTCACAGATGTGTTCATAGATTTGCAGCCCTATCGCTACTGCCCCTCAGAGCAGGGACCTGTGATGGTTGGTTTCCTGCCCAATCACTGCTTTCAGGACCCTGTGCAGCCCAACGCCATTGCCTCATCTCCTGCTGCAGCCACTAAATCAACGCCCCACCTCTGCTGCCCTGGCCAGCCCTATGCCCATGGAGCCTTGCTGTACTCTGCTCCTAGTTTGGGCTACATTACTGAACAGCAGTCACTTGAAAAGGTGAACTGAAAATACTTGTTTACACTGTATACTTAAAAATAAAGTTACAAAAATTGTGTTTTGGTATTCTTATATATAGAGTGCTTGTGTGCGGAATATTTGCAGCGAGCAGTTATGTTAGCTAGTGTTTTTAGCTAATTCCTAATAAAATAGCCTATGGTACGATTTCTCGCAAAACTGAAAATGAATGTGTGGAGAAAACTAGAAAGTCACTAGACTTTTGCAGTCTTGTGCTCTACATGTTTGGAGAATAAAGGGCAATGAAAAAAACGGCAAAAATGGACAGTTTAGCGTAATTGTGTAGTGTTTCTACACTAAGTCATCCAGTGGTCAATCACCTTGATGTATACTACACCGCGAAGCTCGCATGGGGCTGCTATAATCTGCTTGCGGAAGGTCTGGGGGAGTTATGTAAAGTCTACAGGATAAGGAATGCCAGTAGTAAGAAGCCCATATTAATAATGGGGGAGTATTGCCAAGCCAATGGTAGCGAATATTCGTCGTAATCGATTGTTGGCGTAATAATGGCATTTTATTGGCAACAAAGTAGTCCGAGAATGATCCTCAGCTGTATGTATATTGGCAACTACTTCGGTGAAAGGACGGTGTTAGTGGGCCGGTGTCGGCTGGATATTGGCAAATGAAACGGTAGAACGTCTGCCCCAGGTTGGCTTGAGCGTCAGAGCAAGTTGCACCTGGCCGAGATGCAAACCTTGAGCCAATATTGCGGTCGACGTTCGACGATACGGGTCCAAGATTGGTACAACGCCGGTGTGCTCTCTGGGTTGAAAGTTTCTGGGGCCTCCTGCAGCTATCGAGGACACATCGCTCGGTTTTCTCGAAGGCGCCAACAAGACGTGACGCGGCTACGCTCCTGAAGAACATCAAAACTTCCGCCCGACCAAGAACTATGTCTACCCTTTCGCACATCCTATCACCACTCATCGTCTCCTACTTACCATACTGACAAGCCTGGCAATACCCGCACGTCTCGCCACGGGTCGCCTTCGCTAGGTCACCATTTAGTGTCGCCTCTACGGCCCGCCTCCCATCCCACGAACACCCACGCGGGAAATTTCCCCAATGCAGCTTTAGAAGGGGAAACTGAATCCACCGGACAGCTAACAATACCTCCACAGGGTCCGTCTAATTTGATAGCAATGTTTCTAGAAGGGGTACACGTTCAGGCCCTTGTAGACGCTGGCACTGCCATTTCGATTATTCATGCTGATTTTCGTTCCCGCATTCGAAAAGTCACCAAGCCTTGAGGTGGCCCACCTCTCCGTGCAGTGACTAACGCTCAAATTTGTCCACTTGCAGTGTGTGCCGTTATAGTCTGCATAGAAGGCATTCGTGATGACGTCTTTATTGCGGTATTTCGCGAGTGCGGTTTCACGGCATAGAGCCAAGCCCTCATGTCGGATCAGGTACTTTTGCTACTTCGATTCAACCGCACCCACCATCCTTCACAACGAGGCAAGTAGTTATGGTGTAGGTGCGGTACTCTTCCAGTGCGAAAAAAATTCACGCGAATGTGTCGTTGCTTATGAAATTCGTGTTCTTACAGCTGCAGAAAAGAACTACACTATCACCGAGCAGGAGCACTTTGCTGTTGTTTGGGCAGTGCAAAGATTCCGACCATATCTTCACGACCGTCATTTTACCGTCGTTACTGACCATAAAGCTCTATGCTACATTTCATCACTGAAAAAAAGTTATCAGGTCGCCTCCGTCGCTGCGTGCTTCGCTTGCTTGAGTACAATTTCAATGTCACCTACAGATATGGGAAGAAGCATCAAGAAGCTGATAATCCATCGCGCTGTCCTTTGCCCAGCAGAAGCTACTCGACATCTATACTCCAAAACGAATGCACCTCAACAATCGTGACTCTAGGTTAATCACCCGACACCCTATCCGTCCTTGTTTCACAACAACGTATCGACCCATACTGCCGCACTATTGTTGACCGCTTGAACGGCTCTACTACTTCTCCAAACGCCAGACTCGGCCAACAACTTTAACAATCCAAGCTTGGCGGTGGTGCTTTATGCCGCTAAATTTACCACATCGATAGCAACAAGTGTTTACCCGTAGTCCCACGTGAAGTTTTAGAAGGTTTACATGACGATCCAACCGCCCCTCTCCCATGCCAACGGCGAAATTGACCGGCAACTGCTCCGGCTGGCTTAACGCAACCTCTTCCTTGTGCCGCCTCGCATATTGAAGTTGTTGGACTCGACTTGGAGTGTCGCTGGATTGTCACTGCTGTCGACCACCTTACCCGCTACACAGAAACAGCTTCTATACCATCGGACACTGCAACTGGGGTCGCCGATTTCTTTCTTCACCAAATATTTTTACGCTATAGAGCTCAACGCATTCTCCTGGTCCGTCGTGGCAAAGTCTTTTTTTCTTCTATCAGTGTTCTGCCTCGAACACTTTGCAGAAGACGTCTTTTAGTTACCACCCGCAGACCAACGGATTGACTTAACGCTTTCATCGGACATGGTCGTCATGTACATTCACCCCAACCACACGAACAGGGATGCGATTCTACCCTTCGTGAAAATCGCTTATAATACGGCAGCTCAACGCACTACCAGCTTTTCTTCATTTTTCCTTGTCCATGGTCGCTTTACGAGTTTCACTCTGGATATCACTTTCCTTTCGGCGTCTGCACCCTCGACAACTTTTTTGTCCGAAGAATCTTTATCTCGTCTCACACACTGCAGTCCGCTGGCCCACTTTAAATCAGGCCTCTCTCAAGACACTCGAAAATCTCGTTACGACTCGTCTCGCCGTGTTGCGAGTTCTTCTCTTGGTGACGAAGTTCTTCTTTGGACTCTACTGCGCGTCCCTGGCTTACGCGACAAATTTAGCAGTCACTTCTTTGGGCTGTACACGGTGGTCGAACGCACATCTCCTGTCATTTACCACGTTTCTCCTATTAGCAATAATCCTGATCATCGTTGCCGAGCGACAGGATTAGTGCAGGTATCTCGTATAAAGCGTCATGTGCGACGTATTTGATAATACTCTAAGGTGACCACGTGGCCGCTTTCACCGCGCTGGGAAATTAGTGTGAGCGCGGCAAGCGAATGAGTCTTCATACTCTTAGAATAACGCGTTCGATGCCCTAACCACTGAGAGTCTTCATTCTCTTTTGATATAATCATCAACTGCGCATCTTAATCATCTGTAAATATGAACACCAGTGTGCTATAGCGCAACCCTAGCTGAATAAACCAGTTCCTTCCACTATGCTGTATTTCATGGCGAAACTTCTCAGACTTGATTCCTGACGACGCAAAAAATTGTCTTCCTTTGGTAGTTATTTCAAACACGAATTCACTTACTCAATTTTTTTGTTTCACGATTCGGCTTCTATATTGCGCAGGGTGCACGATGCACCCCGCCGTCCTAATTGGTTTCTACTCTTGAGACAAAAGTTCCGCCACGTTATTTTCAAGTAAAATTCGATGAGTATTCGGATTACACCGGTCTGGTATGCAAAACAAAAATAAATTCGTCAAGCCGAATACCCGGCTTCGAGGTGAGTGGTTTCTCGTCCACGTTGATACAGTCTTATCAACAACAATGATAACTGTGTTGAGCCGAGCTACAAGACTAAAGTTTAACAAAACCCATGATACTAAAACGTAAGAAGAAAACGAAGCGAAAACAAAGGCGGCTTCACGAGTGGTGGTTAAATGTTTCGCAACAGACAAGGCTGTAACTCACCGATCATGTTTGGTCATAAAAAGAAACATGTTCGATTATCATTTCCCCGAGTGGAAGACTGCCCAATCAATGTATAGGTTGGCACATGTCGATGTAAAACTTGTTGGGCAACACAAACTATGCACAGCATGAAACAGCAGCAAAAGCAGCACGTTTCATGATGCATGCCGCATACTATTTCGACATTCCCCCCCCCCCTCGCCAGTTTTCTGTATTTTTCTGTAGTTTTCAGAACAAGCAAAGAAGCACAGTGGCTCATCGTTGACCTCTCGCTCGTTGACATTGTCATAAAACTGAAAAAAATATCCCAAGTTTTACGTAACATGCTAAATTGTTAGAAAACGCCACTCTTCGAAGCCCCAGCCAGTAGGACACTCGGTGTAGTCGGCACGCTCTAGAAAGGAAGGAGGTGCTAATTTCCAGTCCAGTCCTCTTCGCGCGGTGGAATGGTGTATAGGGAGTCGAAATGTGATGCGTGTTCAATTTCTTAATGGCTAGGTAACGGGCAAGTGCCACCCGTAACAGTGCATTCATAAAGGGAAGCTGAAGCACTTTTTAAAAACATGACATAGGAGCGTGCACGGACATATTGATCCTTCTTGAATTAGAAAAGGGACGTAAAAGGTTTCCAAAACTAGCGCCAATAGCACTTTTCGGCAAAAAAAAACAGTGGCTGCTGCCTCCGGGCTTCTTGAGACGTCGAGTGAACACGGTGACGTCACTCTCGGTATGCCACGTCGTCTGTAACAGCAGCACTGCTGAAGTGTGGCCTCGTCGATTAGTTACAGGAACCGTACATCATAGGTTAGTCATGGAGGCCGTGGTTAAAGATAAGAAAGAACAGCTGCTCCGAGCCAAAAAATACTAAGGTGACGTAAGTTTCAAAGCCCAAACTTCCAGCGTGCTCACGGGCACAGAGCAAGGCAAGCTTTTATTTCGCCTCTTCTAAAGCTCCTGCTACTAGAGCCGCGAAAACAATCATGACATCCTCAACAATAATGTAGGTCCTTCCTAAACACAAACCTTCATTGAATTTCAAAATTCCTTGAGTTATCTTTGAGATGACACCTTCACAGGCAAACACAGGGATAGGGCAAAGGTAATAGATTGCATAGGTTTCGGATGGCAAGAAAAGACAGGGCGAAAAAATTGGCAATGCGATTCGTTCGACTCTCCTTGCCGGGATGTGTCCAAACAAACGCAACGCGCATCAGACCAACAAAGTCAAGGTACACGTGATGCGCACGAACTAACGCGGGAATTAAGGAAAGTTGGGCCTTTCAAACTCACAAGTAAGTCCAGTTGATTCTGATGGCTGATCCCTTCATAAGGCTCTCACGAAGAGGAGGGCCACCGCACAAATCCGCCGCTACGGAGAGTCGAAGAGGACCATCGGGATCACAGCACGTCTAATGCGGCAAGGAGTGCGCCAGTCTTTGTGTTCGTCGAGAGGCCGGCGCAGGTCTGCGGCGTCGAGGGTGCGGGTGGCGTTGTCATCGAACTTTAGGAGATTGCGGCAGAAGCCAGCAGATGCGATGAAGCACGTGGTGTCTTCGTCGTCGTGGAGTGCGTAGTGACGACGACCACAGCCGGTTGAGACGAGAACGAAGCCCTCGTCGTGTTCGTGGAGACGACGGCGCACTCGATGTAGATCGCAAGACCGCTTCCGGGGCCACGCTGCTGTTACCGACAAGGTGATTCCGAAAAGAGCGGAACATGATTTTCGCCTGGCTACAATGCTTGGCGGCAAGTCGCGGTGCTGTCAGATGAGACCATCATGACCACAGCTTTGCGCTGGACCTGCCGAGAAGTGAAGGGCAGCTCGGTTGCGGATTGGTTTCCACTACAATTTTGGCAGCGTTGATGTTATGCTGCAGACAGTCTCCGGCGTGTCTGACGCCGCAGCGCAGGCGCGGTTGGTCTCGCGAGTAGGTCGCGGTTTCGTGCCGGATGCGGCGGCAGCGGGAACACTGCAGGGGCTGGGGCTGGCGAGGATGTGGGCACGCACAAACACTCGGGGGGGGGGACGGGGGTGCCTTTTGCTGGGCAGCTGCAGGCGTTGAGACAGGAGATAAGATGATGTTTTGTCTCATGCAGAAAGTTGATTTATTGATTTGTGGGGTTTAACGTCCCAAAACCACCATATGATTATGAGAGACGCCGTAGTGGAAGGCTCCGGAAATTTCGACCACCAGGGGTTCTTTAACGTGCGCCCAAATATGAGCACACGGCCCTACAACATTTCCGCCTCCATCGGAAATGCAGCCGCCGCCGCCGGGAATCGAGCCCGCGACCTGCGGGTCAGCAGCCGAGTACCTTAGCCACTACACCACCGCGGCGGGGCCTCATGCAGGAAGTCAAGGCCACAGTATGAATGGAGGAAATTCCGGTTTTCCTCTTCCCTCGCCCGGATAAATGTAGATGATAGCGGTGTCATGGCTGCCGGTCTCCTTCGATCGGGTTTAATTTTCGAGCGCGAAGGCTTCCTTGGTTCCTCCTGTTGCCTGGGCACCGTTGTGGATGCTGAGGCTTCCTGGATGTAATCATGTTGATATTTCCTCTTCCGATAGCCTTTCGGCGACGCCATCTGTAGCCCTTGTAAAGGCTGCGTGTAAAAGTGCGTTAGAGCAAATACGACGGAAAGGATAGTCGCGCAAAATACAAACCTCCTTTTTGCTTGCAAGCGTACGTGCCTCTCGCTTGTTGACTCAAGTTTCCATAAGGAACCGAATACGCATTGCATCATCTTTTTATTCATTTTATCATTCTGGCTTTGTCGATATTTTTAATAAAGAAGAAAGAGGGTGCAATAGCGTTGTTTAAGCTTGCCACGTCATTTGTTCAATGTTGCATCACGCGCACGAGCAAGCTTCATGCTTGCACAGATGAGTATGTATTTAGCAGGCATGAGTGTTTAATTGTGCGATACCTCTACTGTACAGATCACCTTGCGCGCATGGTATTATTTCTCTTTTTTATCGATCTCTTTTTATTGATTTTCTTTTCCTTTTTTGTAAGAGGGAGAGGGCATAGGGAGAGTTGTTTATCTTTTCAATGTCATTCATTCATCGTTTCATCACGCGCACAGTTAGCATACATTGAGGTGCGTGAGAGAAAACACTGAACGAATGGCATGGAAATATAAACAACTCCCCTGCATCCTCTCCCTCCTACAAGAAAGAAAATTGATAAAAAAAAGATCGATAAAATAGAAAATAATGATACTATGCGCACTGAGTGTTCTGAAGAGTAGAGTTATCGCACAATTGAACTCTCATGCGCGCTAAATATATGCCCATCTGTGCACGCATAAAGCTTCCATGTGCGTGTGATGCAACGTTAAACGAATGACGTGACAAAATTAGGCAACCTACAGCGCCCTCTTTCTTCTTTGAGAAAAAATATCGAGAAAGAGTGAATGATGAAAGAATAAAAAGATGATAAAATGCGTATTCGGTGCCTCATTAAAACCGGGGTTAACACGCGAGAGGCACGTACGAATGCAAGCAAAAATGACGGGTGTATTTTGCGCGGCTGTCATTTCCGTCGTATTCGCTACGTTTTTTTGCACGCAGCCATTTTGAATGCTACAGATA
Organism: Rhipicephalus microplus; assembly: GCF_043290135.1. Classification (NCBI taxonomy): domain Eukaryota; kingdom Metazoa; phylum Arthropoda; class Arachnida; order Ixodida; family Ixodidae; genus Rhipicephalus; species Rhipicephalus microplus. Next base: position 252,399,155 of record NC_134710.1, read on the forward strand.
GCGTCGCCGAAAGGCTGCCGCATGACGAAATATCGACAGGATTCTGTCCTGGCTACCTTGGCATCCACACTGGTGCTCGCGCAGCAGCAGGAGCCATGGGAGCCTGCTCGCTTGAAAACAAACCCCATAGAAAGAGACCGATAGTCATGACACCGCCATCAACTACCTGCCTCCGAGCGAGGGTAAGAGGCAAACCGGACATTCTTCCTCTCCTGCTATGGCCCTGACTTCCTGCAAGGCACACAACACCATCATAATTCATTTCGCTATGCCTACAGCTGCCCAGAAAAGGATATCTCCAAGGGGATGTGTGCAGCACAACATTCCCACTGGATAAATTGTAGCGAAAAACAACCCGGTATACATCGTACATCCTGTGCAATATGGAAGCTAAATTGTGAACCAAAAAAATTTGACTCGGTCACTTCCTGTTTGAAATAGCTACCAGAGGAAGACAATTTTTTGTGTCATCAGCAACTGTGTCTGGCAGGTTTTGTCATGAAACACTACATAGGGTTAGGAACCGGCTTATTCAGCCAGGCTCATGCTGAATCACACTGGTGATCATATTTAGAAATGATGAAAATGTACAGGTGGTTATGATATCTAAAGAGTAAGAGTCATTCGCATGCTGCGCTCACACTATTTACCTCGAAGTTGAAAGCGGCCGCATGGTCGCCTGCGAATAATATCAAATGCGTTGTGCATAATACTTTAAACGAGATACGTGCACGATTCCAGTCCCTCGGCAACGTTGATAACTATTAGTGCTAAGTGGAGAATTGCGGTAATAGACAGATGTCTGTCCGACCAACGTGTACGGCCCAATGAAGCGACTTATGATTTTGTCGCATAGGCCGGGGACGCGCAGTGGAGTTCATAAAAGACCTTCGTCACTAAGGGAAAAACTCACAACACGGCGAGACGAGTCGTAACGAGCTTTTTGAGTGTCTTGAGAGATACCGGTGTTAACGCGAGTCAGGTGACTGAAGTGTGTGTGACTAGATAAAGAGTGTTCACAGAAAAGAGTCGTTGAGGGTGCAGAGCCGAATGGAAAGAGACGTACAGAGCGAAACTTGGCGACCATGGACGAAAAAAAAATAGAGAAAATCAGGTAGTGCGTAAAGGAGCAGTAATATAAGCGAATGTCTCGATGGGTAGAATCGCACCCAAGTTCGAGTGGGTGGGGTGAATGTACATGGTGATCATGTCTGATAGGGTCCGATGAAAGCGTTCAATCCATCCGTTGGTCTACGGGTGGTAGCTAAAAGAGGTTTTGTGAACAGGGTTCGAGGCACGCAAAACTTTCTCGACAATAGAAGAGAGAAACGTTTTGCCACGATCGCTCATGAGAATGCGTGAAGCTACAAGGTGAAAAAACATTTGTCGAAGAAAGACATCGCCGACCTCAGTCACAGTCCCAGATGGTATAGAAGCTGTTTCTGCGTAGCAGTTAAGGTGGTCGACGGCCGTCACAATCCAGCGATGCCTACTGAATTATATAGGAAAAGGGCTACACAAGTCGATTCCAATGACTTCAAAACGCGAGGCGCGACAAGGAACAGGTTGCATTAAGACAGCTGGAGCAGTTGTCGGTCGTTTTCGTCTTTGGCAGTGGACATAGTAGGCGACGCATTTAGTGACGGCTGAAGAGAGGCCTGTCCAAAAACAACGTCTTCGTATTTTGTCATAAGTCTTAAGATATCCTAGATGAGTGGTGATTGTTCATCATGAAAGGCTTTCAGAACTTCACGTTGCAGGGAACGTGGAATGTTCGGTACCCAATTGTTGCCATTCGTGTGGTAAATGTAGCGGTATAAAGCACCAGCTACAAGCTAAAATTGTTTGTCAGCGGAACCTGTCATTTGGAGTAGTAGTAGAGCTGGTCAAGTAATCAACATTGGTACGGCAGTATGGGCCAACACGTTGTTGTGAAGCAAAAACGGATAGAGTGCCAGGTGATAAACTTAGCGCTGCAATATGTGAGGTTCTGTCGTTTTGGAGTATCGATGGGCAAAGGACAGTGCGATGGAACATCAGCTTCTTGATGTTTCTTCTCAGATCTGTAGCCGACATCGAAATCGTACTCCTGCAAGCGAAGTACTCAGCCACCGAGTCGACACAATAAGTTTTTCTGCGATGAAAGCCAGCTTAAGGCGTCATGGTCAGTAACGAAGGTAAAATGACGACCGCGAAGATATGATCGGAATCTTTGCACTGCCCAAATAACAGCATGGCCCTCCTTCTCGGTGATATTGTAGTTCTTTTCTGCAGTGGTAAGAACACGACTTGCATCAGCTACGATGCTTTCGCGTGAGTTTTTGTCACGCTAAGAGAGCACCACACCTAGACAATGACCACTCACCTCGGTGTGAATGATGGTGGGTGCGGTTGAATCAAAGTGGCACAGTACCGAATCCGACGTGAGCGCTTGCCTCAATGCCGTGAAAGCGCTTTCGCAGTCTTCGTACAAAACGATGGGGACGTTCCTTGCGAGGAGGGATGAAGCGGAGATGCAAGTTCCACGACACCACGTATGAAGCGCCGGAAGTAAGAAGCTAACCCAAGAAAGCTGCGCAGAACCTTTTGACGTAGTGGACGAGGAAAATTGAGAATGGCGGCAAGCTTTTCGGAGTCTGGCCGCATTTATTCTTTACTGACGAGGTGGCCGAGAACTTTGATTGTCTTGCTAGCAAAGGTACAGTTTTTGATGTTAGGCTGTGAACCGGCTTTTGCAAGACATTGTAAACTTCGTCATGACGTCGTACATGCTGCGAGAACGTAGATTAAAACACTACTATGTCATCGAGATAGCACAGACACGTTTTCAATTTCAAACCTCGCAATACGCATTCTATCATGAGTTCGAAGGCGGAGGCGCAATGCAGATTGCAATAGGCATCACATGTTGCTCGTGTTGTCCTCTTTGGTTGCCATGCCTCGGCTTTCGTCTGTTTCTTCTAGCACCTTCGCGCTCGCGCTGCAGCCCTTATAACCATCACATTAAACTTGTTAAACACTTCTGGCAAACTCAGCCTTGTCAGACTCCGACATTGGTCTCTGCCAGTAGCCTTACTCAGGGTCGAATCTAGAGAAAGTACTCGGCGTCCTGCAATTAATCCAGTGAATTATCGATCCGAGGAAGAGGATAAACATGCTTGCGCGTTATTTTGTTTTGCGCACGGTATTCGATGCAGAAACTCTTTGTCGAATCTTTTTTTGGAACGAGAACAACAGGGGTTAACCTGGGACTTGAGGAAGAACGTATCATGTTGTGTCGTAGCATGTCTTCGATGATCTTGCGTTCTCCTTGAGAAACCCGAAATGGACGCCGATATACGAGAGGCATCAGTCTGTATGTTGTGAGTACCGCTGGTAGCCATGCTGAGGACGGGTGAGTTCATGTCAAATAGAGAACGGTGTCTATTCAACAGGACGAGCAAATCTTCTGTTTGAGCAGGTGTGAAGCAAGTGCTTATGGTTGCCGAGTGATGCCTGGAAGAGGCATTCAATGGCAGTGTTTGTGTCTTTGGGACAACGTTCGTTATGGTTGTTATTCGGAAGAGTAACGATCGAAACAGGCCCACCTTCGACCGCACAAGATACTGTTCATTTCGCCTGTTCTAAAGCTCTTGCTGCTAAAGCCGCGTAAACCATTATGACATCCTCAACAATAAAGGCGGTCCTTCCTATACACGAAGTTTGATTGAATCCAAAATCCCCTCAGTTTCCCTTCGAGATGACACCTTCACAGGCCGGCACAGGTATGGGGCAATGGGAATAGAAGGCATGGGTTTCAGATGGCAAGCGGGGTCGAAAAAAATGGCAATGTGACTCGTTCGACTCTCCTCCCCTGACCCGCACCCGAACCAACGCAACGTGCAGCCGACCGAGAAACTCAAGGTACAAGTGATGCGCACGAATTAACGCGGGCATTAAGAAAAGTTGGGTCTTCAAAACTCACAGGTAAGTCCAGTTGACACAGATGGTTGCGACACTTGAGAAGGCTGTCACAGAGAGGAGGGGAAGCACAAAGTCATCGCTCCGAAGAGTCGACTAGGAACATTGGGATCACAGCACGCGTGTTGCGGCAACTAGTGCGCCAATCTTTGTGTTCGTCAAGAGGTTGGTGGCGTCGAAGTTGCGGGCGGCGTGCTCATCGAACTCTTGAAGACGGCGGCAGCAGCCAGCAGATGCGATGAAGCACGTGCTGTCTGCGTCATCGTCGAGCGCGTAGTGACGACGAACACAACCGGTTCAGAAGAGGACAACCTTGATTTAAATGGCAACGTTCTGTAAGTGTACTGTATGGTTCCCCGAGGCAACATGAAGACGCAACCTATATGTTTCCCAAATCTAACGATTTCGCCGCCGCTTTCATGTTACCTCAAGGCGTCATCCTGTATGTTTCCCATCTGTGACCATCCTGTATGCCTCCCAAATGTGGCAATTTGGCCGCCGCTTTTATGTTGCTTCAAAATGTACGTCCTCTATGTTTCCAATTTGTGACCGCTTTTTATATCTCCCAGCAGTCGCAATTGGGCCGCCGCTTTTATGTGGCCTCTAAGTCTCCGTCCTGGACGTGTCCTGTAAGTAGCCACCTTTCATGCAGAACAGAAATTAGGCCCGTTGCACTGTCTGCATGGTGCGGCATAATACGGCTGCTGTAATTGAAATATACATGGACATGTATATGGAAGTCTGTAAAAGTATTGATTTATTATCATTTACACTACAGTTCAGAGCCTTTTACAAACAGTATTCAAACAGGTAATGTACAATTGTCGGCGGCTGAAGAAAGATAAAATTAACAGATCAGCCTTAACCCTATGAAGCTTAAGCACATCATTAACATCTTAAAGGTTTTAATTTTTCATCATCTTTCTAGGTAATAAATAGTACATGCATTTCCCTAAAACACACTTTTCGCAACAGTAACTTCTGATCACAAGGCAAATTTCAAGGCATTCAAAACACTATTGGCTACTTCGTTAGGCTCTGTCACCCGAATTAGCCATTTTCATGTACAATATGCAAAGTATATCATGGGGAATTCTTGGGGTTTACAGGCTAATAACAAACGTATGCAGCTTTACACCCTATAAAAGATGGAACAATCATAACTTCACAACTAACTCACAATGCATGAGACAGTAAATAAATATTGCGAAAATTTAGGAATGGGATAAACATTATAAGCACACACTACACAGATTTGCTAAAGAACGTGTGCATGCTAAAATAATTACATATTACAGTAAATTAGGAATGTGACAAACAGAGCATCAAAGCACTAGAAAAGATGCCTGGTTGGCACATACCGCTCTACTTAACCTGCATCATTGGACGCAAGACTACATCTCACAACTAGTATACTAGTCACATAACCTTCAACTGCAGAACTGGAAGCCGCAGAATCAAACCCTGGCTGTGGCCGCTATTTCGATCAAATAAAGAAATGGTTGAGACCTGTCTGCTTAGGCATGGGTGTACTTGAAAGTACCACAGGTGGTCAAAATTTCTGAAGCCCGTCACTACGGCTTCCCCGATAATTAAAGACCGGAACTTTAGGCAAAATGCCTATTTTTTTCTGGAGCCCGTTTCGTGCCTTTCTCACATATAAACACAAACTAAGGAATGGAAAATATTTTGATAACATATATATTGTGCCTATAAGGGCCTATTTCGAGCTTCGTGCCTATATGAGTTTTCAAGTGCCTAAAAGTTCTTTCATGTTCTTCGCGAAAACGTTTTGCTTAAATTAGCGTTTCATATGAAGGAAAACAAGAAGCACTTCATGTCGCTATATTAACGACAACACATGCATAGAGCGCTAGTATTTTTTTTTTTTCGTTGATGGCTTTACCTACTGGTAAAGTGCGATTATGGTTTGACGTAAGGGCAACACGCGCATACACTGTGTTATATCGGCGAAAACAGATGATAAGTCGATGCACTTCCATTGTCATCGTACATCTAAACTCATAAAGTACTAGGCCACAAGTACGCTTCACTAACTTCAGTGGACGTCGAGCATTCTTTTCGCATAAAAGCGAAATACTGAATGAAAACAAGCACGATTCAAAGCAGAAAACTGAGATAATGGTGGTTTGTGACTATTTTCATAGCCTTTCTCACAATGTTGAATTACCTCAGCTTTCACCCAAATCTGTTCGAATGACTGCACATCTTGCTATTCCTTTTCGTGTAAAATATAAACTTAGCTTTTCTAAAGCACTGAATTCACCTGCTCTGTTTGTTGGAAGTAAAATAATTTTCCTCAGCACGCTACTTAATCAGTGCCTATATATGCCTAAATGATAGTTTTTAACGCCTCTTTTTGTATAAATGGCAGTTTTTAGAGCCTATTATAGACGCTAAAGATTTTTTTGTGCCTATAAAGTTACGGTCTCTACTGATAATCATATTGTGCTTTTAACACACACTTAGAAAATACTGTTCTAATTACACTTCACAAAAAATAAAGCAACCACATATTTATATGTAGTAAGAAAAATTCACCCCCCTCCTTCAACCCATAGACTCAAGTTACAAAATTCCGGAATGACTTCTATCAGTTATCATTAACAATGTTCACCTAACATTCCCATGGCATCAATTAATTATGACATGCAACGTTGGTGCGCAACTTACTCAGTAGATATTGAGAAAACTAAATATGGATTAAAAAGTTTAGTAGGTAGCACTGACACATTCAAAATGTGCTTTGTAGAACTGAGATTCAGCTTCAAGAGAAAAAAAAACACTTTCCAGATAAGTTGTGTCCAGGGGGACACAAGGAAAAAAACAATCCTCTCAGTTGCCCCATCAACTAAGAATATTGAAATTTTAGTAACTGAAACAAGCGGGTATGTCTGCATTAGAAAGTTGGAGGCAGGGCTGTTTTTACACAGTCCTACTTCGAAAAAGTTTTGAACATGTTTATGTTTCTAGATATCCCGTTCTAATCTTTTACTTTGCTTTTCATGATTACACATGCAAGGCAGTGAGGATCAGCAAAATATTACTCCATGCATGGTGGGACGAGCAGACAGTTCTTGCTTTCGCCAGCCAAAAGTAAAAGGGCAGCCATTATTATAATGTTAACCCATGCCTTTGACTTATGGTCAGATTAAAAGCAGCAATCGCATCACGGAGTCTGTACTAGTTCTCACTGTCCTGCATACATAGTGATGCAAGCCGCAACTAAACTTTCCAGCAGGATATCTGAGCACAAGCATGCTAGAATTCTTACAAGTCAAGTTGTGTAGAAATGTGACTCGCTGAAATATTTCACACATACGTGACTGCCTGAGGCAGTCACCAAAAAGTTCATTAAATATTCTTACTCAACGGCACCGCTGACAATGATAATTATTGTCTCACGTTGCGCCCCCTTGGATACATTGCTGTCTGCAAAGAAGGCTTTTACTCAGATAACTCACAGTGCGGACTTCTTTTTAAGGAAAAACAAGAAAATTTAATTTGAACATCTTGAACATGCCTGCTCCTTGAATACAGCTACCAGGGGGTTCTGTGAAGTTCCCTTTTCAGAGAAAACAGAAAGCAGGTAGAGCTGCTGTGCACCAGCACCCAAGATTTCCACGAACCAGCATTGATGACAGGCTAGTTAGAACGTCTTCAACACTCTTCATACGGCGAGCATGCATAAGCTGCGATGGAAACAAAAAAAAAAAACAATTTAGTCAATTGTACCGGGTAGTAAAGCTTAATTTGGCAGTTTTTTTAGAATGATCAGGAGCAATGTGTTTTAAAAAAGCAGTATGTACAAAAACCGGACATGTTACAAGACAAACTACCTCAATGATTTTAGTTAACACAGCCGCAACATTAAAAAAGAATATGCAATTTTCATATTACAAGTATTTCACAAATACACTTGAATAGCGCTCCTGCAAGGTGCGTTTACATGCCAATTTAGTGATATGACAGCTCATACATCACGGTATGCACTTTTAACAAGTATCCATTGCAGGTAACATATAAAATAATACCTGAATTTTATTTTGAACACAGCTATTATAGCTTTCTTCCGGCGGCCTATATTGTGACGATTATACCTGTATTGTCAGAAATTGGTGTCACTAGATTACTATTATTTGCTGCTAAATTATGACCATTAGTTTCAATAATTCTGCTTGGCTAAATAGGCAGTACCCCACACATAGTGCTTATCACAGTCTGTGTAATGAATGTATCAAAAAAGTTGAAATGCCAAGACATACAAGGCATCCATATTTAACTACATACCATCCCAACAAAGCACGTAAGCTTCTGCAACAATCTCCAGTAAGCAGGATCCTGGAAGCTATTGGCCGGGATTTAGCAATACACAATAAACATTATATGAGACTAATTTTCGACATATATTTGCTTCAATGCAAACAGCTTAGGAACATTCAAGTCTATGTTCATGATTATCAGATAAATACACTGTCCATTTTACATTTTAATATCAACACTTGCATGCCTTATGCATGAGTATTGTGATGCATAACATTATCACGAGTTTTGAGTGATAAATAAAAACTTCGTTTCTACAACCACCAGACATCCCTTCTATAACTGTAGCGCATGGCTAGGGAATTTACTTAAGCTTGTCATCTGATGTGAAAGCAATTAAAACAACGCGCTGGCCACAATTGAAAGCAAATAAAAGCATGGCGTTTTGGCCTCTGTACTGGAGCCTTGCTCACAAGTGACAAACGTGCTTTTATTCGTGGTCAGTGTATGGTTTTAAATTGTTTTCATGTCTGTTCCTGATCAGATGATTTAAAGCTTATCATCCATTAGAAAACTTTTTTGGAGGTGGTGGTCTAAACTGTTCTTGTTATTTGTACATCTAAAAGTGTTTTACAAAGTTCGAACACCAAGGTCGCGCGAGGAGTACAGAATATTCATTAAACCAAAACAAAGGAACGAAATCCAAGCATTGTGAAAACAAGCTGAATAAACTTTCTGTTGCTTTCTACGTCGTCCTCAACTTAAGCTGAACCATCTTTGTAAGTCTCCAGGTTTCCGCTCTGTAGCTAAGTACCGGCTAGATGGAGCTGTTATATACCTTTCTCTTGAGGGATAGTGGCAATCTACCTGTCATGATTTGACAATGCTTGCCAAATGTTCTCTACTACCCCATTCTTACTCTTCTAGTTACTTCAGTCTCGTGGTTCGGCTCCACGGTTATTATCTATCTTTAATCGACATAGTCTTTTACAACTTCAAGTGCACACTTACCTATCTCGAAGCGCTGTTTTCTGGAGGTTTTCGTACACTATTTTTGTTTTCTGCACAACATTTCAAGACCTACTTTTCTGCTTTCCTTGTTTAACTCCGTAATCATGAGTTGCCATCGGTCCCCCATGCATACCTCTAATATGTAGTGAGCGGTAAAGCGGGGCCGGAAAGAACTCATCCAGTACATGATAATATAGGTCTTTTTTGAGCTACAGAATAAGTATACTTTGGAAAATATGTCAGATAACGAACCGACTCGTATACTTCACGCACTCTTGCACATAAGGAGGTGATGCGAAAGTTGTAGGTTGTAGTAGTAGTAGACATACAAAGTAGTAGTAGACATAAAAACCAACCCTGAAAATGCGTTGGCTTATATGTCCGCGAGCCAAACCACAGTATGAAGCTTTTAGCAATGTTCATACATGCCCCAGAGATTTTTCCAAATGGTCCGATCATTGACAACACCATTTTTATACTAGAAAATCTGTGCATAAAACGCTAGGTCATCCGCGTACGCCAATACTTTTACCTCATTGTCATAAGCACTGTAATGACGGACGTTGTTATTTATTTACACTTAAGCACACACTCTCCAAGTAAAGGTCAAAAAGCATTGGCGACAATGAACAGCCTTATTTCAAAGATGAGGTGAGAAACTTGGGTTTTGAAAGATAGCCATTAACAATTAAGGGGGTAAAACGCTCATTGTAGCATAGTTTCACAGCTTTACATATTGTGGAGCCATTGTTGGCTTGTTCTAAAACATAATGCAGAAAATAATGGCAAACCCGTTCAAAAGCTTTCGCTAAGTATACTTGTAGTATTGCCACTAATCATGTGATTGTGAACAATGTTCAATATTGTCCGAGAAATGTGTATATTATTCTGTATTTAGCGACTTTCTAGACCACCTGTCTGATGGGCACCAATATGTGGTGACATTGCAAAAAAAAGTCTGTTTGAAAGTACCTTTGCAAAAATTTTGTAGTCAACGTTGCACAATGTGATCAATCTATAGTCATCATCGGGACGGAGATTTTCTCCATCTCAGCAGTTTGTGATTGGGACAGTATTGTTTTAGGTAAAACAGCGAGGAATTGTGTCCACATTCAATGTCAGCATGAAAATGTCAAGCAGTGCAGGGCCCAGGACTGATTATATTGTTGTGTAAAACTTGTTGTATATTCCTACAGAACCTGGCTTTTTCGACAGCGGCAACTGTTCAATGGCAAGTTCTATTTTTTGTATACTGAATTGCCCAATGTTAGATTACCATTCTTCGTCAGTTAGAATAGTCACAAATGACAAAATCTGCGTCACGCCATCTTTGTTTTCGTTTTGAGAAGAGGCGCTGAACAAATCTTTTAGTAAGTTTCAAGTTCTGACATAATTACACTGCAAAAATTGACCAATATTTTTCCCGAAAAAAACTCTGGTACGAACTTGATTTTAGCGTTGCGATATTCATCGAGTAAGCCTCGACGTGTGGGCGCCTCTGACGGCAAAATACGAGTATTGCGGGATCGAACACAGGCACCTCTGTAAATTAAAGCATCATGCCTCTGGAGGGCGTTTTTTTTTTTTTTGTTAGCAATTTCGGCTGTATAGCGAACCGGGGCCTGACACTCATAGTCATATAGCCATTCCGGGGCTTGTGACTTGTTCACAAACTTGTCCTGGGCACGCTGGATGTCGGAAAAAGAATCGAGTTACTATGGGTAAGGAAGCGTTTTAGAATAGCAAAAAAAAAACCTAGGCGTCAGACAATGCAATATGCGTAACGAGTCGGTCATCCAATGCCACAGCCCATTACAAAAGCTTGTATTTGATCACCTAATAACTGTGGCGCATACCCACTTTATGCATAAATCCTCGTCCTCAGTCACTGCATGAAGAATTGGCACAAAAGTATTAGAAAGTGCTTAGCGGATACAACGCTTCATAAATAAATGAGAAAATAGAGCAAAGCGAATGCTGCTATGCTACCCAGAATTTATTCTTAGTAATGTCATAGTGGGTATGCAACGAGTGTGCGTAGCAATTACCCAATGAGTGTTTAGAAAAGGCTCTGAAAGCCCGCTCTTCTTGCTTTCGCTCTTACTTTGCTGCGCCTTGCGTGCAGGCCTGTGTTTTTTCTAACAAATAAAATGCGGCCCTAAATTCACAAAACTCCTTCCAGTATGTACATACGATCACAAGCTGCATAAGCACAACGTTAGAAGGTTCGATGGAGTATAGCAAACAGGAGGAATCAAGGCAGCTGCGTAATTTTCTGTAAACAACCTTCCATTATAATCAAACTTGGTGCCTACGCTGCCTATGGATATATATATGTCTTAGATCACGCCTTCAATAAATCGGTTGTCTGCTGGCACCTGCGTTCGTCTTCCTTCGTGATGAAGCGTTCTTCATGACAATATTCCCAATAACAAGCATTTCATAACAAAATTAGTCCTACATTTATTGTTTTTAGGTGATGAACATTGATATTGCTAGTTTCAGCTGTGAAATTTCAACTTTTAATTTTGCGAACACAATCCCGTGATTTTTTTTCTTTTTTCAGGTGACGTAAATTAGAGTTTCTGTATGACTCACTAGATAGAAAGGCTTCTAACAATGTTGAATATAATTGCGCATAGGGATGAAGCAAATGAAGACCGGTTTACGTGCTTGCTGTTACGAGCATCTTGATGGAAAACGACGACGCTAAGAGATCCGACCTGTTTGCGTTCCATCTTCGTTACGTCATTCATTCAGCGATACCTGGCGGTAATCAATTCACGCTGCATCAGAGATATTTCGACAGAATTGCGGACCGAGGTTCAACACGTGTTTAATGTTGCCGAGGGCCCGACGGCACAACTGTTTCGGCAGTGGCAAATCGCGATCGACTATCATCATGGAAGTATACGTTTAGTCAGTTCACCGTGGCATAGCCTCCTTTATTTTCTGTGCCCGCGCAGTCAGTCTGCCGGGCCCGTTCGGCCGCCTCCCGCATCCTCCTCTCTTTTTGCGTCTGCTGTCCGCCAGGGGCGCTCGCATCCCAGAATCGAGTCGGCGCATTCAGCCGCGGCGACGCATCTCCAGGAAACCTTTGTTCGTGTCGCATACGTTTACAACACCAATTATTTACGACCAAAACGGTACGTAGTACTTTCAGCAAGTATAATTGTAACTGTTGCTTCATTGTGTTGCGTGAGCAGATGACACGCGGCATTAACTGAGTGCGTATAAACAAACAACGTCGTTTGTACCCCGCGTTTGCACGGCCGTTGTCAAGCGCGGCTATCATTTTTCGCGCTTCTTTCTGGCAATACTTTTCCGCGCACCTATCTTCGCAGCGTAGTACTTTCAGCAAGTATGATATTTAACTGTTGCTTCATTGTGTTGCGTGAACAGGTGACACGCGGCAATAAGTGAGTGCGTGTAAACAAACAACGTCGTTTGCACCTCGTGTTTGCAGGGCCAGTTTCATGCTTTGCTATCATTTTTCGCGCTTCTTTCTCGTGAGGCTTTTCCGCGCACCTATCAGCGAATTTCGCTAAGTAATCAGGAATGTTAGTTTACGGTTTCTCTCGTTTCTGTCTCGTGCAGCGGCCTACACACACAAGTCTCCGTGGTTCATTCGGCTGTGATGACCCGCGTCAGGTGCGATGGCGTACTGTTGCGTGCCCGGTTGCAAGTCTTCGTTTTGTCGTTTTTGGGAAGTTGACGAAACGGTTGAGTTCATGGAGACTGTCTATCGGTGGTTTCTGTTGATGGATGTGAGCAACTGCTCCCAACACATCCATCAAAACAACCCAGACTCCAGGCAGTTTGACTCTGAGAGCGATGAGCGCCTGGAGTGGTTAGAGACAACCTTCATAGACTATCTTTCTACCATAAAACGCCAATGCCTTGCAAAGAACTTCTTGACAAAGGAAACATACCAAGGCTTGGTCATGAACACACATTCTAATGTCGAGTGCGTTCGGTATCTGTTGACAGAGAGTCATTTTCTTTTTGTGCTGACCAGGAAAATGTCTTCTGACTCCATTGAGTCGTTCTTCGGGTGGCTGAGAAAGTCAGCAGGGAGCAACGACCAAACAGATGCCAGAGCTGTTCTGTCTAGAATCGAGAAAATGTTGAAAACGGGCATTGCTTCCAAATCTGACTGCAGTAATGTCATCTCTGTGGAAAACAGCAATTCTTCGTCGGCAATGCTGCGAGATCAGCCAGTCATTGCTGTGCAGGCTGCGGAACATTTCCCGAGGGAAGCGTTAATAGCGCTATCAAAGAACCTGAGCGAGGGCAACGAACTACTTCCGACGCCAGATATAGCGGCTCTAGCTATGGTCGGAGGCTACCTGGCAAGAGCCATAGGTGAGAGGACCTCCTGCGAAGAGTGCTTGAGCCTGCTGACAAAGCCGGGTTCTTCAGGGACGTCAGATGCCCTGATCAAACATCAAGACAGGGGCGGGCTCCTCTAGCCATCTGGAGATTGCTACACGTTCTCTACTGCCTGAGAAAGTACATTGAGGTTGTGCTAGCGAAAAGAAGACACCTGAAGCACCCGCTCAAAGAGGCCGTGGACAACGCTGCCAATGTACTTCGCGAGCGCAATCTTCTCGTGTGTACGATGCCTGGGCACCATGAAAAGCTCCTGGATGTGCTGCTCATAAAGTTCTTCCGTCCCATTTTCACGAATTTTGCAATGAAAGTGACGGACAAGCATGGCTTTTTGAGGGTCTTCGAAGTGAAGCCATTTTCGCGAAAAGTGCTAAAATTGTGATTGCTGCTTGTGAACAGTGTCAACGAGGGTACTAAAGCTCGTCAGACTGTGTGCGTGTGAGGAACGTTTCGATCGACGCCCTCTTGTTCGTTTCCGCAGGTTGCGAATAAATAATTACGCAATAAACAAGTTTCTCTAGCGTTTCCTTGAAAGTATGGTGTTCTGTTCAGTGTGCTATCTTGAACACTTATTCTTTCTCTCTTGCGTATGTTCTCTCCTAAATATTTAAGTGGCACACGGGAATGGTATCACACTTTTGTTTTTTAAGCTTGCCGCGCTTACAAACGCGCAACGAAGGACCCACCCGTCAGTGCCGGCGGTAGCACCGGAGTCAGTGAACAGGCTCTGCCGGTTCTGAGAAGACAGCGCCGCCTGGTGGTGATTGCGGGAACTCAGCCTGACGGTCGGCTCCCTTTGATCCCGGCGGCAAAGCGCAGGCACAGAAAATAAAGGAGGCTATGACCGTGGTCGTGGTCGTTTTTCGTGGCGGCCACAGCGCTTGCCATGAAGAGCCACCTCTCGGCGAACAGTAGAAGCTCCGACGCAATGGCAGCGCCCAATGGGGACACTGACGCGAATCTGCTCATACGACAGACACAAAACTACAAGCGGGCCTTCGATTTTGACTCTAAGGCACTCATGTATGACGAGGATAATGGCAATCTCAAGGTGTTGGCCATCGACCTCTTCCGCAAGGGTATCGAGGAACTACAGAAAGGCATCGCCATCGACTTCTCTTTAGGAAAAGGTCCTTCATGAGAGCGAGCGCACAGGCTTACTGAGTTCACCGTGGTCGTGTTCGGTTTTGGCGGCGGCCGCAGCGCTCGCCATGATTAGCGCCACTACGGCCACCTCTCAGTGACCAGTAGAAGCTCCGGCGCAATGGAAGTGCGCGATAGGGACCCTGACGCGAATCCGCTCATACGACAAAAACAACACCACAAGCGGGCCTTCGATTTCGACTATGAGGCGCTCAAGTATGACGAGGATAATCGCAGTCTCAAAGTGTTGGCCATCGACCTCTACCGCAAGGGTATCGAGGAACTACAGAAAGGCATCGCCATCGACTTCTCTCAAGCAAAAGGTCCTTCATGGGAGCGAGCGCACATGCCTATTGATAAGGTGAAGGTGAACCTCGTCATGGCCTACGACAGGATCGACTTCTTCGAGGGCATGGTCACGATAGAAAACCTCGGCGATGACTTGCGCTGCTATGCGACCGTGGCCCGGCCTCAGGCCGACCAGAAGTGCCGAGCATGGCAGAAGGCAGCACCCGGCCACGACGCAGCCAAAAAACTGAGTCGCCGCTTCTGACGCCACGTTCGGGTGATACGCTGAGGAACCAGGCTACAACGGCATCGCGGACCGGATTGGCGACGCAGGCAGTCGCCCTACGGGCCCACACACTACCTCGAAACACAATGGTCGGAGGTGCTTGGATGACGGCCAAGTCCCCGTCGTCTAATTCAACTGCCAATGAAGCTGAACCAACGCCTACAACATCGAGGCAGCGGCTCCACCAGCAGCAACCAAACGCACTACAGCCCAATGATCGGCTGCCACCGGCCGCAGCAGCGTGGCCCGGCTCCCGAGGACGATCCTTTCATGGCGGTAGCGAAGGAAGTCGGGTATCGACAATAGGAGACGTCCGCTCGCAACTCGCCCAGAAGATCCTCGACGAGGTCGTGACGGTGGGTCTTTGGTGCTTTTCAGTGACATTGCTGGCCAAGAGGTGACCCAGCAGGCACTCAGTAAAATGATTATCCTGCCCACAGACCGGCCAGAGCTGTTCACAGGTCTAAGAGCAGCGCCTTAGGACCTGTTGCTCTTTGTGCCACCAGACAACAGGAAGACAATGCGGACGAAAGCAGTCACTCAGAAATCCCACTGTACGTTCTTGAACATCAGCGTGTCCTCGCTGACTCCCATATACGTTGGTGAGGAAAAGAAGCTGGTTCGCGCTTTGTTCTCTGTTGCACGAGAGCTGGAGCCCAGCTTTCTTTTATTTAGGTATGGTAGGTTAATTATTAATACTGGTGTTTCTTCCTGATATAAAGTAATTTTGTTTCATGCGAGACTGCTTGAATAATAAAACCTACTGTCATATTTTATAGGTTTATTTATTACTTTTGATTTCATGTTTCTTTTTTGCTTAGGTATTGTTATGATAGTGAACATTGTGTTACTTTGGTTGTGAAATCTGTATCGATTTCAACAAAAATGTAAGAGAAGTATTGGTTTACACACGTATATTAGGTAAGAAAGCCTGTGGCGGGTGCACAAGAAGGTTAAGCATGGGGACGTGTGTATTCGAAGTGTATGTAATTAATACATTATAAATTGTGCTTCATAAAAAGAGTACATATGCTCATCGAAATGATTAACCAGAGTGAGTGCTCACAGTGCAGACCGCTTGATGAATATTTTTTGTGGAGAGCAATAGTTTCATATTTACTGTAGAAAACGGCAATAAAAATAATTCAAAAGCGCTCATTGGGTTGGACTCGTATTCTTTCTAATATAGGAAGCTGTAGGCACCAAAAGATAATATGCTTTCACTTATGTCAGCGAAAATGTCCGTGTATTTGTTTGCTATCCCCGTTTTTTATGCTTGTTAATGGACTCAGTATGATTTATATTATTTCAATTATTCGAACCTCATCATCATCAAGCGGTCGTGCAGAATGAAGGTACCGACAGACAAAGTGCATGGATGATTTGAGGCTGGCAAGACGTATTCAAAAGAAAATGCAGCGGCACATGGATAAACTGGCTAGGCGACGTTGGAAATCCTTTTGCGAGTCGTTGGATGCACGAAAGCCCCTATCAGTGATATGGCGAACTGTCCGGGGTCTTAGCACAACCCTGGGTTAGCGACACCCGTTTACATCTCTGGCACTTCACCTTCGATGCAGAGAGATTGACGTCGCAGAATCTTTCTGTACAAGAATTGCCGGTGATTCCAGTTTCACAGTATCAAGAACGTGAACATTTGACAACCCACCGCCCTCACGTGATCGCCGTATGGAATGCCAGTTTTCTATGGATGAGCTAGAGGCGGCACTGGCTCTGTGCAGACGTTCTTCAGCAGCCGGTCCTGACGGCATTACCTATCGTGCCCTTTGTAATCTTGGAGACGAAGCTCGGAAGGCACTCTTACGCCTATACAATGACTCCTGGCAGACTGGTACAGTTCCCAAGGCATGGAAGTCAAGTCACCTCATTCCACTTCTAAAAGCTTGTGAATCTCCTTTGGATATTGCCTCATACCGTCCTATCGCACTTGCCAGTTGTGTGGGAAAAACGATGGAACGAATGATACTAACACGAATGCAGTAGTATTTAGAGCACTACGAAATCTATCCAGTATTCATGACCGGATTCAGGCGCAGCCATTTGTCAATCGACAACGTTGTTGATTTGGTGACATATGTTCAACACCAGAAAGCCTGTAAGAGACTGTGCGCCGCCCTGTTTCTTGACGTTAAGGGGGCTTACGACAATGTCACCCAAGAAGCCATCCTTAGTGCTTTGAAAACAGTAGGTCTTGGTGGCAAGATATATATGTGGGTGTACAGCTACTTACAGCTGAGATCATTTCACGTCATGACAGCGAATGACCCAACACCTGATTATTACAGCAGCCGGGGAGTTCCTCAGGGAGGAGTGCTAAGCCCTACGCTTTTCAACCTAACTCTCATTGGTCTAGTCGAGCAGCTACCTAGCACTGTAGAACTTTCTGTCTATGCTGATGACATCTGCATTTGGACATCAGATGTGACAAGGCCTCAGCTTCGCGCCCGCTTTCAGAAGGCTGCTACAACGACGTCATGCTATCTTCGTAAACAAGGCCTCGAGATGTCCTGCGGAAAATGTGCAGTGGTAGCGTTCACGCGGAAACCAATGTCTGCTTAGAGTATATCGATTAATGAAGAATACATATCGTTCAGCAGAAGCCACAGGTTCTTGGGAGTCATAATAGATAGAAACCTGTCGTGGACTCCACACGTGAACTATGTGAAGAAGCGGCTGATCGCAATATGCCACATGTTCAAATTCCTTGCAGGAAAGAATTGGGGAAAGCCCATACCATCCATGCTACAACTGTACAGAGTGCTGTTTATCGGATTCTTACGGTACAGCTTACCTGCAATATCTAACACTGGCAAGACCAACCTGCGCGCAATTCAGAGCATTCAAGCCCAAGCACTTAAGATATGCCTTGGAGTACCCCGCAGTGCTTCAGCGGCTGAAACCATTGCCATCGCTCAAGATCACTCGATGAATACGCATATTATTACCGAGACAATGCGCATGCACCTCAGGCATTATGCCAGGACCCCTTCTCACCACCTGGCGAGCCTAGCTGCTGAAAGGCCCCGCACGACATACGGCACTATTGTCTACAAGCATCGTTCATCGTTTGCTGAGACATACGCACCTGCATCAAAGCCACTGCTTCCTCCTTGGAGCTTGAGCCGGCCGCGAGTTCACTTAATGATTCCAGGAATGAGGAGAAAGTCGGACTTACCGACACATGCCCTGAAACAACTGAGTCTATTCCTACTGGAACAAAACTACAGTAACCACGTGCACATTTACACGGATGGCTCGACTACGCCGTCTAGTTCAAACACAGCAGTGGTTATACCATCACAAGGGGTAACTCCGTGTTTCAAGACTTCACATGTGACAACGTCTACGACGGCAGAACTCGAGGCTCTGCGTAATGCACTGGAACTCTTCAATTCGGAAGAAAGACCAGGTAAATGAGCTGTGTTTTCTGACTCAAAACCAGTGTTACAGTGTCTGATATCAGTTCTCCGACGCGGATTCCATGACCAGTTGACCTACCAAACAGTGAAACTTCACCACCTTTTAATACAAAAAGGCCACGACATCGTCTTTCAGTGGTTACCTGGGCATTGTGGTATAGGCGGTAATGATTCTGCAGATCATGCTGCTCGCACGTCACATAAAGAAACAAACAGCGTTCCGATTCCGATTCCAAGAGCGGATGCGGCGAGGCAGATTCGTCAACTGGCTCGCAGTCTCACACTGACTGAGTGGAACAAACCAAGCCTACGACGTACACGACTGCACGAGCTCGACCCTTCACTACAACTCCGGCCTCCACCCGGCCTACATCGACGTGCAGCTTCGCTTCTCTATCGCCTTTGGCTGGGAGTTGCTTTCACGGAAGCTTATACCACGTTAATTGGAATTACTGACAGTGCGGCGTGCGATGTTTGCAGCACCGACGAAAATATCGAACACCTGCTGTGTCATTATCCTCGATTTGCCTCAGATAGACAAGTACTTGCCAACGCAATGCGGCGACTGGATGATCGGCCTCTTTCTGTGCTGGTGCTATTACAGCAACGTACACATGCCTCGACAGCTCACAAGGCAGTGAAAGCCCTGCTGTGTTTCCTGAGAAAGACAGGCTTGTGTCAACGCCTCTGACATGTGGTAGAGTTCTACACGCTGCAGTGAAATTACTGTCAGTCTCTCTCTCTCCCCAACCCCCTTTCTTCCCTCTCTTCCCTCTTTCTCGTCTTTCTTGTCCCATTCCTTAATCCCCCAGTGTAGGGTAGCCAACCGGATGTCTTTCTGAATAACCTCCTTGCCTTCTCCCTTTTTGTTGCTTCCTCCTCCTCCTCAATTATTCGAAAGTTCTTGAAGACCTTAGGCTTATGCATTTCCAACAAAAAATTTTCACGCACTACTGAATTTCATCCATGTTTCCTAATTGCGAAGCATTTCTTAGTGAACTTCGGCAAATTTGAGCTTATCTATCTATCTATCTATCTATCTATTTATCTATCTATCTATCCGCCTATTGCTTATGACTCTCCTGTCGTTTCGATAATTGTATTACTACCTAAATTGTTATAGCATTACATGAGTGTATAGCGAGCATAGTGACTAGTCATAACATGAAAATCATGAGATGTATGTCATGAATGTCAAGATGCACAATTCATGGTCTCGTTGCTTTTGCGCTGGTTTCGCAAGCTTAACATGTACCGAATTAAGCATTATGGGACGTCAATGAATGACGAAGGTATATGACTGGTGTAAACATGATAATCGTGACAAGCATGTCATGTAAGAACATGTCAACATACCACACTCACGATGTGCTCATGGCCATTTCGCTAGCACCACATATACTAAATTTGGTATCACTTGATGTGAACAGATGACAAAGGTAAATGACACGTTCAAACATGATAATCTTTATTTGCGTGGCATGTATAACATGATAAAATTCTGCACTCATAGCGCCCTCGCCGTCATTTTACTGGCTCCACATATACCAAGTTCGATATCACACGACGTTAATGGACGACGAAAGTGAATGAGGTGTTTAAACATAATAATCAAGACATATAAGGCATGTACGGCATAATTGACGTCCGCCTCGTAACGTTGCGCTGATTTTAAAGTGACATATTAACCTTCCCCGTTCGTGCTTCGCATATTATCGATTCCTACTGTACGTGGGATCTGCCTTTTCTTCACGTTATTTGTTTTGTTCATATCATTATAATATTTCTCGAATAAGACTAGAGGGTTCGCCACTTCATTCCCATAGAGGCATTGTCACTCTGGAAAAAAGCAGTCTCATCAAGAGCGGCATTATGAATAAGCTCGTCATCATCTGCTCTTTATAAATACCTCCACAACACCGTCTTGAAAAATATGAATTCTTGTCCCTCATAGACGAACTTCCAGAAACCTACCTTGTATTAGGAAACTTTGATGCACATGGTAGCCTCTGAGGTGACGCTCGCTGCGATGCGCGGGGTCACCGAATTGAACGGTTTCTGTTTTTGCCGGTGCATGCTTCCTGAATCGGAAAGAACCAACATATTACAACATCGCTTTAAATGCGTACTCAACAATAGACTTCAGCATAATATCCCCATCCCTGCTGCTTCTAGTTAAATAGGCAGCCATTATTACTCCATAAGGTAGTGACCATTTTCCTATCGTTATCAGCACATCGAAAACAAATACAAGTCCTGCACAGGTTCTGAAATGGCTCACCGACATAGCAGATTGGGAAAAGTTTCAAAAACTGACTTTATTAACTTGGACTGACATGGCGGCGTCAAGCATAGAGGATGCTCTGTGCTACTCTACAGCATTCCTGGTTGATACAACAACGAAATGTATTCCCCAAACATGTGGACCCTCAATCGAACGACGAGTCCCATGGTGAAATAATGAGCGCCGTGATTCGCAAAAAACAAAAACAAAATAAGGCATGGAAGTTTCTCAGGGACTTCCCCGCCACGGTGGTCTAGTATGGCTGGTAAGGTGGCAGGACAAAAAGCACATTCACTTCTTTAGTGTACACACAAGGGGAGAGTTTGGAACACATCCATGGCTAACACTCTCGGAGCGCACTTCGAACAGGTCTCCAGCTCAGCACACTTTAGTGAAGCGTTTCGACGATACAAAAGCAGAATAGAAAACAGAGGTTAGAGCGCAAATCCACAACCCATGAGGCACACAATGAACCTTTCTGTTTGGCTGAATTACAAGCCTCACTTACCTGCTGCAATAAATCTACCCCAGGCCTGCAACGCGTGGCATATGAAATCTTGAACCACCTGGCCACTGAAACCGAGAAAGCTCTCCCCTCCCTGTATAAGCAATACGGTCTTCCGGTGAACCACCTGCAGCCTGGAAGGAAGCTATCGTTATCCCACTTCCAACGACCCGGCCTAGCCTTCCAGCTACAGGCCAATAGCGGTAATCTGTCTTTACAAGGTCTTTGAGAAAATTAATAACAAGTGCCTGATGCAATTCCACCAAATTAATGGCCTACTTGGCCCATGCCAGTGTGGGTTTCGAAGGGCTTGGTCAACCACTGACCACCCTGTCTGTATTGAGGCACAAATTCAAGACGCTTTGGTTCAGAAGCAATGTTTCCTTTCTGTTTTCCTCAATATAGAAAATACATTTGGCACTACAAGGCATTTTGGAATATTGCGAGACCTGTCACATTTTGTTGTGCGGGGTAGAATGCTGACACTCACCGAAAGCTACCTGTCCCTTCGTACATTCTGTGTCCGAGTTGGCACTGTTTTATCTCGAATATTTGTCCAAGAATCATGAGTTTCACAAGAAGATGTATTGATCTGCACGCTTTTTTATGTTAAAATGAGTTCCTTGCACTGCAATGAAATGAATTTTTTACTGCATATATGTAGATAATTTCCAGATTAGTTCCAAATCGTGCAACATCTCGATGTGCCAACGTCGAGTTCAACTGGGTTTGAACAAGGTATATATATGGGCAGATGAGAACCGTTTCATACTCAACGCGCAAAATAGCACTTGGGTCTTGTTCTGCTGAAAAAGGGGCCTCCATCCTGTCCCCAATATTGACCTGCATGGTTAACCTCAGTCAGTGAAGACCAAGAACCAGTTTCTTGGACCTATTTTTGACACAAAACTGATCTCCATCTAGCACATCAAAATCATAAAAGACAGGTGTTTAAAAAGAATGAATAGTTTGAAAGTGTTGTCACCCACTACGTGGGGCAGTGGCAAGAAATATCTGACAAATTTATATAAAAGCCTCCTATGCTAATGCCTAGATTACGTTGTTATGATCTATCAGTCAGCAACACCATCAGCCTTAAAGATTCTCGACCCTGTCTACCATCCAGGCATTCGCCTCTCTACGGGTGCTTTTCTAACTAGCCCTGTGGAAATCCTGTACGTAGATTCGAATGAATGGTCGCTTCACCTCCAAAGATGTTACCTGTCTTTTTTGTACTCTCTGAAGGTTAAGGCAGGCAAGAAACACCTCTCTCGTTTTACAAACAATGGTTTTTCTCTTCCTGGCTTGTTCGAGAACCGTCTTTCGTTGAGGCAGCCCCACTCGCTCGTGTTAGGGGCCTGTCCAAAGAAACAAGTGTGCTCCATCTCGAACGCAGTTTGGTTGCTCCTGCAGCATATCTGTCACCGTGGCAGTGACAGCTTATAGACTTTGATGTCTCTTTTGTTCAAGTCACAAAGCACGTCCTTTGCAATCATACATATCTACTTACTGGAACTGCAACATAAATACACATGCCATGAGTACTTTACCAATGCCTCAAAGTCCAACACTTCTGTGTCATACGTAGCGGCAGGCCAATCCTATTCCAAGGCTGGCGTTCTTCATCCTGATGCAAGCATTTTCACAGGAGAAGGTTTTGCAATACTTGCGGTCGTAAAACACATCAAACAGATAAAATATAAAATGGCGGCAACATACACAAATTCCCTAAGTGTGGTCAAAGCCCTGAAAACTCCCCAAAACACAAGAACCCCGTGCTCGTGTCAGTTAATTCACTTCTGTGCACACTGTACACATCAAAACAGCATGTCGCTGTCTGCTGGGTGTCAGGGCACCATGAGATACAAGGGAGCGTTTTGGCCGACAAGCTGGCTGCTTCCGCCAATGACACTTGAAACCTTTTCTAGAACGAAAGCTCAGGGGGCATTGGCAGAGCACGTGAGATAAACACACAGACAGTAAACTCAATGCTATTAAGCCGCAACTAGGTTATTGGCCACCCCTATCAAAATGACGACACACTGAAGTAACTCTTACAAGACTAAGAACAGGACATAAACACTCTACACATCCACATTTTCTGTTCACTGGCAATACACCATTTTGTGAGAGTTGTGGAGAACCACTTACGGTTCTCCGAATTCTCGTTCAATGCACTGAGTTGGATGCTCTATGAGAAAAGCACTTTTTACTGCCCTACCAACACCAGCTCCCACTACACCCGGAGATACTCATCGTTGGGCAACCGCTTTTTAAACTGCAATCGCTTTTCATGTTCTTAAAAAGTGTTCATAGCTTTCACCCCATATTTTGAGGTGATCCGTAGCACGACCGCTGTACTGTGGTCGTGTCTGCGGTGACTACATCTCCATCATGGTTTTATAATCACGACTTTTTGCCATCTACTTTACTGCAAATATCTCACGCCACACTCGTGATTTTATTAATTCTCTGTTTTTACCCGCGTTTGCGCGAAGAATTTTAAGGCCCCTTTACAGCCACGCATCATATCATTGTTCATATCTCTAGTCTATTGAAATGGCGCTCTTTGGCCATCAATTGGCCCTCGCGCAATTAAAAACTACTCATCATCATCATCAATTGAAGGCGCCACCTCGCATCTGTCATTGAAGGCTAGAAAATCAAAACAAATACTGTAAACAAAATAGAACGCTTTATGGTCTTTACTGTCAATTAAAACCATCTTATTAACATTTAAAGTCGAGTGAACTTTATTTTGTAATTATTATTTGTATTTTTAATTAACACAACTAGCAAACGATTCAAGGCCAGTGTACTGCGGATGAAGAATAGACGACATACAACCACTGTCGGAAGAACAACAGCTGTTGCTTTGCATGATGAGTACCTCGGTGTGTCCTTCAAATACAATGTTACTCTACCTTCTCTCTCAAGTGATCCCAAAGGTAAGCATTTTTCAATAATGTGCTTTGCGGTTTGTGCCTGGAAGCTTGTTTACTGCTGGTGGGTGCGGTGTCAGGCACAGGACGTAGTTCAGTTCTGAACCATGACGAGTGAGCTACAGGACGGACTACAAAAGCCATCGCGTAGCGTGCCTAGAACTTCATACACGCTGTCGAAATGGATGTGAAATTTCCAACCTTTTTTATGGCAACTGCTTAATTGTCTTACAAGCGCGAAACCCAATGAACTAATAAAAGTGAAAGCTTGTGATGTTCAGGCAGTGTGAAGAAAGAAGAGAAAATATTGATAATTACCACATATTATGTTCAGAGGAATGAAAAGTAAGAATCTTAAGATTAAGGTATTCTGAAAAATCGCGTAAGTTAGGTAGGCCGATGTTGCGGGCTGCAAGGTAATGATCCCACCGTGAACAGGCAGTTCCTCAGTTGCCCAGGTTCAAGCAGACTTAAGCGAACAAAACGAAGGGATGCCTCAATAGAACAGTAATCTAAGGGTTGTATGGAGGTAATTAAAGTAATTTATACACTATACATACTTACCAGAATAAATCCTAATTAAAACGTATGTTAACAGCAATCGCACTTCTTATAATACACATGATGATCATACGTCTACTTCTTGAGAAACCCGCCGCTTCTTGAATACCTCTACCACGGCGAGAGTACAGCATTCAAACGAAACTTCAGGTTGACGACAGAGACGTTCTGGAGCCTGATGGCGCTCCTGTGGGAAGACAGTACCTCCACAACACATGAATGTTGTAGGGTGCTGCGCCTTCTTGTTTTGCTTTTGTAGTTAGTTTGCGGAGCTCCTTTCCGAGTCGTGGCAGCATGCTTCAATATTCCAAGAATCGCAACGTTCCGAAAAGCCCCGAGTATTTTAAAAATTGTGGTGAAAAAGCTAAACAAATTTAAATACCGGCCAAATCCAGAAGTATTACCTCAAATCGCCGCAGGGTTTCACACCATGTCGAAGTCCAACCATTTCGATTGATTTGTTGGAGCCATAGATGGCACCCACATAAGAATAAAAGCTTGATCTAGTATGCCAGAAGACTATTTTAACAGGAAGCATTTTTACTCAATCCAACTGCAAGCCAGCTGCGACCACCGGGGCATATTTGTAGACATTTTCGTTGGATACCCCGGAAGCGACGACGATACCCGGTTTTCAAAGAATAGTCAAATCTACACTGAAAGACTATCTCCTTCCTGGTTACGCCATTTTAGGCGATTGCGGTTATCCAAACATGATCGCAGGAATCGCAATCGAAACTCCGTATAAAGACGCAACCCAACCTGTGGAGTTACGCTTCAACACAGTCCACGCCTGAGCACGTGCAATTGTTGAGCGCGCTTTCGGCCTTATGAGAGGCCGCTGGAGGTCTGCGTTCACAAGGGCACTGGTGGTGTCTGTGTACAAGGCACCCGATATCGTTGCTGCATGTGCAGCCATGGATAATGTGTGCATGCGTATGAGCAACACATTCCCTGAAGAGCTCGAAGGACACGTCGACATTGGTGTGGAACACAACACGGAACCTCTGTCCCAGGATTCAGAAGCAGAACAAAGCAGAGATCGTCTGGCCACCCGACTTTCTAGCCCGGCTACGATGCAGCTGGCAGAATTTTTCTTTACCTGTGAAGCACGTATATATAAATATATATATATATATATATATATATATATATATATATATATATATATATATATATATATATATATATATAAGGGAAAGAAGTGTATACCTAAGGGCTCGTTTTTCCGTGTTTTTAACACAATAATAATGAGATATAACAGACAGTAATGCCAAGGAATGTACAGGGGAAGTTATTAACATTAATGGAATGTAAATAAGAAGAAAGAAAAGTGGATGAAAAAATTACCAACTGTAAGCAGGAATCGAACCTACGACCTTCGAATTACGCGTTCGATGCTCTAACCACTGAGCTATTACAGCGGCACTCCCTCCATCCACTTTTTGGGGTTTATCTGTGAATATAGAAGTAGGAGCGACAGTCAGCGCCATCTATAAGCCAAACAACAAGTGTGAAAACACTCTTATGCGCATGTTTGGCGTCACGTAGCACGTGAACTTATTATGAGCGGGCAGCTGATTAATTGTCCCTCTTATACAACCTAAACACACCAAGTCTGCCAGTACGAGACCCTCGTTCAATGAAATAAGGGAAAGAAGTGTATACCTAAGGGCTCGTTTTTCCGTGTTTTTAACACAATAATAATGAGATATAACAGACAGTAATGCCAAGGAATGTACAGGGGAAGTTATTAACATTAATGGAATGTAAATAAGAAGAAAGAAAAGTGGATGAAAAAATTACCAACTGTAAGCAGGAATCGAACCTACGACCTTCGAATTACGCGTTCGATGCTCTAACCACTGAGCTATTACAGCGGCACTCCCTCCATCCACTTTTTGGGGTTTATCTGTGAATTTAGAAGTAGGAGCGACAGTCAGCGCCATCTATAAGCCAAACAACGAGTGTGAAAACACTCTTATGCGCATGTTTGGCGTCACGTAGCACGTGAACTTATTATGAGCGGGCAGCTGATTAATTGTCCCTCTTATACAACCTAAACACACCAAGTCTGCCAGTACGAGACCCTCGTTC
This sequence comes from Rhipicephalus microplus, assembly GCF_043290135.1. Taxonomy (NCBI): domain Eukaryota; kingdom Metazoa; phylum Arthropoda; class Arachnida; order Ixodida; family Ixodidae; genus Rhipicephalus; species Rhipicephalus microplus. Next base: position 252,426,348 of record NC_134710.1, read on the forward strand.
AATGAAATAAGGGAAAGAAGTGTATACCTAAGGGCTCGTTTTTCCGTGTTTTTAACACAATAATAATGAGATATAACAGACAGTAATGCCAAGGAATGTACAGGGGAAGTTATTAACATTAATGGAATGTAAATAAGAAGAAAGAAAAGTGGATGAAAAAATTACCAACTGTAAGCAGGAATCGAACCTACGACCTTCGAATTACGCGTTCGATGCTCTAACCACTGAGCTATTACAGCGGCACTCCCTCCATCCACTTTTTTGGGTTTATCTGTGAATTTAGAAGTAGGAGCGACAGTCAGCGCCATCTATAAGCCAAACAACGAGTGTGAAAACACTCTTATGCGCATGTTTGGCGTCACGTAGCACGTGAACTTATTATGAGCGGGCAGCTGATTAATTGTCCCTCTTATACAACCTAAACACACCAAGTCTGCCAGTACGAGACCCTCGTTCAATGAAATAAGGGAAAGAAGTGTATACCTAAGGGCTCGTTTTTCCGTGTTTTTAACACAATAATAATGAGATATAACAGACAGTAATGCCAAGGAATGTACAGGGGAAGTTATTAACATTAATGGAATGTAAATAAGAAGAAAGAAAAGTGGATGAAAAAATTACCAACTGTAAGCAGGAATCGAACCTACGACCTTCGAATTACGCGTTCGATGCTCTAACCACTGAGCTATTACAGCGGCACTCCCTCCATCCACTTTTTGGGTTTATCTGTGAATTTAGAAGTAGGAGCGACAGTCAGCGCCATCTATAAGCCAAACAACGAGTGTGAAAACACTCTTATGCGCATGTTTGGCGTCACGTAGCACGTGAACTTATTATGAGCGGGCAGCTGATTAATTGTCCCTCTTATACAACCTAAACACACCAAGTCTGCCAGTACGAGACCCTCGTTCAATGAAATAAGGGAAAGAAGTGTATACCTAAGGGCTCGTTTTTCCGTGTTTTTAACACAATAATAATGAGATATAACAGACAGTAATGCCAAGGAATGTACAGGGGAAGTTATTAACATTAATGGAATGTAAATAAGAAAAAAGAAAAGTGGATGAAAAAATTACCAACTGTAAGCAGGAATCGAACCTACGACCTTCGAATTACGCGTTCGATGCTCTAACCACTGAGCTATTACAGCGGCACTCCCTCCATCCACTTTTTTGGGTTTATCTGTGAATTTAGAAGTAGGAGCGACAGTCAGCGCCATCTATAAGCCAAACAACGAGTGTGAAAACACTCTTATGCGCATGTTTGGCGTCACGTAGCACGTGAACTTATTATGAGCGGGCAGCTGATTAATTGTCCCTCTTATACAACCTAAACACACCAAGTCTGCCAGTACGAGACCCTCGTTCAATGAAATAAGGGAAAGAAGTGTATACCTAAGGGCTCGTTTTTCCGTGTTTTTAACACAATAATAATGAGATATAACAGACAGTAATGCCAAGGAATGTACAGGGGAAGTTATTAGCATTAATGGAATGTAAATAAGAAGAAAGAAAAGTGGATGAAAAAATTACCAACTGTAAGCAGGAATCGAACCTACGACCTTCGAATTACGCGTTCGATGCTCTAACCTTGGTGTGTTTAGTTGGTGTGTATAAGCCAAACACTCGTTGTTTGGCTTATAGATGGCGCTGACTGTCGCTCCTACTTCTAAATTCACAGATAAACCCAAAAAAGTGGATGGAGGGAGTGCCGCTGTAATAGCTCAGTGGTTAGAGCATCGAACGCGTAATTCGAAGGTCGTAGGTTCGATTCCTGCTTACAGTTGGTAATTTTTTCATCCACTTTTCTTTCTTCTTATTTACATTCCATTAATGTTAATAACTTCCCCTGTACATTCCTTGGCATTACTGTCTGTTATATCTCATTATTATTGTGTTAAAAACACGGAAAAACGAGCCCTTAGGTATACACTTCTTTCCCTTATTTCATTGAACGAGGGTCTCGTACTGGCAGACTTGGTGTGTTTAGGTTGTATAAGAGGGACAATTAATCAGCTGCCCGCTCATAATAAGTTCACGTGCTACGTGACGCCAAACATGCGCATAAGAGTGTTTTCACACTCGTTGTTTGGCTTATAGATGGCGCTGACTGTCGCTCCTACTTCTAAATTCACAGATAAACCCAAAAAAGTGGATGGAGGGAGTGCCGCTGTAATAGCTCAGTGGTTAGAGCATCGAACGCGTAATTCGAAGGTCGTAGGTTCGATTCCTGCTTACAGTTGGTAATTTTTTCATCCACTTTTCTTTCTTCTTATTTACATTCCATTAATGTTAATAACTTCCCCTGTACATTCCTTGGCATTACTGTCTGTTATATCTCATTATTATTGTGTTAAAAACACGGAAAAACGAGCCCTTAGGTATACACTTCTTTCCCTTATTTCATTGAACGAGGGTCTCGTACTGGCAGACTTGGTGTGTTTAGGTTGTATAAGAGGGACAATTAATCAGCTGCCCGCTCATAATAAGTTCACGTGCTACGTGACGCCAAACATGCGCATACGAGTGTTTTCACACTCGTTGTTTGGCTTATAGATGGCGCTGACTGTCGCTCCTACTTCTAAATTCACAGATAAACCCAAAAAAGTGGATGGAGGGAGTGCCGCTGTAATAGCTCAGTGGTTAGAGCATCGAACGCGTAATTCGAAGGTCGTAGGTTCGATTCCTGCTTACAGTTGGTAATTTTTTCATCCACTTTTCTTTCTTCTTATTTACATTTCATTAATGTTAATAACTTCTCCTGTACATTCCTTGGCATTACTGTCTGTTATATCTCATTATTATTGTGTTAAAAACACGGAAAAACGAGCCCTTAGGTATACACTTCTTTCCCTTATTTCATTGAACGAGGGTCTCGTACTCGCAGACTTGGTGTGTTTAGGTTGTATAAGAGGGACAATTAATCAGCTGCCCGCTCATAATAAGTTCACGTGCTACGTGACGCCAAACATGCGCATAAGAGTGTTTTCACACTCGTTGTTTGGCTTATAGATGGCGCTGACTGTCGCTCCTACTTCTAAATTCACAGATAAACCCAAAAAAGTGGATGGAGGGAGTGCCGCTGTAATAGCTCAGTGGTTAGAGCATCGAACGCGTAATTCGAAGGTCGTAGGTTCGATTCCTGCTTACAGTTGGTAATTTTTTCATCCACTTTTCTTTCTTCTTATTTACATTCCATTAATGTTAATAACTTCCCCTGTACATTCCTTGGCATTACTGTCTGTTATATCTCATTATTATTGTGTTAAAAACACGGAAAAACGAGCCCTTAGGTATACACTTCTTTCCCTTATTTCATTGAACGAGGGTCTCGTACTGGCAGACTTGGTGTGTTTAGGTTGTATAAGAGGGACAATTAATCAGCTGCCCGCTCATAATAAGTTCACGTGCTATGTGACGCCAAACATGCGCATAAGAGTGTTTTCACACTCGTTGTTTGGCTTATAGATGGCGCTGACTGTCGCTCCTACTTCTAAATTCACAGATAAACCCAAAAAAGTGGATGGAGGGAGTGCCGCTGTAATAGCTCAGTGGTTAGAGCATCGAACGCGTAATTCGAAGGTCGTAGGTTCGATTCCTGCTTACAGTTGGTAATTTTTTCATCCACTTTTCTTTCTTCTTATTTACATTCCATTAATGTTAATAACTTCCCCTGTACATTCCTTGGCATTACTGTCTGTTATATCTCATTATTATTGTTTTAAAAACACGGAAAAACGAGCCCTTAGGTATACACTTCTTTCCCTTATTTCATTGAACGAGGGTCTCGTACTGGCAGACTTGGTGTGTTTAGGTTGTATAAGAGGGACAATTAATCAGCTGCCCGCTCATAATAAGTTCACGTGCTACGTGACGCCAAACATGCGCATAAGAGTGTTTTCACACTCGTTGTTTGGCTTATAGATGGCGCTGACTGTCGCTCCTACTTCTAAATTCACAGATAAACCCAAAAAAGTGGATGGAGGGAGTGCCGCTGTAATAGCTCAGTGGTTAGAGCATCGAACGCGTAATTCGAAGGTCGTAGGTTCGATTCCTGCTTACAGTTGGTAATTTTTTCATCCACTTTTCTTTCTTCTTATTTACATTCCATTAATGTTAATAACTTCCCCTGTACATTCCTTGGCATTACTGTCTGTAATATCTCATTATTATTGTGTTAAAAACACGGAAAAACGAGCCCTTAGGTATACACTTCTTTCCCTTATTTCATTGAACGAGGGTCTCGTACTGGCAGACTTGGTGTGTTTAGGTTGTATAAGAGGGACAATTAATCAGCTGCCCGCTCATAATAAGTTCACGTGCTACGTGACGCCAAACATGCGCATACGAGTGTTTTCACACTCGTTGTTTGGCTTATAGATGGCGCTGACTGTCGCTCCTACTTCTAAATTCACAGATAAACCCAAAAAAGTGGATGGAGGGAGTGCCGCTGTAATAGCTCAGTGGTTAGAGCATCGAACGCGTAATTCGAAGGTCGTAGGTTCGATTCCTGCTTACAGTTGGTAATTTTTTCATCCACTTTTCTTTCTTCTTATTTACATTTCATTAATGTTAATAACTTCTCCTGTACATTCCTTGGCATTACTGTCTGTTATATCTCATTATTATTGTGTTAAAAACACGGAAAAACGAGCCCTTAGGTATACACTTCTTTCCCTTATTTCATTGAACGAGGGTCTCGTACTCGCAGACTTGGTGTGTTTAGGTTGTATAAGAGGGACAATTAATCAGCTGCCCGCTCATAATAAGTTCACGTGCTACGTGACGCCAAACATGCGCATAAGAGTGTTTTCACACTCGTTGTTTGGCTTATAGATGGCGCTGACTGTCGCTCCTACTTCTAAATTCACAGATAAACCCAAAAAGTGGATGGAGGGAGTGCCGCTGTAATAGCTCAGTGGTTAGAGCATCGAACGCGTAATTCGAAGGTCGTAGGTTCGATTCCTGCTTACAGTTGGTAATTTTTTCATCCACTTTTCTTTCTTCTTATTTACATTCCATTAATGTTAATAACTTCCCCTGTACATTCCTTGGCATTACTGTCTGTTATATCTCATTATTATTGTGTTAAAAACACGGAAAAACGAGCCCTTAGGTATACACTTCTTTCCCTTATTTCATTGAACGAGGGTCTCGTACTGGCAGACTTGGTGTGTTTAGGTTGTATAAGAGGGACAATTAATCAGCTGCCCGCTCATAATAAGTTCACGTGCTACGTGACGCCAAACATGCGCATAAGAGTGTTTTCACACTCGTTGTTTGGCTTATAGATGGCGCTGACTGTCGCTCCTACTTCTAAATTCACAGATAAACCCAAAAAAGTGGATGGAGGGAGTGCCGCTGTAATAGCTCAGTGGTTAGAGCATCGAACGCGTAATTCGAAGGTCGTAGGTTCGATTCCTGCTTACAGTTGGTAATTTTTTCATCCACTTTTCTTTCTTCTTATTTACATTCCATTAATGTTAATAACTTCCCCTGTACATTCCTTGGCATTACTGTCTGTTATATCTCATTATTATTGTGTTAAAAACACGGAAAAACGAGCCCTTAGGTATACACTTCTTTCCCTTATTTCATTGAACGAGGGTCTCGTACTGGCAGACTTGGTGTGTTTAGGTTGTATAAGAGGGACAATTAATCAGCTGCCCGCTCATAATAAGTTCACGTGCTACGTGACGCCAAACATGCGCATAAGAGTGTTTTCACACTCGTTGTTTGGCTTATAGATGGCGCTGACTGTCGCTCCTACTTCTAAATTCACAGATAAACCCAAAAAAGTGGATGGAGGGAGTGCCGCTGTAATAGCTTAGTGGTTAGAGCATCGAACGCGTAATTCGAAGGTCGTAGGTTCGATTCCTGCTTACAGTTGGTAATTTTTTCATGCACTTTTCTTTCTTCATATTTACATTCCATTAATGTTAATAACTTCCCCTGTACATTCCTTGGCATTACTGTCTGTTATATCTCATTATTATTGTGTTAAAAACACGGAAAAACGAGCCCTTAGGTATACACTTCTTTCCCTTATTTCATTGAACGAGGGTCTCGTACTGGCAGACTTGGTGTGTTTAGGTTGTATAAGAGGGACAATTAATCAGCTGCCCGCTCATAATAAGTTCACGTGCTACGTGACGCCAAACATGCGCATAAGAGTGTTTTCACACTCGTTGTTTGGCTTATAGATGGCGCTGACTGTCGCTCCTACTTCTAAATTCACAGATAAACCCAAAAAAGTGGATGGAGGGAGTGCCGCTGTAATAGCTCAGTGGTTAGAGCATCGAACGCGTAATTCGAAGGTCGTAGGTTCGATTCCTGCTTACAGTTGGTAATTTTTTCATCCACTTTTCTTTCTTCTTATTTACATTCCATTAATGTTAATAACTTCCCCTGTACATTCCTTGGCATTACTGTCTGTTATATCTCATTATTATTGTGTTAAAAACACGGAAAAACGAGCCCTTAGGTATACACTTCTTTCCCTTATTTCATTGAACGAGGGTCTCGCACTGGCAGACTTGGTGTGTTTAGGTTGTATAAGAGGGACAATTAATCAGCTGCCCGCTCATAATAGGTTCACGTGCTACGTGACGCCAAACATGCGCATAAGAGTGTTTTCACACTCGTTGTTTGGCTTATAGATGGCGCTGACTGTCGCTCCTACTTCTAAATTCACAGATAAACCCAAAAAAGTGGATGGAGGGAGTGCCGCTGTAATAGCTCAGTGGTTAGAGCATCGAACGCGTAATTCGAAGGTCGTAGGTTCGATTCCTGCTTACAGTTGGTAATTTTTTCATCGACTTTTCTTTCTTCTTATTTACATTCCATTAATGTTAATAACTTCCCCTGTACATTCCTTGGCATTACTGTCTGTTATATCTCATTATTATTGTGTTAAAAACACGGAAAAACGAGCCCTTAGGTATACACTTCTTTCCCTTATTTCATTGAACGAGGGTCTCGTACTGGCAGACTTGGTGTGTTTAGGTTGTATAAGAGGGACAATTAATCAGCTGCCCGCTCATAATAAGTTCACGTGCTACGTGACGCCAAACATGCGCATAAGAGTGTTTTCACACTCGTTGTTTGGCTTATAGATGGCGCTGACTGTCGCTCCTACTTCTAAATTCACAGATAAACCCAAAAAAGTGGATGGAGGGAGTGCCGCTGTAATAGCTCAGTGGTTAGAGCATCGAACGCGTAATTCGAAGGTCGTAGGCTCGATTCCTGCTTACAGTTGGTAATTTTTTCATCCACTTTTCTTTCTTCTTATTTACATTCCATTAATGTTAATAACTTCCCCTGTACATTCTTTGGCATTACTGTCTGTTATATCTCATTATTATTGTGTTAAAAACACGGAAAAACGAGCCCTTAGGTATACACTTCTTTCCCTTATATATATATATATATATATATATATATATATATATATATATATATATATATATATATATATATATATATATATATATATATATATATATATATATTTATATATACGTGCTTCACAGGTAAAGAAAAATTCTGCCAGCTGCATCGTAGCCGGGCTAGAAAGTCGGGTGGCCAGACGATCTCTGCTTAGTTCTGCTTCTGAATCCTGGGACAGAGGTTCCGTGTTGTGTTCCACACCAATGTCGACGTGTCATGCCATGTGCACAGATGCGTAAGAATAGCTAGAACATAGACGTCCGTTTCATTGACACGAATTTACCGCTATATTCTTTTTATGCGAGTATCATAACTGGGGCGGTCATAGGAAGTATATTCTCAACGCTTCACTAGAGCAAGCGCAGCTATATATACACATATATTGTCAATATACATATACAAGTGGTGAGTCAACACTGTCACTTCAACTTATGTTACCCTGGTATGACACTTGCATATGTTTTCCTGAAGCATTCTGAAGCACTAGCCGGGCTTTGAAGCACTAGCCGGGCAATAGTTGACTAGCATGCAGAATATTTGAAGTGTTCGTGAGTTTTGAACTTCCGACACAATTCCGGAGTGTTCCAGGCAGCCTTTGAAGCGATCTTCGGTTTCTAGGGGCACTGGAAAAGCAAGATTGGCTGGGCCCTTCATATGCAAAAGTTACTTTTATCGTATATGTGTTAACGGTTCACACAGAATACCTTAGACGCATTTACGTAAGAAACTTTTTCCTCAATCATTGCAGCAGTCATCGTAAACACCGCATAAAACATGACGAACTGTGGAGTCCGCAGCTCAAGGCATTGGAAAAGCGAGAATGGCTTGCCCCTTTGTGTGCAAGTTTAATTTTATTTTATCTGTGTTAACAGGTCAAGCAACGAACACCTTAGAAGTGCTTACGTTACAAACGTTTCGCTCAATAAAACAATTACAACAGCCGCCCACTAGTCGCAGTATTAGCATAACATGGATTTTCAAGGAACGTTTGATTTGCCAAATTTTTCATTCTAATGCGACGCTCCTCACGATTTCATTTTCAAAAGAAAAAAATGAGAGCACAAGGCAAACAAAGAGAGTAATGTGCACTTCGTAGATTCACTAGTCCAGCGAAATTAGTTACTGTGTGAAGGGTACATGTTCACATTTATAATGCCGCTCTTAATGAGGCTACTTTTTTGCCAGACTCACAAAGCTCCTATGGGAAGTAATCGACGAACTCTCTAGTCTTACTTGAGACATATTTACTATTACAACATAACATATAACATAAGCAACTTGGCATGTCTCACGTACAGTGGGAGTCGATGATATGTTAAGCACGAACGGGGAAAGTTAATATGTCACATTAAAATCAGCACAACGTTACGAGGCAGACGTCAATTATGCCGTACATGCATTAAATGTCCTGACTATTATGATTAGACCTCTCTTTTTTTGTTGTCTATTAACGTCACGTGATACCGAAGGTGGTATAGTGGAGCCAGGAACATGGCCACGAGGGCGCTATGAGTGTCGAATTTATTCATGTTTTACCTTAGACGCATATTAAGATTAATATGTTTGGACGTGACATTTGCCTTTGTCATCTCTTCCCGTCAATTAATACCAAATTTGGTATATGTGAAGCTATCGAAATGGCCACGAGCACATCGTGAGTGTGGTATGTTGCCCAGTTCGTACATGACATGCATCACGATTATCAAGTTTACACCAGTCATATACCTTCGTCATTTTTGACGTTTTGTAATGCCTAAATCGGTATATGTTAGGCTTGCGAAACGAGTGCGAACGCACCATGAGCATGGCGTTTGGTCATGACTTACATGACATGCATTTATCATTTTCATGTTTGCGTCTGGCCGCTATGTTCACCATGTAGTGATGTTATACAATACCAGATTTGTCGTATGCAATGTGAACCTATTAATATACGTGTCCCACCCGACACTTCTCGTACAGATTTGTAGGGATCGATAGAGATTTCAATATCAAACCAACATGAAGTTGACTATGATAACATTACCTAAGCTAAAGAGAAGCATGAAATTAAATGTACTAAATAATTTTATACAATACGAATATATGTTTTTTATTCATGGAGTCTCGCATGAAAACGATTGTGCACAAATATAGAAAAAACATCAGTCATAATAATTAACATTACATACATAAGTAAAAAACGCTATCAAATAGGTGAAATCAATAAAGGCCCCGTAATAAGCAAGCTCATCCAAGATTTCAATCTGCGACCTCTCGCACTGTAAGCAAGAATCAAGCCACAAACTTAATAGTATATTAAGAATATATCAAGGACAACAATATATATCAGAGAGATATGAAAATATACATGTATATAAATACGAGGTAATAAAATAATATTGTGGATATGGCAGCATCGGGGCAGCATTCCTAGCTGGTGCTTCATCGAAATCCGTCCATTCGCAAGCACAGTCCTGATGAAGATAGTATTGTTGGCGTGCTTGTGTGAACTTGCGCTATTCGGATACCCTACTCACACATAGAACATGTCGGTAGACACGACGACGTGCACTGAGGGTGACGTCAGATGGTCATGTCACCAAACTCCTGGTTCCAGCGCTCATAGAATTCTAGGCTCTGTGACGACATGCTGCAGCGGACCTTCTTGAGGGAGGTTATGAAGTCATCGAGTGCGATGTTTCGCATCTTTTGCGGGTCGACGCACCAGACTTGCTCAGGATTGAGCTTTCTTAAGGGACCCAGAGTGGCCTCTTTGGCTGGCGGCGTTAGGTCACTTTCCAAGTAGCCACTGGTAACCCTTGAAAAGTGCCTGAGCTTGTCTAGTGACAACGGTCTATTTTGCTTCATGAGCACCTTTTCCAGAAGCACTAGCTACTTGTTCTCGTCAGGCAGGGTCACGTATACTCGCTTCGCGAAACGCCTGAGAGCAGCGTCGTCGAGCTGTTCAGATCTGTTCGGGCCCCCATGATGAGAATCCGCTCCTCACTCCCTGTGTGCAGCCCATCAAACTTGACGAGGAACTCTGTCTTCAACCTCCGCGTAGCTTTATGCTCATTGTCCCTCCTCTCGCTCAGCATAGAGTCAACCTGGTCAATGAAGATAATGCTAGGCCGAAGTTCTCATACATAAGAAAACAAAGCTCAAACCAGCTTCTCTTCCACCCAGCTTCTTGATCCAGCTTCTTGATCATCAGCGCAGCGAGGCTGCGCTGATGATCAAGAACGTAGAGTGGGATTCATGGGCGACTGCCATGGCCAGCATTATCTTCCCGTTCTGGTGGCTAAAAGAGTACCAAGCCCTTGGACGGTGCTCTTAGACCTGTGAACAGCTTTTGCCTGTCTGTGGGCAGGATCGCCATTTCTCTGGGTGCCTGCTTGGTCACTTCTTGGTCAGCAATGTCACTGAAAAGCACATAAGGCCCACCGTCTACAATTCCGTCGAGGCTCATGTGGGCGAGTGACGAGTTTACGCCCTTAAGTGTCGACACCCGCCATCCTTCGCTACCGCCACGAAAAGATCTTCGTCGGGAGCTAGGCCGCGCTGAAGCAGAAGGTGGCTGCCGACCCTTGAGCTGTTGTGCGTTTGGTTGCTGCTGGTTAGCGTTGGTTCAGCTTCATTGGCAACTGGTCTAGAAACCCGTGATGGGGACTTGACCGTCCTGCAAGCACCTCCGACCATTGTGTTCCGGGGTATTGTCCGGGCTTTTGGGGTGAATGCCTGCGTCGCCACTTGTGGCCGCGATGCCGTTGCGGCCTGGTTCCTCAGTGTAACACCCGAACGCGGCGACAGAGGTGGCAGCAGGCAGCACCGACGCCTGTCACTCACTTGGCTGCCAAGACTGAAATTCTCGACCATCTTTAGCGACGAGGGACCATCCAATTTCGCAGCTGCGTCGTGGCCGGGTGCCACTTTCTGCCATGCTCGGCACTTCTGGTTGGCCTGAGGCCGGGCCTCGCCCGCATGCCAGGGCAAGTCATCGCCGAAGTGATCTATTTGACCTTGCTCTCTAAGAAGTCGAGCCTTGCCTTGCCTATGTCGAGGTTCACCTTCATCTTATCAATAAGCCTAAGCGCTCGAGCTCATCTAGGACCTTTTCCTTGAGAGACGTGTATGGCGATGCGTTTCTGTAATTCCTCGATACCCTTGCGGTAGAAGTCGATGACCAACTCTTTGAGATTGTCATTCTCCGTGTGATACTTGAGCGCCTTGGAGATGAAGTCAAAGGCCGGCTTGTGGTGTTTCTGTCGCATGAGCAGGTTCGCGTCAGGGTCCCCATTGGACGCCGACGATTCGTCGGAGCTGCCACAGGTAACTGAGAAGTGGCCATAGTGGCACTCTTCGAGGCTAGCGCTGTGGGCACCACGGAAAACGAACACCACCATGGGGAACTCAATAGTGTAGCCTTCACAGTAGCCAGAATACGACGAACACCGGGTAGATCACGTATCTGCCGACGGTCCTAAGCGTGCGTGGCCGAGCAGCGTTGTCGTCGGCGCTGGAGCAGTCGTAGGGCGCGGTATCCAGCGGGGCGATGCTAGCAGCCATCGTCCCGTGGCCAGACCAATCGACTAATCTTGTCTTGTCTTGTCTTGTCTCCTACAAGATCTTGGCTCACACTCACAAGGGGGATTGGTCACACTGTACCTCATAATAGATCATTTTTTACAATGCTTGCTAAAAATTGAACAGACATTAGATAGAAACAAAAATAATGTTCCTTTGAAAAAAACGTGAAAAATTGCAGAAGAATGCGATAAACCAGAATATATAAAACAAATTAACAAGAATGAGAAAGGGGGACAAAGAATTGGATATATCTGGCAGTACCACTAGCAGCGTATCCTTCCGGTTGCCTGAATGAATTTATGTAGCGCTTACAGAATAGCACTGCGGCCCACACTCAACTGACTGGCTCCAAACGATAATAGGGTGGATGTATTGACTGGCAATCCGAGCATACCAATCGGTCTTTCAAGAATTATTCGGCGCAGTGAGGCGAAGCGGCGGCATGTGAGAAGAAAGTGATATATTGTTTCCGGTTCATTGCAAACTACACATAGGTTAGTTAATGAAAATCCTGATTTGTTGAGATGAAAAATTTAACAGAGGAACTCTACAGCGAAAGCTTGTGAGGGTCATCTCACGTTGACGGGAAAGGCATTTTTCGGTGTTCCATGTGAATTGCAAGTGCCGAAATTCTTCAGATTGTAGAAGCGACGTTTCGTTGATTTTTAAGATTAACAGGCGTTTGAATCGTTCGGCAGTAATAAAAGGAAACAGTGGAGCTACTAGCACCACCGAGAATTTTAAAGATGCCGAAGCGAGCAAATCAGCAATTTCATTTAGTTCAATTCCAGCATGCCCGGGGACCCAAGTCAACCGAGCTTCTGATAGGCTAAGTGGTACGAGAGACCAAAATATCCTGAGAAGAGGAGACTTCTTTGCGAACGTTAGATGTGTACATACAGACAAAGCATCCGAAATAATAATTTCTTTTGATTGCTGATAATTTAGTTTTCGAAGAGCCAATGTAATAGCCAGGAATTATGCGAGATAAATTGGTGTGAAGTCAGGCAATCGGAGCGCAAAAGACCAATTGAGCTGATGAGAAAAAATACCTACTCCAGCCTTCTGAAGATTTTGCATTGCGTCCGGCGAAATTACTACGTATTTAGGAAAATGACTGAGATGGTCTTGAAGGAGGCCCTCCAGAACATGCTTTGGAAGTAACTTGGCATTTCTCGGAAAAATATCATCAAAAATTAAGTCAACTGGCACTTAGCATTGGGTTTGGGGAGTTAAATGCCGGAGGGAAACGTGAATATTTGATAACAGAGACTCGGCGAAAATGACTTGGGGTCTTTGATAACGAAACCACGGGCGCTGAAAGAAACTGGATGTTTGATGAAAACTGTCTGTGAACAGAAGCATCGTAAAGTTTTAAAAACTGTTTGCACAGTAAGCTGTCGAAATCTAGCATCAAGTGGAATGATTCTAGCTTCCAAATAAAGCACGCTATTCGCGACACACCTAGGTAGCCTGAAACACAGCCGCAGAGCTTGCCTTTCTAGCAATATAAGAGGTCTTAATTTGTACTCAGCACTTCCAGAAAACAGAACGCAGCCAAACTCCAGAATTGGGCGTACGTAAAGTTTGCATATCATAAGTAACGTATCCTTGCGCATCCCTGAATTCTTATTGCAAAACCGGTGGAGCAATCCTACGGCGCTTTCTGCTTTATGGGTGTTTGATTCTATTTGTTGCTGCCAATTTAAATTGTCCACGTAAACGATACCAAGATATTTTAGCGCTGTTACTTGTGGAATCGGATCATTGCAGTAATGCAATGAAAGAAATACGGGAATGGATAGAGGGAATACAAGCAGATCACATTTGCTAACATCAAGTGAAAAAGACAGCCCGCCAAGCCATACCTCAAGCTCGCTCAAATATGACTGTAAGATTTGATACAAACTATTGAAATCTCGGGATGACGAGAAAAAAGCAATATCGTCGGCGTAGACGTAAAGAGGAACATTTTTATGAACGGGAATAGATGATAATAATATATTAAATAAAAGAGGTGAAAGGACTGATCCTTGCGGAACACCTCTTGTTTGCTTATATGAGGCAGAAGTAATTTCCTCGTGGCAACAAAAGAATTGTCTCTCGAAAAGAAACTCCTGAACCCAAGATATAATGTACTTGGGAACCTCACAGTCCACTAATCTTGAAATTAATGTACTGTATTCCCCACTATCGTAGGCTTTTGCGATATCTACCGTGACTAATGCAGAAAGCTCACCAGATACATTTGCAAGGCGAATTCGGCTTTCCAAACAACATGAGCCGACCATATAGAGCACCCCTGTCTAATTTCTACTTGCCTTGGTGAAAGGATGTCCTGACGAGCGATGAATTCACTGAGCCTTCTATGAAGAATTCTTTCAATTATTTTAACTAGGTTTGAAGGAAGCGAAATTGGCCGAATGTTATCCAGGACATATCCGAGGCTTGGATTTTTTCGCAGCAACACACCTTTCCATGCGCTTGGAATCCATGTGTGCTGTAAGGAGCAGTTAATATTCAAAAGCTCCTCGGTATGGGAATTAAATATCAATTTAATCATAGAGTTTGTGATCTGATCTGGACCGGGAGCCGCTTGCTTTACAGTTAGTATGACATCTGCCAGTTAAGCCATAGTGACTTCCCGAAGTCCGAGATTGCGCTTTTGAATGTCACAGGTCTCAAGCATGACGAAGCGAAACGCGCTTCAAGTCCTTTCATGATGCCCTCTAACAAATCTGTTGTCTCTTTAGGAGACAGCACTACTGAAGGCGAATATGCTGGTACCTGCGTCGATTTTTTGTTCCGTAGAAACCTGTACAGGGCAGATCTTTTATCAGGTTTTGATAAACGCGAATGTAAGTCAGAATTGTGTTTATCTTTAGCTATTGCAACTGTACGTTTAAACAGCGCTGCGTGGAATTTATAGTCAACCCAATTTTTCGGAGTATGGATGTGGCGTAAACGTTTCCAAGCAGCCTTACGCCGCCTATACGCAAGCGTACAATCTTCATTCCACCAAGCTGATCTTGACGGTGTAATGCCGTACTTAACAGAAAACTCTGCCGGCTGAACAGAGTCACTTAGACACGCTACGACTGAAGAAGCTCGTTGCTGTCCGACGCGTCCTCTCAATGACGAGAGCGCGAGTTTAAAACAGTTTTATAAATTTTATAGTTGGTGAACCGTTGTTGCCGGATAGCAGAGGTAAGTTGTGATAGCATTATTTCATAGGTAATTGGTACATGATCACTACTCGTCCCGTTATCAAACGTTTCCCATGATGAAATCATAAACTGGCCACACGAAAATGTTAGGTCTAATGTTGATGAGCTTATCCCGCGTACAAAGGTAACTTGTCCAGAGTTATGACAGCGAAAATTATTATCCTGCAACCAATTCCACAATCTTTTGCCACAGCCATCTGTTTTAAGCCCCCAAGAAGTGTGATGCGAGTTAAAATCCCCAGCCAATAAACTTGAATTTGACGAAAAATTCTCGATAACACAATCTAGGTGATCTGTGCGTCTTACTCCATTCGGAAAGTACGCATTAATCACTGGAATCCTGTCGGAGTCAGGTAACAAACAATCTATTCCTAACAATTCACAATCCGGACAAATATTTTCAAAAGTTACAGTAACACGTTGACACATTTTTGAAGATATTAGAACCAATAATCCACCTTCTCTACCTGGCCGATCCAGTCTAAAGGTTCGAAAATATTTCAGAGTAAATGTTTGGTTTACTGAAAGCCAAGACTCTTGAAGTAAAATTATATTAGGATTTGTTTGCTGTATGAGATAAATAAGATCTATGAAAGCGGAAAATACGGAGCGACAATTCCACTGAAGGACTTTTACAGGCGCTATGATGGACTTAATATAGTTGACTCTACTGCAGAACGCAAAACGTCCTGCTCATTGTTGGTATCAGTAACAATTTTTTTTTGGTTTTGACATTGGCAAACTGGTTGGAGACAATGGAGCATTTCGTCGTTTATGAATGATATTACCAAGCCTCATGTCACCAAACGACCCACTGGGCCCCACAGGGGTCGGCGACTGAGTGCTGACGAGCGTTTCAGGGGTAACATCTTCTTGACGCTGATTATTTTGTTCATTGTTGAAGTGCTCAGCTTCACCCTGGACGGTGACAGTGTGTGCAGTGAAGGAGAGAATAAGGTTGTTTAACCTGGCGGCGAGCATCTCGGTCAGACCTTCAGCAAAGGTGTTGAAAAGCCGTTTCATAATCATCGCCATGGCCTTACCTATCGCTGCCGACACTGCGGAAGCGACCGTCGCTTCAATTAACCCACACTGGCGTGACGTAGCAGCAGCGTACCCCACTTCGCGCTCTTTAATGAAGGAAGTTGCCTCAGACCGAGAACAACGGCGTTTCTCCATTATATCTAGAATTTGTGTTTCACGTTCTCGAGCAGGGCAGCTATTGTCCGTGGCTGTGTGTGCTTCATCACATAGGCAACACCTGCAGTTATCTACCTGACAATTTGATGCGGAATGTGCCCCACCGCAATTCGCACACCTCAATGAGGACCTGCAAGCATTAGCGCTAAGTCCGAATCGCCAGCAGTTACGACACTGCAGTGAGCGAGGTGTCAAAGTCTCTACACGGAATATATAAGGCCAGGCCTTCAGCTCAGAGGGGCGTGTGAGACCAGCAAAGGTTACGATGACGCTTTCAGTAGGGAAGCGTATCAACCACAGGTCTGGTGCATCTGTAGACAGATATCACGCCAGCCGGAGAGACCATCTTTAAGAATGCTTCAGGACTAATGTTAGTTGGAACACCACGAACAATGTCCTTCACGCAAGCAAGATGAGGGGGGATAAAAGCGCGAACAGCAATGAACGCAAATCTCGTGGCGGCCAGTAAGTCTGTTAAGCATTGAATACTTGAACACCTGCATACTATGCCAGTCTTGCCGAAATGCCTCACCTCCGAGATGTCCAGAAAATGACCGCTTATGTTGCAAAGCTCTTCTTGGAACACCTCCGTTTCACTCAATCGAATGGTTCCACCATCAGTGGGCACAAGCGCGACAGGCAAACTGCTTACGCCGTTCTTGAGGAAACACTCCAGTGGTACCGATTCAGCAGGCCGACTGGCCGACCAGGGCAAGCCCTGGCCGGGGCCGGAGACCGGCATTGATGGCTCCTGAAAAAATCAGCAAAAAGAAATTCTATCGCTAATAAAGAAGCAAAGGTGATGAGTGTGGCCAATCCCCTCTCACAGGCCGTGCAATCGAAAGCCCCAACTACTGCAGGAACGATCGCCCTTCTTCCTGTCTAATCTGCCTAGCTCGTGAGCACGTTTTTTTCGGCTTCACTTTTCGCAGAAGAGCATGTTACTTCCATGATGATGATCGCCTGTGGTTTGCAACTGGCGAAACAGTTGCGCCGTCGGGCCCTCGGCAGCTTCAAACATGTGTTGAACCTCGGTCCGTACTTCGGTTGAAGTATCTGTGCTGCAGCGTCACCTTAAATAAGCGAATAAAATTACGGGGGTTGTTTCGCAAAATAGGAAAGAACGAATGAAATTATACAGCACAAACTTTCTATATGAAGGTTCATTACTTGAAAACATTTATTATGGGACTAATTTTAATAAGAATTTTTATTTATTGTGAATATTTCCATAGAGAACGCTTCATCACAAAGGAAGATGAACGCAGGCGCCAGCAGAAAACCGATTTTATTGAAGGTGGGACCTCAGGCATAAATATTCATAATAAGCGTAGGCACTATGTTCGAAGTATAAAGGAACATAGATAACAAAAAATTACGCAGCTGCTTTGATGCTTTCTGTTTGATATACTCCATCGAACCTTGTAAGGTTGCGCCTACGCAGCTTGTGATCGTATATAGATACCAAAAGGAGTCTTGCGGATTTAGGGCCTCATTTTATTCGTCAGAAAAAAAGCCAGGCTTGTGCGCAAAGCGCAGCACAGTCAGAGTAAAACCTAAAAGAGCGGCCTTTAGGAGCCTTTCCTAAACACTCATTGGGTAAACACTGCAAGCACACTTGCCGGGTTCCGGAGCCTTCCACTACGGTGTCTTATAATCATATGGAGGTTTTTGGACGTTAAACCCCACATATCTATCATTCAAACACTTGCGGGTACGCACTCTGGCATTATAATTATTATTTTCTAGGTAGTACAGCATCATTTGCTATGCAGATTTTCGTAATTTTCGATTAAGCGTTGTATCCGCTAAAAACTTGCAAGTAGTTGTTTGCAAATTATTCATGCAGTGGCTGACGACAATGAAGAAATATGCCTTAAAAGGCTATACGCCACAGTCATTAGGTAATCAAATACAAGCTTTTGTAATGGGTTGGGCTATTGGATGACCCACTTGTTACGCTATTCGCATTGTGTGACATCGGTTTTTTTCTTTGCAGTTCTAAAACGCTTTATTACTCATGCATAATAACGCGATACTTTTCCCGACATAGAGCGTGCCTAAGGAAAGTTTGCTAACACTATCCAAGCTGAGACAGAGCGAAAGCTAGGAGAGCGGGCTTTCAGGGCCTTGTCTAAACACTCAATGGGTAACTGTGGCGCACACTTCCTGGATACCCACTATGGCACTATTCAGAATAATTTCGGGATAGTATAGCCGCATTCGCTTTGCTATTTTGTCATTTCATTATGAAGCGTTGTATCCGCTAAGCACTTTCAGATAATTTTTTGCCCATTGTTCACGCAGTGACTAATGATTTTGGATTGTGCATAAAGTGTGTATGCGCCAAGGTTATTGCTTAATCAAAAACAAGTTTTTGTAATGAGTTAGAGCATTGGACGACACCCTCGTTACGCTATTTGCATTAGTGATGCCCGAATTTTTCTTTGCTATTCTAAAACGCTTTATTACTCATAACAACGCGATCCTTGTCCCGACATCGAGGGTGCCCAGAACAAGTTTGCGAACAAGTCTCAATCACCGGCATGGCTATATGAATTTGAGCGTGACGCCCCTGGTCGCGATACAGCCGGAATCGCTAAAACCGAAAAACGAACTCTCGAGGCATGACGCTTTACGTTACAGAGGTGTCTGTGTTCGATCCCGCAATACTCGTATTTTGCATTCACGGGAGCCCACGCGTCAAAGAGCAATATTGGTCAATTATAGCAGTGTAATTACATCGCAATTTAAAACTTATTGCAAAGATTTGTTCAGCGCCTTTTCTCAAAACGAAAACAAAGTTGGGGTGACCCAGATTTTGTCATTTGTGACTTCTCTAACTGACAAAGAACGTGACTCTATCAGTGGTCCATTCACTAAACGAGAAATAGAACTTGCCGTTAAACAATTACCCATGCTGAAACCGCCAGGACCTGGTGGCATGTCTGACGAGTTTTACAGAACAATAAAATCAGTACTGTGCCCTGCACTGCTTGACATTATCACGCTGAGTTTGAATGGGGAGATTCTTCCTCGCTCTTTTACTAAAAGCAACACTGTTCTAATCCCAAAGTGCTCAGATGGAAAAACCTGCGTCACATTGAAGACTACAGACCAATTACATTGTGCAACGTTGACTACAAAATTTTTACATAGGTACTTTCAAACAGTCTTCAATTTGGAATGTCACAACATGTTGGTGTCCATCAGACGTGTGGTGAAAAAGGTCGGTCAATGAAGAATAGTATACACTTTTGTCGCACAGTATTGGAACCTTGTTCACACTCACATGAACAACTGGCAATACTACAACTAGACTTACCGAAAGCCTTTGATGAAGTTTGCGCTTCTTTTCTATTTTCTCTTTTGAAGCATGCCAACATTGGATCGACAATATTGTGAAACCATGCTACAAAGATTTTTCAACTCGTTTATTGTTAATGGCTCTCTTTCAAAACCCCTGTTTCCTAACTCGTCAGTGAAAGAAGGCTGTTCATTGTCGCTAATGCTTTTTGCTGTTTACTTGGAGCCACTGAACGTAAGTGTAAATGAATTAACAACGTCCATGGTTCCAGTGCTTATGGGAGTCAGGTAATGGTATTGGCGTATGCGGCTGAGCAACTTTCGTTTTCACATATTTTTCCAGTATGAAATTGGTGATGTCAACAATCGAATAATTAGGAAAAACTTCAAGGGCACGAATGAACTTTGCTAAAAGCTTAAGACTGTGGTTTGGCTCATGGGCATATGAACCAACCCATTTTCTGGGTATTTGTTAGTCTTGTGTTCCACAAACTTCCTAGGCATTCAATTATATGCATGTGGTTTAACTGCACATTATCTGAAACAACTTAAACCCACCCTAAAGCGCTTTGCTCTGACGTTTAGAACTAACAACCTCTCTATCTTAGACAGAAATAAAGCATGCAACCTGTTTCTTGCAGCAAAAATATTTTACGTACTGCAAATAATTTGTTGTTCCATGGTCTACACACAAAATATTTACCGTATACTTGCTACCTTTATTTGGTTATCAACCTATAAACCGATGAGGCGATAAAAAGTTTTTAGACCTGTCTGCGCAGGTAGTGTTGGGTTGGTACACCTCTTTTTCAGACAACTGGTGTGGCTCTTTTCCTATTTTCATGACCATAATCATCCATTGACCATAATCATCCAATGGCATTTCATTGGCAACAAATTAGTCCGAGAATGGTCCTCAGGTGGATGTATATTGGCAACTACTTCGGTGAAAGAATGGTCCTCATTGGTACGTAATAGTGGGCCAGTGTCGGCTGGATATTGGCAAATGAAAACGTAGAACGTCTGCCCCAGGTTGGCTTGAGCGTCAGAGCAAGTTGCACCTGGCCGAGATGCCAACCTTGGGCCAATAGCGCGGTCGACGTTCGACGATACGGCTCCAAAATTGGTACAACGCTGGTGTGCTGTCTGGGTTGATAGTTTCTGGGGCCTCCTGCAGCTATCGAGGACACATCGCTCGGTTTTTTTTTTCAAAGCCACCAACAAGACGTGCAACGTGGCTACGCTCCTGAAGAACATCAAAGCTTCCGCCCGACCAAGAGCTATGACTACCCTCCCGCACATTCTATTACCATTCATCGTCTTCTTCTTACCATACTGACATGCCTGGGAATGCCCCCAAGTCTCGCCACAGGTCGCCTTCGCTAGGTCACCGTTTAGTGTCGCCTCTACGGCCCGCCTCCCATTCCACGAACACCCACGCGGGAAATTTCCCCGATGCAGCTTTAGGAGGGGAAAAGAATCCACCGGACAGCTAACAATACCTCCACAGGGGCCGTCGAATTTGATACCAATGTTTGTAGAAGGGGTACACATTGAGGCTCTTGTAGACGCTGGCACTACCATTTCGATTATTCATGCTGATTTTCGTTCCCGCATTCGAAAAGTCACCCCGCCTTGTGGCGGCCCACCTCTCCGTGCAGTGACCAACGCTCTCATTTGTCCACTTGCAGTGTGTGCCGTTAGTGTCTGCATAGAAGGCATTTGTCATCACGTCATTTTTGCGGTATTTCGTGAGTGCACCCAAACTCTCATTCTGGGTGGAATTTCTTGTCTTCAGTGTCCTCTTTCATTACTTGTCATCAGCGCCTCTTGCAACGCAAGGAACGTCAGCTTCATTTGGTCCGAAGACTCCGAAAGCACTTTCATGGCATAGAAGCAAGCCCTCATCTCGTATCAGGTACTTTTGCTACTTCGATTCAACCGCACCCACCATCCTTCACAACGAGGCAAGTAGTTATGGTGTAGATGCGGTATTCTTGTAGCGTGAGAAAAATTCACGCGAACGTGTCGTTGCTTATGAAAGTCGTGTTCTTACAGCTGCAGAAAAGAACTACACTATCACCGAGCAGGAGTACTTTGCTGTTGTTTGGGCAGTGCAAAGATTCCGACAAAATCTTCACGACTGTCATTTTACCGTCGTTACTGACCATAACGCTCCATGCTACATTTCATCACTGAAAAAACTTATCAGGTCGCCTCCGTTGCTGGGTACTTCAATTGCAAGAGTACAATTTCAATGTCGCCTACATATATGGGAAGAAGCATCAAGAAGCTTATAATCCATCGCGCCGTCCTTTGCCTATCAGAAGCCCCTCACCATCGATACTCCAAAACAAATGCACCTCAACAATCGCGGCACGAAGTTGATCACCTGGCACCCTATCTAGTCTTGTTTCACAATAACGTGTCGACCCATACTGCTGCACCATTGTTTACTGCTTGAACAGCTCTACTACTTCTCCAAGCGCTAGACTCCGTCGATAACTTTAACAATCTAAGCTTGTCGGCGGTTCTTTATATTGCTAAATTTACCAGATCAACGGCAACAAGTGTTCACCCGTAGTCCCACGTGAAGTTCTGGAAGGTTTACATGACGATCCAACCGCCGATCTCCCAAGCCAAAGGCGAAAACGACTGGCAACTGCTCCGGCTGGCTTAATGCAACCTCTTCCTTGTGCCGCCTCGCATATTGAAGTCCTTGGACTCGACTTGTATGACCCTCTTTCTATCTCGTTCAATGTCAATCACTGGATTGTCACTGCCGTCGACCACCTTACCCACTACACAGAAACAGCTTCTATACCGTCGGAGACTGCCACTGAGGTCGCCGATTTCTTTCTTCGCCAAACACTAAAGAGCTCAACGCATTCTCCTGAGAGGTCGTGGCAAAGTCTTTTTCTCTTCTATTGTCGATCAAGTTTCACGTGCCTTGAACACTGTTCACAGGACCTCTTTTAGCTACCACCCGCAGACCAACGGATTGACTGAACGCTTTCATCGGACATGATCGCCATGTACATTCACCCCAACCACACGAACTGGTGTGCGATTCTATCCTTCGTGACAATCGCTTATAATACGGCTGCTCAACGCACTACCAGCTTTTCTTCATTTTTTCTTGTCCATGGCGCTCACCGAGTTTCGCTCTGGATGTCTCTTTCCTTTCGGCCTCTGCACCCTCGACGACTCTTTTCTCTGAAGAATCTTTATCTCATCTCGCACACTGCAGTCCGCTGGCCCGCATTAACACAGGCCTCTCTCAAGACACTCGAAAATCTCGCTACGACTCATCTCGCCGTGTGGCGGGTTCTTCCTCTGGTGACGAAGTTCTTCCATGGACTCTACTGCACGTCCCTGGCTTATGCGACAAATTTAGCAGTCACTTCATTGGGCTGTACACGGGGGTCGAGCGGACCTCTCCTGTCATTTACCACGTTTCACCTCATAGCAATAATCCTAATCATCGTTGCCGAGCGACGGGAATAGTGCAGGTATCTTGTTTAAAGCGTCATGTGCGACGCATTTGCTAATAATCTCAGGCGACCGCGTGGCCGCTTTCACCGCGCGGGGGAATTAGTGTGAGCGCGACAAGCGAATGAATCTTCAATCTCTTTAGATATAATCATCAACTGCGCACCTTAATCATCTCTAAATATGACCACCTGTGTGATATAGCACGACCCTAGCTGAATAAACCGGTTCCTCACACTATGTTGTATTTCATGGCGAAACTTCTCAGACATAATTCCTGACGACGCAAAAAATTGTCTTCCTTTGGTAGTTATTTCAAACACGAATTCACTTACTCAAATTTCTCTTTGTTTCACGATTCGTCTTCGATATTGCACAGGGTGTACGATGCACCCCGCAGTCATAATTGGTTTTTACTCTCGAGACAGGAGTTCCGCCACGTTATTTTCAAGTAAAATTTGCCGAGTAATCGGTATACACCTGTCTGGTGCGCAAAACAAAAATAAATTCCTCAAGCCGTCAATAAACGCGGCTGCGAAGTGAGTGGTTTCTCGTCTGCGTTGACACAGTCTTATCAACAACAATGATAACTGTGTTGAGCCGTCCTACAAGACTAAAGTTTAACAAAACCCATGATACTAAAAAGTAATAGGAAAACGAAGCGAAAACAAAGGTGGCTACACGAGTGGTGGGTAAATGTTTCACGACGGACAAGACTAACTCACCGATCATGTTGGGTCATAACTAGAACCATATCAGCTTATGATTTCCCAAGAGTGGAAGACTGCAGAATCAAGGTATATGTCGGCACATGTTGATGTAAAACTTGTTACGCAACACAAACTATGCACAGCACGAAACAACAGCAAAAGCTCCACCTTTCGTGATGCGTGCCGCATATATTTGGACAGCCCCCCCCCCTCTTGCCAGTTTTCTTTATTTTTTTGTGTTTTTTAGAACAAGCAAAGAAGCACAGTGGTTCATCGTTGACCTCTCGCTTGTTGAAATTGTCATAAAACTGAAAAAAATATCCGAAGTTTTACATAACATGCAAAATGGTTAGAAAACGCCACTCTTCAAAGCACCAGCCAGTAGGACACTCAGTGCAGTCGGTACGCTCTAGAAAGGAGGTGCTCATTTCCAGTCCCGTCCTCTTCGCTGGGTGGTACGGTCTATATGAAATTGAAATGTGATGTGTCTTCACTTTCGAAATGGTTATGCACCGGGAAAGTGCCAAGCGTAACTGTTTATCCTTAAAGGGAAGCGGGAGCACTTTTTAAAAACTTACCTAGAAGCGTGTACGGCCAGATTGATACTTGTTGAATTAGAAAAGGAACGTGAGAATTCTAAAAAAATAGCGCCAATAATTTTTCGGTGAAAAAACAGTGGCTGCGCCCTCCGGGCTTCTTGAGACGTCGAGTGAACACGGTGACGTCATTCTCGGTACGGCGCATTGTTTGTAACAGCAGCACTGCTGAAGTGCGGCCTCGAAGATTAGTTACGGCAATGGCACCTCATAGGTTGGTCACGGAGGCCGTGATTGAAGATAAGAAACTACAGTTGCTCCGGGCCAAGGAATACAAAGGTGGCGTAAGTTTCAACGCCCACACTTTCAGCGTGCTCGCGGTGGCAGAGCAAGGCAAGCTTTTATTTCACGTAGCTTCTAAAGCTCCTGCTGCTAGAGCAGTGAAATCAATTAGGACATCCTCAAGAATACTGTCGGTCCTTCCTAAACATGAAGCTTTCTTGAACTTCAAAATCCCTTCAGTTATCTTTGAGATGACACCTTCACAGGCCAGTACAGGGATAGGGCAATGGTAATCAAATGCATAGGTTTCAGATGGCAAGAAAAAACAGGGCGAAAAAATTGGCAATGCGACTCGTTCAACCTACTTGCCCGGCAGCGTCCAAACCAACGCAACGTGCAAGAGACCGAAAAAGTCAAGGTACAAGTGATGCGCATGAACTAACGTGGGGATTAAGAAAGTTGGGCCTTTCAAACTCACAAGAAAGTCCAGTTGACCCTGAAGGTTGCTCCTTTCATAAATCTCTCACGAAGAGGAGGGTCACCACACAAATCCGTCGCTGCGGAGAGTCAAAGAAGAACATCGGGATCACAGCACGAGTAATACGGCAAGAAGTGTGCTAGTCTTTGTGTTTGTCGAGAGGCTGGCGCAGGTCGGTGGCGTTGAGGGTGCGGGTGGCGTGGTCGTCAAACTCTTTGAGGCGGCGGCAGCAGCCAGCAGATGCGATGAGGCACCTTGTGTTTGCGTCGTCGTAGAGCGCGTAGTGACGACGATTACAGCTGGTTCAGACGAGGACAAAGCCGTTGCCGTAGTTTGGGGGACGACGGGCGATCTCGGTGTAGGTCGCAGGGCGGCTTCCGGGGCCACACCGCTGGTACCGACGAGCTAATCGCAGAAAGAGCCACTCATGATTGTCGTCGCACGACTCCAGGCCACCTGGTGTGTTGCAAGGCTTGACGGCAAGTCACGGTGCTGTCAGATGAGGCCATGGTTACCGCAGCCATGCGCTGGCGCTGCCAAG
This sequence comes from Rhipicephalus microplus, assembly GCF_043290135.1. Classification (NCBI taxonomy): domain Eukaryota; kingdom Metazoa; phylum Arthropoda; class Arachnida; order Ixodida; family Ixodidae; genus Rhipicephalus; species Rhipicephalus microplus. The sequence goes on from NC_134710.1 coordinate 252,452,137, forward strand.
AAGTGAAGCGCAGCTTTGTTGTGGATTGTTTATCGCTGCAATTCATCCAGTGGGAATGTTGTGCTGCAGACGGCACCTGGCGTGTTTGATGCCGCAGTGCAGGCACGGTTTGTCTCGCGAGCAGGTTGCAGTTCCTTGCCTGATGCGGTGGCAGCGGGAACACTGCCGGGGCTGGGGCGGCGAAGATGTAAGGCATGTGCAAACTTGGGAACGGTCCTTTTCGCTGGGCAGCCGTATGCATTGCGAAAGGAATTAAGACGGTGTTGTGTCCCTTGCAGGAAGTCAGGACCATAGCAGGAGAGGAGGAAAGTTTGGTTTGCCCTTCCCCTCGCTCGGAGGCAGATAGTTGATGGCGGTGTCGTGGCTACCGGTCTCTTTTGATGGGGTTTGTTTTTCGAGCGCGAAGGCTTCCTTGGTTCCTGCTGCTGCGTGGGCACCAGTGTGGATGCCAAGGTAGCCAGGACGGAATCCTGTTGATATTTCGTCATGCGGTAGCCTTTCGGCGACGCCATCTGTAGCCCTTAAAAAGGCTGCGTGCAAAAGGGCAAAAGGGCGCCGAATGTTCATTTTATTATCTTTTTTTTCTTTCATCATTCACTCTGTGTCTATATTTTTTTCGCAAAGAAAGAGGGTGCAGTAGCGTTGCATAATTTTGTCACGTCATTCTTTTAACGTTGCATCACACGCACGTGGAGGCTTCATGCGTGCACAGATTGGCATATATTTAGCGCGCATGACAGTTCAATTGTGCGATAACTCTACTCTTCAGAACACTCAGTGCGCATAGTATCATTATTTTCTATTTTATTTATCTTTTTTTTATCAATTTTCTTTCTTGTAGGAGAGAGAGGGTGTAGGGGAGTCGTTTATATTTCCATGCCATTCGTTCAGTGTTTTCTTTCACGCACCTCTGGGTATGCTAATTGTGCGCGTGATAAAACGATGAATGGATGACATTGAAAAGGTAAACAACTCCCCATGAGCCCTCTCTGTCCTACAAAAAGGGAAAGAAAATCAATAAAAAGAGATCGATAAAAAAGAAAAATGATACCATGCGCGCTCAGTGATCTGTAGAGTAGAGGTATGGCACAATTAAACACTCGTGCGTGCTAAATACATACTCATCTGCGCAAGCATGAAGCTTGCTCGTCCGCGTGATGCAACATTGAACAAATGGTGTGGCAAGCTGAAACAACGCTATGGCACCCTCTTTCTTCTTTATTAAAAATATCAAAAAGCAGAATGATAAAATGAATAAAAAGATGATGCAATGCGCTTTCGGTTCCTTATGTAAACTTGAGTCAACAAGCGAGAGGCACGCACGCTTCCAAGCAAAAAGGAGGTTTGTAGTTTGCGCGACTATCCTTTCCGTCGTATTTGCTCCAACGCCCTTTTGCATGCAGCTTTTATAAGGGCTACAGATGGCGTCGCTGAAAGGCAACCGGACGAAGAAATATTAACAGGATTCCATCCAGGCAGCCTCGGCATTCACACCGGTGCCCAGGCAACAGCAGGAACCAAGGAAGCCTTCACGCTCGAAAAACAAACCCGATCGAAGGTTACCGGCAGCCATGACACCGCCATCGTCTACCTTTATCCGGGCGAGGGAAGAGGCAAACCGGACTTTCCTCCATTCATACTGTGGCCCTGACTTCCTTCAAGGGACAAAACATCATATTATTTCCTGTCTCAACGCCTGCAGCTGCCCAGCATAAGGCAACCCCCCCCCCCCCCCCGCAAGTTTGTTCGTGCCCCCATCCTCGCCAGCCCCAGCCCCTGCAGTGTTCCCGCTGCCACCGCATCGGGCACACAACCGCGACCTACTCGCGAGACCAACAGCGCCTGCACTGCGGCGTCAAACACGCCAGAGACCGTCTGCAGCACAACATCTACGCTGCTAAAATTTTAGCGGAAAACAATCCGCAACCGAGCTGCGCTTCACTTCTTGGCAGCTCCAGAGCAAAGCTGTGGTCATGATGGTCTCATCTGACAGCCCGGCGACTTGCCTCCAAGCCTTGTAGCCATGCGAAAATCATCATGTACCGCTCTTTCCGGAATCACCTTGTCGGTAACAGCGGCGTGGCCCCGGAAGCCGTCCTGCGATCTACATCGAGAGCGCCCGTCGTGTCCACGAACATGACGACGGCTTCATCCTCGTCTCAACCGGCTGTTATCGTCGTCACTACGCGCTCGATGACGACGCGGACACCACGTGCTTCATCGCATCTGCTGGCTGCTGCCACCATCTCCAAAAGTTTGACGACCACGCCACCCGCACCTTCGACGCCACCGGTCTGCGCTGGCCTCTCGACGAACACAAAGACTTGAGCACTAATTGCTGCATTACGCGAGCTGTGATCCCGATGTTCCTCTTCGACTCTCCACATTGGCGGTTTTGTGCGGCGGCCCTCCTCTTCGTGAAAGCCTTATGAAGGGAGCAACCATCAGGGTACTGGACTTCCTCCATTTTGTATCGACATTCTTCATGTACAAGTAGCTGAAAACCTTCCTAGCCCAACGCTCTTCCCCCATTTCTCTCAATCGTTTCTCAAATTTTATCTTGCTGCTAGCTTCACTGCCCTCAAATGATGTCCATCCCATATCACCTTGTACTCCCTGATTTGGTGTATTCCCGTGAGCTCCTAAAGCAAGCCTACCTATTCCACGTTGCTTAATTTCTAATCTTGCTTGAACTTCTGATCTCAAGCACAAGACCGCATTGCCGAACGTCAGCCCAGGAACCATGACCCCTTTCCATATTCCTCTCACAACATCATACCTATTGTAATTCCACAGTGCACTATTTTTCATGACTGCTGCATTCCTGTTACCTTTAGTCGTCACGTATATTTCGTGTTCCCTCAGATACTCGGTCCCATTGCTTATCCATACGCCCAGATATTTGTATTTATCTGTTATCTCTAGCGTGACCTCCTGTATTCTAAGCTCACTACCTTCGTTGTCATTGAAAATCATGACTGCTGATTTTTCCTTACTGAATCTAAAATCTAACATATCTCCCTCATTACCGCAGATGTCCATCAATCTCTGCAAATCTTCCTTGTTGTTGGCCATTAGCACTATATCATCTGCGTACATTAATGCTGGTAGTGCCTGATCAATAAGTTTTCCTTGTTTGACTAAAGAGAGGTTGAAGCCCAGTCCACTTTCCTCTTAGGGTACATACAGGGTACCGTACCGCCATCTAGTGAACACTGCAAGAACTAAACTAGAGGTGGCTACATACAGGCTACAGGGGACGCACAGCCCACGCCCTAAGGAGCTTCGCCCCTAATAAAGAAAACTGGCGAGGGGGGGGGAGAATACTGTCCGAATAGAATGCGGCATGCATCACTAAACGTGCAGCTTTTGCTGTTGTTTCATGCTGTGCATAGTTTGTGTTGGCTAACAAATTTTACATCGACATCTGCCAACCTATACATTGACTGGGCAGCCTTCCACTCGGGGAAATGATAATCTGACATGTTTGTATTTATGACCAAACATGATCGGTGAGTTACAGCCTTGTGTGCCGCGAAACGTTTAACCACCACTCGTGTAGCGGCTTTTGTTTTCGCTTCGTTTTCTTATTACTTTAGTATCATGGATTTCGTGAATCATTAGTCTTGTAGCTCGGCTCAACATGGTTATCAGTGTATTTGATGTCACTGTATGAAAGCGGACGAGAAACCGCTCACTTCGCCTCCGCATAGCTGGCTTGACGCTTTTAAATTGCTTTGCCCTTAGGATTTGTGTAGCCCAAATACTCGCCAAAGTGTTCTTGAAGATAACGTGGCGGAATCCTTGTCGCGAATGTACAAATCAATTGGGACGGCGGGATGCATCGTACAACCTTTGCGATATAGAAGCTGAATCGCGAAACAGAAAAACTGAATTGGTCACTTCGTGTGTGAAGTATTTAGCAAAGGAAGACAATTTTGCGCGTCATCAGGAACCAGGTCTGACAAGTTTTGCGATGAAATGCACCATAGGTAATATCTTCTTAGAGCGAAAGATAATTAGAACACTTTGTGACGGTTTTGTGTTGCTTCTCTATCTCCTAATTTAGCTAGTTACCTTTGGAAACGATGATGAAGATTAAGATAGGCTGTACAACTTGGAGACAAACTACTCGATGAAATGAACAATATATCCTTCTTCAGCCAATCAAAGCCTCGAGTCCGCTGGGTGCCTCATCGGCAGAATAGTCAAGAACCAAGGTATACGTAAACTACTAGCGTAACTTTTATACAGATTCATGGATCCAGTAGTCGTTTCCTCGATGCAACCTTCGCCATCTACGTGAGAAGGGGTAAACTAACAGCACACATAAAATATGCCATCGCCACTAGATCCAGAAGCGACTTAGCGCATTTGCCCTAATGGTACGAAATTTAATTGTTTTTACTTGCCGACTATTTACATATTGTCAATGCACAATTTTACTGATGCTTGCTCATTCAATGCGTGAGAAAAATGAAAACAAATGAAACATTGAGCTTGAGGAAACAAAACTGTTCGATTAGCCAAATGACCTACAATACGATACAATACAATATGCAAAAAAAGAACTTCACAGAGGCAGTTGTGAGTCAAGTGTTCACGTGCAGAGCAGTTCGAAAAAGCTCACGTTGCCGAACCGTCAAACGTCTCTGCAGTGACACAGCAGCTCTGTAAGTACAGCGTTGCCAGCCGTACAGTACCACGTCTTGTTGCTTAGCGTGTCGCGTTCACCGTCACCAAAGGCGAAATTGCACGGACCGTGCGCCAGCAAAAGCAGTCACAAGAGCGGCTATCTACACATTCCAAGAGCTAGACCAAATTGTCTAGACGCCATCCCCTCCCCATTTATGGCACTCGAGGAAAATTGGAAAAAGTTGAGACAATTAACAAATTAACCAGGTATTAGATACACTGTAAAGTAACCTTAAATTAACTTTGATTATGTGTACAATTACGACCATTTGAAGAAACATATTTGAAGAAACATTGAAGGACGTTGATGCGTGTGGCAATAGGTTTGCGAAACTTTTGTTCGAAATTTCTCGACCTATGTTATTCGATCATGCATGCACTATCTTCGATATCTCGGCGCCGCAGCCTAACCAAACGCCACGACTTTCAAAAGAAAGAGTTTTGTGCTGGCATGTAAACTACCGCGCCGCTTTATGAGTACCAGCACCACCAGGCTCAATTTCATTCATGCCGGTGGGCAATATACCAGCGACTAACGAGGGTTCATGGAAGGGCGAACAGAAGATACTCATTAGTTTGTTAGCAGCTTACCAAAACCGTGATCGCGAAAAAGCCGCAACTGTTCGCTCACTCCGTAAGTAAGATGGTATTGCTGCAACAGCACAAATAATCTCCACTGAAAAAAGCGAACCTAACCATTACAGTTCAGAAAAATTATTCTAAGTTTAAAGGGTACCTGCACTTGCTTTGCCTGTTTGAACGGGTCTTAACATAGTTGAGTTTTTTGTAACAAAGATTGCCGATAACATACCACACCAGCCACTCGCGACACGTTCCCATCGTCGCTTAATATTGTATTTGATCCTGTTCGGATCCAAACTTTTCAGGACGTCTCACTGACGCAGTATTCAAGACGAAATTCAGCATGCCAGAACGAACACGATAACGACTGCAACCGTACAATTACTTTTCATGAAAACGCGGAGCATCGCACGTTCGAGTGAGTTGCCAGACACGGGATAGACACACGAGTGAGTTGCCGCTAGGCAATGTGGCGGCAACCTGGCTAAAGTTGTATATGCGGACTTGTGCGCGTTGTAAAACGAGGAACTAATGAACCAACTCTTTTGGCCAAAGTTAAACCCTTCAATTCTCCTCCTTCTCCTTCTCTTCTTTCTCTGCAAAAAAAAGGAAAGGAAAAAAGGATGTTTCATTCGACACTCGGTGTTTCCAGGTGTTCTCCCTCCCAAAATACAGACCGAGCCTAATGCTACTTAGGTTCGCATCCGAACGAGAACCGGCGCTTTCAGCTTGGTATGGCTAAAGGTAGGAGCAAAGGTAGGGCCACCAAGGCGACGAAAAAAGGCCCCCGTTACTCTTACCGCAGGATGCCTTAAAGCCGACTAGTTGTAACGCTGACGAAACTGTGACCACAGATCTTACCGTTTTTGTAGTCGGTCAGCAAGTAACAGCCTTAGTTGACACCTGTGCCGACTTTTTCTATCATAAGTAAAAACCTTTCCATGCGCCTCAAAAAACTGAAAACTACGTGGACGGGACCTCACCCTTATCATAAGGATGGATTTCTTAAGCGAATATGGTGTCGTCATCAGCATCCCGGACAGTTCAATTACGTTCCGCAACAGCCCGGGTTTAGTTGACTGTTCACACGCAATACATAACACTTTATGTATAATTGATGATGATGTGGTCGTCCCGCCACGATCATGCACTACTGTTTCGGCTGAATGGCACGAAGCGTTTGATAGCGAAGGCATTGCCGACCAAATTGGCTCACTGCTATTTAGCCATGACATTTCGGTCGCGCGAGGTATGGTCCGTCTTCAGTACTGAGCGCCGGCACCTTCCGAAAGGCACAGCTATCGCTTCGTACGACAGTATTGTAGAAATGCGAGGCAATTTATGTTTATCGGTAATAGACAAAGCGCCTTATCAAGAACAAGAACCCGTGTTCGACGTTGGCCCCACTGTGTCAAAGGATGACCGACAGAGACTTCAGCTGCTAGCCGAATCCCACGACTTCTTTTCATCGACCTCACGAGAGTTGGTCGAGCACCATTGACAAAGCATCGAATAATCCCCGAGGACACGGCGAGACCTATTCACCAGAATCCTTATCGTGTAGCTTTAAAGGAACGTGAAGCTATACAACAAGTCGCGAAAATGCTTGAGGATAATGTTATTCAACCCTAACAGAGCCCCTGGGCATCGAATGTAGTGCTAGTAAAGAAAAAGGACGGCACCCTGCGTTTTTGCGTGGACTACAGGAAGCTGAATCGGGTGACCAAGAAAGATGTGTACCCGCTCCCACGTATTGATGACTCCCTTGACAGACTTTGGTATGCTCGCTACTTTTCTTTCATAGACTTGAGGAGTGGATACTGGCCGATCGAGGAAGACCCAAGAGACCGAGAGAAAACCGCTTTTGTTACGCCAGATGGTTTGGGCTCCGCGCCCGCGTTTTTTCATAGGCTTATGGACACGGTACTTTCGGGATTGAAGTGGAAGACGTGCCTAGTCTATCTCGACGACGTTGTAGTGTTTTCAACCACTTTTGACGAGCATCTCAAAAGGCTGGAAGTTGTTTTACGTGCCATACGGTGTGCGGGCCTAACATTGAAACCAGAAAAGTGTCCTTTCTGTTTCCACGAACTTCAGTTTCTCGGTCATGTCGTCAGTAACGCAGGCGTCCGGCCCGATCCTCCAATAAGAAGGCTGTCAGACACTTCCTGGGCCTTTGTGTCTGTTATCGCCGGTTTATCGCAGACTTTGCCCGCATCGCGTCATCACTAACTCGTCTCACAAGAGACGACCTATAGACGCTCTATAGACCTCGAAGAGACGACATATAGACGCTGACTGTCTGTCCCGTTCACCCATTGAGTCGGCAATCCTACCTGAAGAGGAGGAAACAGAATTGATTGGTGTCCTCGACACTACCGCCATTGCGCAGCAACAACGTGACGACGTCGAGTCTTGACCTAATTAACTCCTTGGCTGGCAGATCTCAGAAGGCGTCAAGAGTTTTCGCAAGAGTGTTGTCATCGTTTTGTTTACGGGACGGAGTACTCTACAAAAGAAACTTTTCGCCGACGGTATCCGCCTATTTGCTTGTCATCCCAACAGCCCTTCGTACCGAAGTACTCAAAGAATGCCACAACGAGGTGAGCTCTGGCCATTTGGGTTACACGATGACATTGGCCAGAATACAGCAAAGGTATTACTGGCCGAGACTAACCACAGCCGTGAAGCACCACGTCCGTACCTGTCTCGACTGCCAGTGACGCAAGTCACCACCGACTAAACCAGCATGCCTCCTGCAACCCGTGCAGGTCCCAACAGCTCCAATCTACCAGATCGGCATGGACATTTTGTGCCCACTACCTACTTCTACTGCAGAGAACCGCAGGGTTATCGTCACGACGGATTATCTGACCCGTTATGCCGAGACAAAGGCTACCCCGATAGGTACAGCAGTGGAGGTGGCAAGATTTTTTATCGAGAATATTGTACTGAGGCATGCTCGTGATCCAACCGTCGTGATCACAGACAGAGGAGCCACATTTATGGCAGCTCTTTTGGATCACGTCCTCAAGCTGAGTGGAACAGCGCATCGTAAGACCACCGCCTACCACCCACAAACGAACGGGCTGACAGAGCGTCTAAAAAACCCAATGAAGACATGCTTTTGATGTACGTAGACATTGAACACAAATTGCGATGAAATCTTGCCATCCATAGCATTTGCGTACAACACGGCCAAGCAAGAAACGACCCGCCTGACCCCGTTCAGCCTGGTTCATGGAAGAGAAGTACAAACTATGGTAATGCAATGCTACCGCACGAAGGTGACGACATCGACCGATACGCCAACACGTTTACGGAACGCGCGGAAGAAGCTAGGCAACTTGCACGTTTACGGATCCGGCAGCAGCAAGAGTACGATGCAGGCCGCTACAGTGCCCACCGCAGAACAGTCGTCTATCAAACTGGCGACAAAATATGGGTTTAGACACACGTACGGAAACGAGGACTTTCCGAAAAGCTTTTAAGAAGATACTTTGGGCCATACCGAGTGCTGCGACAACTGAGTGAGGTCACTTACGAAGTTGTTCCCGACAGTTCGTGTGGCACCACGCGTCGCCAGCACCATCCTGAACTCGCTCACGTAGTGCGCATCAAGCGTTACGTCAGCTAGTGATTGCGTGAGACTTTCAATTAAAAAACTGCAATATTACCTCGTGTTCTCGTGTATTATTATCGTGCAGTATTAACTCGTGTTCACATCGTGTCGATGCTCTTTTAGAGGGAGGCAAATGACCAGTGTCTGCGTGTGAACGACAACGATGATGTGGGGATTTAGTGGACACCAAGTAGTGGTGTCCACTAAAAGAACAAAGAAAACAATCTTGCAGCTCAGCTGTTGAGAACACGCTGCTTTCGCTGCCTTAAGGCGTACTTGTGTTTTGTTCGCGTTGTACTGCGACAATATGATTGCTCCTACATTTAGCCATACCAAGCTTAAAGCGCCGGTTCTCGTCCTGATGCGAACCTAAGTAGGATTAGGCTCGGTGTGTACTTTGAGAGGGAGACCACCTAGAAGCACCGAGTGTTGCATGTAACATCTTTTTTTTTCCTTTTTTTGCAGAGAAAGAAGAGAGGAAGGAGGAGAATGGAAGGGTTTAACTTTGGCTAAGAGAATTGGTTCATTGGTTCCTCGTTTTACAACGCGCCCAAGTCCGCATATACATCTTTAGCCAGGTCGCCCCCACATTGCCTAGCGGGCGGCTCCATCCCGTGCCTGGCCACCCACTCAAACGTGTGATGCTCCGCGTTTCCTTGAAAAGAAAGTGTACGCTAGCAGTAGTTTTCGTGTTTTTTCTGGCATGCTGAATTTTGTCTTAAATACTGCGTCTGTGAGACATCCTGAAAGGTATGCATCCGAACAGGATCAAATACAGTATTATGCGACGATGGGAACGTGTCGCGAGTGGCTGGTGTGGTATGTTATCGGTAATCTTTCTGTTACAAAAAGCTTAATTACGTTAACAGCCGTTCAAGCAGGCAAAGCAAGTGCCGGCACCCATTAAACTTAGAATAATTTTTTTGAACTGTAATAGTTAGGTTCGTTTTTCAGTGGGGATTGTTTGTGTTGTGTCAGCGATACCACCTGTACTTGCGGCCGTGCGTGAGCGAACAGTTGCGACGTTTTTGCTATAGCGGTATCGGTAAGTTGTTAAAAAACTAATGGGTACCTTCTGTTCGACCTTCCATAAACCCTTGTTAGCAACTGGTATATTGAACACCGGCATGGATAAAATTGAGCCTGGTGGTGCTGGTACTCAAAAAGCGACGCGCAAATTTACATGCCAGCACAACGCTATTTCTTTTGAGAGTCGTGGCGTTTGGTTAGACTGCGGCGCCGAGATATCGACGATAGTGCATGCATGGTCGAATAACATAGGTCGCGAAATTTTGATCAAAAGTTTCGCAAACCTATTGCCACGGGCATCAACGTCCTCCGATGAATAAAACGTGAAAAGGTGAGGAGGAGACAAACAACCAAAAGTAAAAGCTCAATATATATGTTTCTTCAAATGGTCGTAATTGTACATATAATTAAAGGTATGTTAAGGTTACTTTACAGTGTATCTAATACCTGGTTATTTTTGTTAATTGTCTCAACTTTTTTCAATTTTCCTCGAGTGCCATAAATGGGGAGGGGGTGGCGTCTAGGCAATTCGCTCTGAGAGCTTACGTTTAGATCAGCGTCGTGTCCTTTGGTGCAGCGCATTGACAGATCAACGAGGCATTGCTCTTGTATCCGTGCGGATTTCATGCGCACCCTAAGCAATTTTCCTGTTTTTACTTGCTGTTGGTATGTACTATCTTGCAGAACTGGTCCAGTTCTTAGAATGTGTAGATAGCCGCCGCTCTTGTGACTGCTTTTGCTGGTGCACGGCCGGTGCAACCTCGCCTTAGGTGACGGTGAACGCGACACGCTAAGCAACAAGACACGGTACTGTACGGCTGGCAAAGCTATACATCCAAAGCAACTGTGCCACTGCAGAGAAGTTTGGCGTTTCGGCAACGTGAGCTTCTCGAACTGTTGTGCACGTGAACACTTGACTCACAACTGCCTCTCCGAAGTTTTTTTTGTGCATATTGTATTGTATTAAAGATCATTTGGCTAATCAAACAGTTTTGCTTCCTCCAGCACAATGTTTCATTTGTTTGCATTTTTCTCATGCATTGAATTAGCAAGCCTCAGTAAAAAGGCGCGTTAACAACTTCTAAATAGAAGTCATCAAGTAGTTTGTCTCCAAGTTGTAATGCCTATGTGAAATCTTCCTCATCGTTTCCAAAGGTAACTTGCTAAATTAAGAGATATATAAGCAGAACACAACCACCACAACGTGCTCCAATTATGTTTCGCTCTACGAAGATATTACCTATGGTGTACTCCATCGCACAACTCGTCAGACCCGGTTCCTGATGACGCGAAACTTGTCTTCCTCTGGTAAAGATTTCAAACATGAAGTGACCAACTCAATTGTTTTGTTTGGCGATTCGGCTTCTATATCGCACAGATTGTACGATGCATCCCGCCATCGCAATATATTAGTGCACTCGCGACAAGAATTCCGCCACATTAATTTCAAGAAAACTTTGGCGAGTATTCGGGCTACACTGGTCCTAAGAGCAAAACAATTTAAACGCGTCAAGCCAGTTACGCCACTGGGAAGTGAGTGGTTTCTTGTCCGCGTTGATACGGTAACATCAACTGCACTGATAACCATGTTGAGCTGAGCTACAAGACTAATGTTTCACGAAACCCATTATACTAAAACGTAATAAGAAAACGAAGTGAAAACAAAGGCGGCTCCACAAGTGGTGGTTAAAAGTTTCGTGACGGACAATGCTTTAACTCGCCGATCACGTTTGGTCATAAATATAACCATGTATGCTTATCATTTCCCCGAGTGGAGGACTGCACAATCAAGATATATGTTGGCACATGTCGATATTAAACTTCTTACGCAACACAAACTATGGACAGCATGAAACAAGTGCAAAAGCTGCACGTTTCGTTATGCGTGCCGCATACTATTCGGAACCATCACCCCCCCTCGCCAGTTTTCTTTATTTTTCCGTAATTTTTAGAACAAGCAGAGAAGCACAGTGGCTCATCGTTGACCTCTCCCTGGTTGACAGTCATAAAACAGAAAAACAATACCCGTAGTTCTACTTAACATATGCTATTTTGTTAGAAAACGCCACTCATTCAAGCACCAGCCAGTAGCACACTCGGTGCAGTCGGCACGCTCTAGAAAGGAAGGAGGCGCTAATTTCCAGTCTAGTCTTCATCGCCAGATGGTACAGTCTATTGGGAATCGAAATTGGATGTGTGTTCACTTTCTAAATGGTTATGTAATGGGAAAGTGTCACCGGTAAATGTTCATGCTTAAAGGGAAGCTGAAACACTTCTAAAAAAATTGACTTAGGAGCGTCTACAGACAGATTCATCCTTGTTGAATTAGAGAATGGACGTGAGAGTTCACGAACATTAGCGCCAATAGCACTTTTCGATGAAAAAACAGTGGCTGCGGCTTCCGGGCTTCTTGAGACGTCGAGTGAGCACGGTGACGTCACGCTCAGAATGGTGCGTCGCCTGTAACAGCAGCACTGCTGAAGTGTGGCCTCTTCAATTAGTTGCAGCAACCACACATTATAGGTTAAACACGGAGGCCGTGGTTGAAAGTAAGAAAGTATTGCCCCGGGCCAAGAAATACTAAGGTGACGTAAATTTCAACGCCCACACTTTCAGCGTGCTCGCGAGGGCAGAGCAAGGCAAGCTTTTATTTCGCCTAGCTTCTGAAGCTCCTTCTGCTAGATCAGTGAAAACAATTAGGACATCATCAACAATACTGTCGGTCCTTCCTTAACACGAAGCTTCATTGAATTCGAAATCACTTCAGTTATCTTTGAGATGACACCTTCACAGGCCAACACAGGGATGGGGCAATGGTGATAAAATGCATAGGTGTCAGATGGCAAGAGAAGACTGGGCGAAAAAAAATTGGCAATGCGACTCGTTCGACCCTACTTGCCCGGCAGCGTCCGAACCAACGCAACGTGCAGCAGATCAACAAAGTCAAGGTACACGTGATGCGCACGAACTAACGCGGGAGTTAGGAAAAGTTAGCCTTTCCAAACTCACAAGTAAGTCTAGTTTACCCTGATGGTTGCTCCCTTCATAATGCTCTCACGAAGACGAGGGCCACCGCACAAAACTACCGCTCCGGAGAGTCGAAGAGGAACATCGGTATCATATCTCGCGTAAAGCGGCAAGAAGTGTGCGAGTCTCTGTGTCCGTCGAGAGGGCAGCACAGGTCGGTGGCGTCGAGGGTGCGGGTGGCGTGGTCGTCAAACTTTAGGAGATTGCGGCAGCAGCCAGCAGATGCGATGGAGCACGTGGTGTCTGCGTCATCCTCGAGCGCGTTGTGACGACGACTACAGCCAGTTGAGACGAGGATGAAGCCGTCGTCGTGTTCGTGGACATGACGGGCGCACTCGATGTAGATCGCAGGATGGCTTCCGGGGCAACGCCGCTGGTACCCACGAAGTCATTCCGGAAAGAGCGGTCCATGATGATTTTCGCACGACTACAAGGCTTGGCGGCAACTCCCGGGGCTGTCAGATGAGACCATGAAGAACACAGCTTTGCGCTGGAGCTGCAATGAAATGCAGCTCCAGCGCAAAGCTCCAGCAATGAAATGCAGCTCCTCCTGAGTTCCGGCTATGGCGATTTGTCCAATATATTGGACATCAAATACTCCATCACTACAAAAATGTCAGCATGTTTTCTTCTTCAAAAACCAGTTGTCCAATATTTTGGACATCTACTAGTGCCCTCTATAAAGTTTTGTCAAAGTTGCACCAGGAGATTCAGAAACAAAGAAGAAAACATGGTGATGTTCGACAGAACAGCGTTCTAGAAGTTAAACGGCAAAAATTAGGGTCAGCTTTTTTGTAGTTTTTTTAAATATTTGTTAATTTTTAAATAACAACATGCAGTTATTCCAGAATTTCTCACAATTTTCTTCAGTAATATTGCTTTGTGTTGCTTCAGGCCCACTACTTAACGCTTTAATTAAGTTTCAGATCCAATTAATTGGACATCAAGCCATACCAAAACCACAGGCATCACGGAAATAATAAGCCTCACTTTGTATCTTCGTCATCTACACACCCAGTTGTGAAATTTTCGGGAATTTCTGTGGACAAGAATCTAACCCGGAAGTCAGGAGGATATAATTACGATCATCTAAGAAAAATTTGTATTGAGCTTTTACTTTTGTTTGTTTGTCTTCTTCTCAACATTTCTCGTTTTAATCGTTGGTGTACGTTGATGCCAGTGGCGGAAGGTTTGCGAAAGTTATGTTCGAAAGTTCTTGACCTATGTAATTTCACCAAACATGCACTATCTTCGCTATCACGGCACCGCAGTCTAACCAACGCCACGACTCTCAAAAGAAAGAGCATTGTGCGGGCATGTGAACTTCCACGCCGCTTTTTGAGTACCAGCCCCACCAGGCTCGATTTCATTCATGCTGGTGGGCAATATACCAGTTGCTAACAAGGGTTTATGGAAGGTCGATGCCACCTTGATTTCGCGCAAAACCACGCGACATCATGAAATTGAAGCGCCTCTACTGGGTCTTACTTATCTATAATTCAATAAAGCCAAGTATGCTATCATCTGTCGGTGTGATAGACCTAAGATACGAAGTTTCAGAAATATTCATCAAGCCAATGTTGCGAAAATACAATACATTTTCAAATTTTGAATATCTTAACATTTAAAATTAACTTCAATCCTAATTTTTTTCTGCTGATAGTAAACTTATGGCATGAGAGGTCTCGGTTGTCAGCGTGTCAGTCTAAACTGAGACATTGGTTCTCTTTGGTGTACCGTGAATGAAGTATTGCCAACTACTGGTGCATCACGAGGCACTGCAAATACTGCTTTGGAGCAATATATTTGATTGTAAATGTTTTCAAAAGTAGATTTCAAGTAAAGCATCAGAGGTTCTATGAGAATGTTCACTGACAGTTTAGCCCTATCACTTCATTGAACTTGGCCTCGTCGTTGACATTGTGTTCTGGTGACTTAGCAGTGGCCATGTGTGTGTGAGAATTTATTAGAAGGCAAAGAGGTGGGCCTGAGATAGTTCGCTCTAGCCTGCCACTCTACACAGGGTATAATGGAAGGGGGAAGGAAAGAAGGATGAAGGGTGATAATGGGGACGAAAAGAGGTGGTGCGTATATACAGTAGCCACTTAGCATAGTACCCTACATTCTAGTACTTAGTCCAGTGCTTTTTATAAAATCTAAAACAGCCTTTGTAACAGTTTTTGACACTCTTTGGTCGTTCATTGCTGACAATATGTGGCTTTCACTCAATGGCGTTCGTCCGATGCTTGCCAACGTTGCAGTTAGCATTTTTCTTTCAGCCACATATAATGCACGGTCACAAAATATGTGAGCTAAAGTTTCGCGCACTTGGCAGCGCTCACAATTTGGGCTGTCCGCACGGCCGATTAGGTGGGTGTAGTCGCGAGTGAAGGCGACGCCCAGGCGAATCCGGTGCAGTATATTAGCATGTCTTCGGCTGATTTTATCTGGAAGACGAAAAGTCATACCGGGGTCTGTTTCCCACAGACGCTCCTTCCGGTGATCTGGTAGGACCAGTTAGTGGCAGCGTATTCGCGCATGAGCGATCTCAACAATGTGTTGGCGTCGCTTCATGAATACGGTACTTTGACGTACATAGGAGCGTTGTATACTGCCACTCTTATTTTGCTATCGGCTGTTTCGTGTCCAACCAGGCCGCAGTGTCCCGGAATCCATTGGAGTGTCATCAAGTGACCGCTTCTGTGTGTTAGGACAAATGCTTGGACGATTCCTAAAGCTAACTCGTAAAATTGGCCTCTTCTTGAGCAAGAATGGATAGCTTGAAGCGCTGATGTTGCATCGGACACAACAGTCCATTAACGCAGTGCTTGGTCGTTCACAAAATTTATGGCTTCCTGTATAGCAACAACTTCTGCAGCTGTCGAAGATGACCTGTGATCTAATTTGTACTTTCGGGAAATACCGAGTTGAAGGATCATGATGGCTCCAGCTGAGGTGGACGAAGTTACAGATCCATCGGTGTAAGTGTGCACAGAGTTGCTGTATCGGTCATCCAAATGTGCGAAGGTGAGTTGCTTGAGAGCAATATAAGAAACACGCGGCTTATACGAAATTGCTCGTATGTGAAGGCACATCAGCAGTTTAGTCAATGTCCGTGGAGGCACTGCAGGGATTGCGGCAGGTGCAAAGCCTGAAGGTATCATGTGTCTATACGTATCCAGGCATCGCGAATAGGTTCAGCCTGGTCAGTCCGCTTGTAGCGAAGACAACGGGTGCTGTGCTTGTCGGGTCAGCAGACGAAGGTGCACTCGAAGAGGCTCACAGGACGTGTAAACCTGTATAGGGTAGGTGCGTGACTCCTCCGTAATGGCACAGGTTGACGTGCACCGTGACAGGCCAAGGTATATTCTCAGTGCTCGTGCCTGAAGGCTCTCTAAAGTACGAAGGCACGTTGTCTGCATGCCGGAAAGTGAAGGTGCGCTGTACCGTATATAGCCCACAAATAATGCCTTTAATATCTGCAGAAGACTTTTCTCTGAAGGGCCCCATCTCAGTCCTGCTATAACACGAAAAATATACACAAAAGTGATTAGTTTGTTCCGCAACACAGACACATGCTTTGAACAGGACAGGTTGTGATCAATGATGACCTCTGAATAAAGGGATGCTTGACCGCAGGAATCACTGCTCCATTAGTGAAGATTGGGTTCCGCGACATTAATTTCTTCGTAAATGTCAATGCAGCACATTTTGCTATTCAAAGTTGCAGGCCCTGACGACGCAAATACTTAGATGTTACTGATGTGCCTTGCTGTAGCCTTGCTCACAGTTGTGGTCGCGTTGCTCCAGATGCCCATATGCATATGTCGTCCGCATGCGCACTGATTCTGAAAACGTCGGGAAGCTCAGCTTCAAGGCCAATGAGTGCTATGTTAAAAAGCATGGGGCTCAGGACGGCGCCTTGTGGAACTCCGTGGCTTGCGAGGTGCCTGGTCGTGTCGCCGTCAAAGGTCGACATAAAAATTTTCCGTCTTCTGAGGCAGCTCACTATCCATGCGTGCAGTCGGCCACCTACACCGATGTCTTCAAGTGCGTCAAGAATGGCTTCATGATTAACGCTATCGTACGCACCTTTTATGTCTAAGAAAATGGCCCCTACCAATCTCCGACGTTGTCTTTCCTTTTCAACAGAAGAAACTAGGTCTACAACGCCGTCTATAGATGATCCACCCCTACAGCAGCCATTTACAAAATCTGGTAAGCCGACATTATTCTCGAGCAGCCATTTCAATCTTGCCAGCATCATGTGTTCCATCACCTTACCGATGCAACTGGCAAGGGCAATGGGTCTACAGAAGACATGTCGTGTGAAAACTTGCCTAGTTTCAGTAAGGCCACTATGCGGCTGCACTTCCAACTCTCTGGGACTGTCGCCGTTTCCCACGTTGAGTTGTAGAATGACAAGAGAACTTGCCTTGCTTCCTGGCTCAGGTAATATAAAGCCGAATAAGTAATTCCGTCAGGCCCTGGTGCGGACGAGCGTCGGGACGCAGAAATCGCAGCCTCGAGTTCGTACATTGTGAATGGTAAGTCAAGGCGATTGTCGCTGGATGGCGGTGAGGCTAAACACGAAGGTGATATCAGTGAGGAGGACATACCTACGAGTAAGTAGCAGTAATCTTCTGCAACCTCTACTTCAGGTCGACCTTGCTTTAAAGCCAAAGCACGGAAAGGGAACAACTGAAGGCTTAGGACAATTTGCCATATTCGAGACAGGGGTTTTTCAGATCAAGAGAGCCACAAAATACCTTCCACCGTTGCCTGTCAAGCTTATCAAGGTGTCGCAATACATGGCGTTGTGCTTGGCGTGCTGTAGAGAGGTCAGGTGCTCATTTCGTCCTCCTGAATTTCCTCTCTGCAATGCGCCGGATTGCACGAAGGTATTCATAATGTGCGTCAAAAGGGCCACTTGCATGTGTTTCAACGTCTACGAACCAACAGGTGGTAGGCAAAAGACTTCGGCTTAGAAAACGTACGTCCAGACAGCACCTGTACGATGCGCCAAGGAGGTAAGTAGGTGAGCCATCGTTGATGGACATCAGGCCCTGATTGAGCGCAAAATGAGCAATGTCCTTACCGCGGCTGTTCATTGAGGCAGAACCCCAGATGGGAGGATGTGCATTAAAATCCCCAACTGATACATGTGGTCCAGGGCAAGCTTGGAGCGCAGAAAAGAGATGGTAACAATCCACGTGGCTTCTAGAAGGAATGTATCATTCAATGATTCATAATGAACGTCGCCTGTGCTTTACAGATAGGCAAATATAGTCGTTAGAAGCATAAGGAGCCACGGCATGCCTGACGTACGTTAAATCTCGACGTACACATATAATTACTTTGCTCGCATTTCGATCATCACGTGACCACAAAGTGGCGTATCCGGAAATCCGAAACGACGACATCATTTTCGGCTCGCATATGACAACCAACGGAAATTCGTATTGTCGTTGTCGAAAGTCAGACAATCGGCTTCGCAAACCTCGTGCGTTCCACTGTATTATAGCAGAGGTGCGCACACGTTCATCAAAGAAATTCGCCATATTGTTTATGGAAGGGCCAGCAGTAGCAGTTCCAGCACGTTGAGGATCTGCACTGCTGTTTTTGCATCTGGCGTGCGTAGCTCGCTGAGAATGGCACGAAAAGATTTCAGTAGATGCTTCAGCATAGTTTGGTTCTTCTCAGTGTCTCGAATAATATTTTCCGCTCTCTTTGAAGTTGCAGCCCATGATGTGGTCTTTTTTATTGCTCCGGTCAGTAGCGAAGGCCGCTAACATCTGAAGCATCGGCATGCAACGCAGGTGTTGGTCTACTTTCTGCATCCCTGGTACGTGGTGCATACAACATTGGTGTAGCGGCCTGATAATGCACACGCGCATGTTCATCTGTTGCTGATGGGGATGCATTACTCCTAAGTGCACTATGCTTTCGCTTTTGCCTAGGTTTTGAACGACGTCTGTGTCGGTGCATGGATGTAACAGCCTCTCTGTGTGTCGAGTTGTCTCTGACCATCTTCCGCAGGACGCGAATTTCTTTTTTGATCTTCGGGAACTCCTTTGACGTTGCTACCAGAGCAGTTTGGACATTTCAGTGGAGCAGCAGTATCGCAGTTTTCCACCTTATGAGATCCGCCGCACCGCTGGCAAGTTGTCTCACTTTTGCACACTGCACTGACGTAACCCAACTTGCAGCACTTGTGACACTGCAAAAGCCGTTGCACGTAAGGGCGGACGGGATGTCTCACGTATCCAACCTCAAGCTAGGAGGCAGAGTCTCAGAATCAAATACTAGTTTCATGCAGCGAGACTGCCCTAAGCGGCGTATGGTCACGATTCTGATGGTCGACGTCACAAGGTTCTGTAGGTCAGCGTCTGTGACATCAGCGACGACGTCATTTATCACGCCAGTCGTTGTTTCTTTCCCATGAGTGAGGAATGCGCGAACTGAAATACTTACGAGCTGCGTGACGGCCTTCAGTCTGCAAGAATGATTTTGTTTGTCACATCAACTGACAATATGTTTTTCCTGCTATTTATGCGAATTTCATTCACTTGAGTAAATGCAACTCGCTCGAAATAAATAGTCAATGACTGCCTGTTGAGTGAGTTCAGGTTGTCGGATGTAGAGATGGGTACATACAAGATGGTGAAACATCGCTTGCCTTGGTCTAGCGCAAGTTGTGGCTCCGCTGTTGATGACGTCCTGCAAAGCTTCCTTTTCAACCGGCGGGTATTGAATGTCCTGAAGTAGGGTTCCGATTCCATCTCTTCCAATGATGAGCTCTCGGTTGATTCATCTTAAAGAGCAGATGCGCCAATGCGGTCACCCACCTTCGGTCCATCAATAGGCAAACGGCTGGGGCCCTTGGTTTCGTTGGATGGATGGTCCCCCATCTCGGGGGGGGGGAGGTGACGTCCTTCGTTCCGCTTGTTCAGAGAAAGTCAGGGATTCTGACAGATTAAAAAAAAACGAAAGTTGTTCCCACATAGTGGCCATGAGTTCTTTTTGGAGCATGGCGTAACGTTAGTATGACCCCATTCTTTCGCCCAATTCAAGGGCTATCATGATATTCCGGCTGCAGGATGATCCGAAGATTTGCAATGAATTCATCTTAGATGTGGAAGACCTGTACTACTGTGTAATGGGGCTACTTTGTGACAGACTCTGCATGTTTTCCTTCTCTTGCTAGAGACTTGTCTATATAAAAGCAAATGAATAATGGCACAACGTTTATAAAACCTCGCCTCACACGACGGAGTGTTCTACTTTCCCGCATTTTAATATAAATGGCTCCATTGAGGGTAAAATCTGTCACACTGTTGACCGATCGCGTGGGGCAACTTTGTGAGAACATTGTTTTTGGCTGAATATGTATCGTAACAAAATGCTAGCACAACGCTACACCAACAAAAGTTCATTTGAGCTATCTACAACAGGTATCTGCTTTAGCAACCTCACAATGGTGCGAAAATTTATTCATACATGTACCTCCTTCATCAAAATGATTTACCTCAAATATACCCCGCTTGCCTACTGGCCTACAAGATTCAGATGAATACAAAATGATTTCTTTTGACTCAAAATTGCGTCTTCACAGTCCGGCCATCTTCACTTATTTTGGGTCCTCCCCATAGTGCTATTGATGTGCCTATCAGGTTTTACTGCTGTCGCTCATCCCAGGTAAAGTGAACGTTCAAAGTTTACTATATTGAAGTTATCTTTCTCTAAGGGTTTTTTCTCTGGAATCTGCACCATCGAATCCTAAACGTTGCTAGTATAGGAAACCAGCGCTGGAGTTTCCACGGCCACCCTGGTGGTGAGAGCGCCCACTTCTCAGATGCTCCCGCAGATGAGAGTGTCGGCTGGTAAAGGTGGTGCGTGGGCGCATCGCCGTAACAAAGCCAAAGGGTACTGGCGTTACTGCTGTGTATTCAAGTGCAACAATATGAAAAAAGTAGGGCTGTCACAAATGAGCACTCAAAGAAGGGCGCGCCGCCAAATTCTGGCGAACAAGTGCCAGAGAGGCACCTCAAGGTCAATGATAAAGAAGAAAACAAGCATGCAAAGACTTCCCGGGCGCACCGTCTTCTCCACCCCTTTGGAAGTGTAGTTTCGCCAACCAACCTCCTCACATCGGTCACCGAGCATCCCTAGATCTGGAAGGAAGGGGACATGGTGATGTAGAGTATAATCACGCGTCACGGATGGCCCTCAGAACATCTCGCTCTTTCCCCATCCTTGGCTGTGCATCGCACGGACCAAAAGATGAGAATTTTCTGGAATCTAGCACGAAAGGTATTTTAGTGAGCAGCGAAGAAGGAAAATAGGAAAAGAAGAAAGTTTACGCCAGGGTGCGTAGCGTGTTCCGCCTTGAAGACGAAGGCTTCTGTCCCCAGTGAAAAAGCATGTGATGAAAAGAGTTTCCATCTCAGGAGTGAAGACTTGTGCTACAAGCAGAAGAGTGTGTCTACCGCAAGCGAGTGAAGACGCGTTGCAGCACGTTCTACACAACTAAATATACTCAATTACGCGACTGATAGTTCCATCTCGACGAGTTACAATCGACAGCTTTTGCAGTGCGTTAAATTATGTTTGCTGCAAACTACAATGATGTGTCACTACCGTTCGTTCTTCTCCAACAGAAAACGTACTGCGTTTCTTCGTTTGAGCGCACAAGCACGAATGATGAAAACTTTTACGTATGGATGACTGGACGCTAAAAGGCTGGTGACCACAGTCGACCACGTAAAACTTTCTTCAAGGGATCAAACATCTGTTGCGTGAGATTTCATAACAAATCGGCATACTTGTGATCGATGTATATAAGGAATAACTTGATTTCCCATAAATGCTCTTATATTCCGCCACATTGGTCTAGTGTTCAAGGCACTCGGCTGCTGTACCACAAGTGGCGAGGTTGAATTCAAGCGACAATATAGAGGGAGATGAAAATGCTTCAGGCCCGTTTGCTTAGATAAGGCGCACATTATTTACACCAAATGTTTGAAATTTCAGAAGCCCTCCTTTTTACGGCATCTCTTATTATTTTATGGACGTTACACTTCAACAATCATTATTCTCAATGCTATTCTACCAACCGGAAGTAAACTCTGTTGAGCAGAGATATCACATTATTGAACTTACATGCGTGACACAATTGCACACGCGTGCGTGCGTATCAAGCTTTGATTCACTGCACGCATTTTACTTTCGCCTGATGTTACGGCCGGATTGGACGCCAGACCCTAATTACCGGTTGCGTGACATGGTGCCGAGCGGATGAGTTCTCTACCGCAAGCCCACGGATGTCACGGGCATTAGGTTCAGGCAGAGAGAGGCATTCGGAAAACCTTACAGACGCTTTTTAAGATCATGGAAAATAGAAACGGATACTTCCAAATGATTCGTCGACAAGTTACCACTCGGTCGCTCTTAAAATATCCGTCATTATCTACAGTGCGAATGCCCTTAGAATACAAAAAGCCTAATTCCACCCTGAATGTCAGCATTTTTTTACGCCCAAATGACGGAGTCATAATCGGTGCCCACTTCACCCCCTTCTCTTTATTACAAAGCCGTTTTGGAGGATGAGAGAATGTTGAACCTCGTAGCCTTGCACAAACCTGGCGGGCGAACCTACATTGACGAGTGGTTGGTAAGCATAATGCAGGCGACTAATTGGAAACATGTGTGTCACAAACACACTTGGCACAATGCATTCGCTGTTTCTCACCATTTCTGCCGCTCACGCAATAAACATTCTGCAAGTTCAGTTGACAAGTTCAACCCACCACATATGCCCAAAAGGAAGGTGACTAGTTTTCATAGAAAACCAGGCCGGTCTAGGGACATTCTTCTTGCTTTGTAACAATGACCATGTGGTGAAACGGGTCGGTGCCACTTCTGCACCTGCGCGTCGCGGCGATGCCTCCAAACACGGGCGCCGGCGATAAGAACACTGTCGCCCGAAAGAAGCAAGAAAACTGTGTGTGCGCCCTGATTCAGCGGCAGTCATTGTAGAACCTTCAGTGCGGAAATATTAAAGTTATGTTGTCCCACATCTGGTGACCCGGAAAACGAACGTACCGCACCGCCATGGCCGACGAGAAAAACCTTGCTGCCCTTTAACAACAATTTCAGCAACTGCAACAACAACTGTCGGCCCAGCAGCAAGGGATCCAGAACCAAGAGCAGCAGCTCCGGGAACAGCAGCAGCGCACCCTCGTCCGACGACCGTACACGACCCCACTTGGGTAACGCCCCCCAATACTTCGCTCAAGTGGTGCCTGCCACCTCGGGCGCCTCCATTGCTGCGGCCGCCACCAACACGGACGTTTTTCGCGTCGCCGTCAAGTTTCCACCGTTTTGGGCAGAGGCGCCTGACGTGTGGTTCGCTCAAGTCGAGGCGCAGTTTTCCACGGCACGCATCACCCAGGACCGGGCGCGCTATGACTACGTCTTCGCTCATCTAGACTCTCACTATGCGGCTGAGGTTCGCGATATACTTGTGAATCCCCCGGCTGACGACCGTTACCTACACCTGAAGAGGGAACTGATTCGCCGGCTCTCACCTTCTCAAGAAGAGAAGGTGTGTCACCTACTCCAGCACGAAGAACTCGGTGACCTCAAGGCATCGCAGCTCCTGCTTTACATGCGTGACCTCTTGGGCAGCACCCCGGTCGACGACTCCCTCCTCCGTATCATCTGGCTTCAGCGTCTACCCGCACAGGCGCAGGCCATCCTCCAGGTGCAGCCGAATCTCCCGCTGGATCAGCTCTCTCACATCGCTGATCAAGTCGTCGAGATTCCGTTGCCAGCATCGCCTCGCGCGCCGTATAGAAGAAATCACCTGTCAGCTGGACTCAATTCAAAGGCGCCTGGATCAAAGCCCGAAGCTGCCTCCAAAAAAACGCTCCCAAAGCCAAGACAACAACGCCACTTCATCGCACGGAAACGGTAACAGCCCCTGCTAGTACCATCGCCGCTTCGGGGACAAAGCCCGGATATGTCAACCACCTTGCTCAGCTGGACGTCAGGGAAACTTCAACGGCAGCCCGTAGAGACGGGCGCGAGCTGCCAACTTAGAGGCCGTCGCATATTCGTCACCGACCAAGTCACAAAGCGGTGGTTCCTCGTCGACTGTGGCTCCGACATCTGTTGCTTTCCCCCAACCTTCCTGCGTGACAAGCGTCCTTGCACGTCCTTTGAGCTCAACGCGGCGAACCATTCGACCATCAAGACCTAGGGCTCACTCCGCCTTAACATCAACCTCAAAAACCTGTGTCGATATTTTCCATGGAATTTCGTCATCGCCGGCGTCGCAGAGCCGATCATCGTGTCCGACTTCTTGGCGTACTACAATCTTCTACCTGACTGCCGATATCACCAACTTATCGACGCTACAACCGGCCTCTGCACGCCGGGCCAACGTGCGACCACCCAACAGCCTAACATCAAGGCACTCACCATTGGGAACCAGTCGCCATACCATGACATCCTCGAAGAATTTCCCGACCTGACTCGACCTAGCGGGCGTCCGCGAGAGGTGCGCCACTCAACCGTGCACTACATTCGTACTACTCCCGGCCCCCCAGTCTCATGCCGCGCCCGTCGGCTAGCCCCGGACCGCCTACAAATCGCATAGGCCGAATTCGAAGCCATGCTCCACGAAGGTACTGCCCGCCACTCGGAGGGACCTAACGCCTCACCGCTTCATCTGGTACCAAAGAAGACCAACGGCTGGCGCCCCTGCGGAGATTATCGCGCCCTCAACGCCCGCACCGTCCCCGACATGTATCCCGTCTGTCATATACAGGACTTTGCACACCGCTTAGACGGCAGCACTATCTTCTCTGTGGTGGACCTCGTGAAAGCCTTCACACAAATTCCTGTAAACCTGGATGACGTCCCAAAGACCGCAATTATCACGCCTTTCGGCTTATTCAAATTCCCTTTCATGAGTTTTGGTCTCCAAAATGCGGGGCAAACCTTTCAACGCTTCATCAACGACGTCGTCCGCGGCCTGGACTTCTGTTTCGTCTACCTAGAAGACATCTTGATCTTCTCCCGCAACAATACGGAACATCGCCAACACCTTCAACTGTTCTAGCGCCTCGACGAACACGGCTTGCTCATAAACCTTCAGAAGAGCACGCTCGGCACCCCCGTCGTCACATTTCTTGGCCATGAAATCTCTGCAGAAGGAACTAGACCCTTGCCTACTGCATCCTGGCACTGCAAAATTACACGCAGCCTGCCACAGCGAAGTACCTCCGCCGTTTCCTGGGCCTGTTCAACTTTTACAGGCGCTTCGTGCCTAAAGCGGCCACATATCAGGCCCCTCTCCATGATGCGTTGGCCGGCCAACGCGGCAACCATCCTGATCCTGTCACTCGGACCCCAGCCTTAACGCAAGCGTTCGAAGACTGTGAAACTGCCCTCTGCAACGCTACGCTGCTCTCCCATCCCAAGCCAGAGGCGCCCCTGGGTCTTTTCACAGACGCCTCTAGCACCGCCGTCGGGGCCTCTCTCATGCAGCGTGTGGGAAACAACTGGCGCTCCTTGGCATTCTTCTCGTAGAAACTCTCTTCGCCGAAGCTGCCCCCGCCTTCCGGCAGCGTCGGCGATGCAACCCCGCCCCCTGCGCAGACGACCTGGCCAGCCTACTACAGAGAGCTCCTCGCCATCTACGAAGCAGTCCAACACTTTCGCCACATCCTCGAGGCACAGCACTGCACCTTATACACCGATCATAAACCTATCACTTACGCCTTCTCCCAACGCCGCGAAAAACTTGCACCGGCCCAAAAGAACCAGCTGTCCTTCATCGCTCAATTCACCACAGATATCCGCCACATCAGCGGAAAGGAAAACATGGTCACCGACGCACTCTCTCGCGTCTCGGCTGTCGAGCTACCAACCGTTACAACCGACACCCTCACCGAAGCTCAGTAAACGGACACCGAACTCCAGCAGCTCCTCGAGAATGGCTCTTCCCTTCAACTTCAAAAAGTTACCATCCCTGGGTCAATGGACGCTCTAAACTGTGAGATATCAATAGGACGAGTGAGACCATACGTTCCTTCTTTGCATCGTCAAAGCCTCTTCAACCAGTTACACAACCTCAGTCATCCCGGCATCCGAGCTTCTACACGCCTCGTGACTGAACGGTAGGCGTGGCCCTCAATGCAATGGGACTGCCGCACCTGGGCACGCACATGCATTTAATGCCAGCGCGCCAAAATCACCCGACACGTCACGTCGCCACTCGGAGAATTCCCCCTCCCGACGGAACGATTCCAGCACGTCCACATCGACATCATTGGCCCCCTCCCACCAGCCGGCCCTTACCGCTATTGGCTCACCACCAACGATCATTACACTCGTTGGCCCGAAGTATGGCCGCTCCGAAGGATCACCGCACAAGACGTCGCATCAGCCTCCTCCGGCTGAGTTTCACGCTTCGGCACTCCTCGTCGAGTCACCACGGATCAAGGAAGGCAATTCGAATCTCAACGATTCAGGCTCCTCGGGCTCTCCACCGGGTTCGAGCGTTCACGGACAACTAGCTACCACCCTAGCTCTAACGGGATGATTGAACGGTTTCACCAGCAGTTCAAGGCAGCCATCATGTGCCACCCTCACTCAACCTGGCTCGAAGCCCTCCCCGCCGTCGCTATCGGTCTGCGCGCAACTTTCAAGTCGGACAATCAAGCCACACGCGCGGAACTGGACTACGGGGAGCCGCTTCGCCTACCTGGAGAACTCCTCTCCGCTCCGATTTCTGATGTAACCAGCTCGGACCCTGCAGACTTCGTCACTCAACTCCGTCGCACAATGGCCACGCTGCGCCCCTCACCAGGGGCTCGCCACACCAAGCCAACCCCGTTCGTGTTTGAGGACCTGGCAACATGCTCGCATGCCTTCCTCCGCGACGACACGGTTCACGCACCTTTCCAGCTGCCTTACTCTAGACCTTGCAAAGTCATCTGTCGCGACGACAAAACATTCACCCTGCAAATCAGTGGAAAGGATGTACGCGTTTCTATCGACCGCCTAAAGCCATCATACATCCTTTCCCAGGAGCCTACCAACCCCAGCACGCCTCCCGTAATTCGCCGACAACATCCCGCAACGCCTAGGCTCGCACCCTAAACCACCGCCTTGGACGCCAGGTGCGGGTCCCCAAACGTCTTCAACCCTGACGGCTCTTATGTGCGTGGGGGGGGGGGGGGGGTGGTGTGGCGAAACGGGTCTGCGCCGCTTCTGCGCCTGCGCGTCGCAGCGATGACTCCAAACACGGGCGCCGGCGATAAAAACACTCTCGCCCGAAAGAAGCAAGAAAGCTGTGTGTGTGCCCCGATTCACCGGCAGTCGTTGTAGAACCTTCAGTGCGGAAACATTAAAGTCATGTTATCCCACAACCACACACTCTAAGTCAGGTGCTGGATAAAGAACTGCACAGAGGCGGCGCGGTCCTGCGTATTGAATAAATCCTGCCTATATGGAGCCCAGCAATAAAAAATAGCCGTGAGATCTGCGTGGCACGAAAGTCACGCATACAGAGGGTAAGAGCAGGCGCAAGAAAGAAAAAAAAAGGGAGAGCCGCCATATCCGTCGCGCCAGCCTGGTGTCAGCAGCCGGCATCAACTTACGGAGAACGTTCAGCCACAAGCGTGAGCGCGGAAAAAAAAGCGAAACGCCCCTCCCCCTTCGCCCTCACGCCAGCTGGGCGCACGGCACCGGTGTGACGTTCATTGTCGCCTCTATGCCGGGGCATTCGTGCGTCGTCGTTTCGTCCCGCTGTCTTGTGATGGTCGTTTTTTTAAGAGATGGTCAGAGACGGAAACATTTTCCAGTGCAAAGTGGCACACTTCATTCAAGATATCATACATCTTTTTGCATTTGGGCATACACTGGGATGTGAAGTGAGTCTTGTAGGCCCGTGTACTCAGATTTGGGTGCTCGTTAAAGAACCCCAGTTGGTCAAAATTTCCGGAGCCCTCCACTACGGCGTCTCTCATAATCACATGTTGGTTTTAGAACGTTAAATCCCACAGATCAATCAATGGGATGTGAAGTGCCATTGTTACTCTTTTGACCTAAATAAGAGTACAAACAACTTTCCATTTATCACTTGTCGAGGTATGACACTGCGTCATGCACTAAATAAAAGAGTACTAGTGCATGCGTGACAGCTTTCTGCCCCGCCGCGGTGGTCTAGTGGCTAAGGTACTCGGCTGCTGACCCACAGGTCGCGGGTTCGATTCCCGGATGTGGCGGCGGCATTTCCGGTGGAGGCGGAAATAATGTAGGCCCGCGTACTCAGATTTGGGTGCACGTTAAAGAACCCCAGGTGGCCAAATTTCCGGAGCCCTCCACTACGGCGTCTCTCATAATCATCTGGTGGTTTTGGGACGTTAAACCCCACAAATCAATCAATCAATCAGCTTTCTGAAACACTGGAATATGTATGTTCATGCTCATGTTCTACCAAACAAGTTCAACAGATGATTTTAGGAAAGCATCGTAAAAAAGAAACAAACCAAAGGCCGCGAGACAAAAAAAGATCAAAATTGGAAATCTATTGGTCGATCTTTCATTAGTGGTTGCGTAATTTCATGATGAACATCAAGTACAGAAGTCAGGTGCAGAAGTCAGCAGGAGAGGTCGCTGCGGTGGCCTAGTAGCTAAGGTATTCGGCTGCTGACCCGGTCGCGGGTTTGAATCCCGGCTGCGGCGGCTGCATTTCCGATGAAGGCGAAAGTGTTGTAGGCCCGTGTGCTCTGATTTGGGTGCATGTTAAAGAACACAAGGTGGTCGAAATTTTCGGAGCCCTTCACTACGGCGTCTCTAATTATGATATGATGGTATTGGACGTTAAACTCCACATATCAATCAATCAATCGAAATTAGCAGGATAGCGTATCTCACCGACATTTGCTCACTCTTTTGAATATTAAGTACAGTTCTCATATTCCAGCATGAATTAGTAACAGTGAATCATAACCAAGACGACCAGTGTACTGCTGTGGAGTTAATGTACCAGCTATGAAAATCCCCATAAAGAGCAACTGTTAGCAGTAAGAATAAATATTTTGAGATTCGTTCTGCACCATTTCTTGACCCCAACTGCATGCTGACGTTCGC
Source organism: Rhipicephalus microplus (assembly GCF_043290135.1). Classification (NCBI taxonomy): domain Eukaryota; kingdom Metazoa; phylum Arthropoda; class Arachnida; order Ixodida; family Ixodidae; genus Rhipicephalus; species Rhipicephalus microplus. The sequence continues at coordinate 252,481,259 of NC_134710.1, forward strand.
GAAAGAGATGTGCAGAGGCATTATTTATTTGGAGGGAGACTGACCTATCCGTCGCTACTTTTTGTACGTCGTACTTGACCTTTGCGCGCGTTTCGGCATTCACTTGAACTAGGATGTGATACTTAATAAAGTTAAGAGAAGGCACTCGCCATAAATCGGATCAGTTAAAGACTGAACATAAGTAAAAAGCACTTTATATGGCGAAATAATGCGCATAAATTCTAATTGCAGAAATAAGTCCTCGTTGAAACGCTAAAAAGGTGCTGCTGCCCCAGCGTAAAGGTCACGTCAGTTCGCGCGTACGAAATGCCAATGTTAGAGTATGCACGATAAAATACCTATGCAATGTTTACGAACGAAAGCGAATTGTCTTCAATCAGCATAGAATAGGCTGCTGTCAGTGACACTCGTGTACCTCCCGACACAAATCAGCCGAATTTCTCACAGCACACGCACGTTCGAGAAACATGCGCAGGTTTTGACGGCCGAACACAGCCTCGTCCGCGAATTTCGGTAAGCGTAACACCCGCAGTTCACGGAGAAGCACTAAAATGACGCACAAACACACGTTAATCGTTCTTGCGAAACGGCGCACCATAAACCGAAGTCGGAGCCGAAAGCGCTCACCATGGTAGTTTCGAATTTATGAAGCCCTAAGTACTATTCGCTGATCAAATGCATGCACATGGCACAAAAACAGTTCAAGTTTCCGAAGACGGTTTGCAAAAACCAACTTGGTAGATATATACCCACAAAAAGACTCGCCGCAACGCTGTGGCGTTGTGGCGCAATAGTAAGACATCTGCTTCACGTGCATGCGGTCCCTAGCTCGATTCCGTGCCTGTGCTTTGTATGTTAATCTCGCGTATATAGGTAAGTGTGACACTATTGGTATTCTAAATACCTGTAGTCGTAATATCCCCCATATTCTCCGCATGAAACTACTCTGAAAAGCGTAGATTAGTACTTTTTTTTCCGCCACCACACCAAAGCCGGGCCACCTGTGGAAAGTCACGCATAACCGCAGGCCTCATCTTGCCAGGAAAGTTTTGACCAAAAATCCCGGCTAATCTTTGTCCCGGCTATTTTGAAGGCCACATAAATCGGGCCGGTTTCTCTGCAAAACGGCTACGAAGCCGCCTAGATGCGGCGATAATTTGACTCGTTTTCCTGCCTCCGGGTGTGTAGTCTAGCCAGGGTTTGATTTAGAGTGTAACTTAAAGGGCGCGTGATGAAACGATAAACGGATGACATGGAAAATATAAACAACTGCCCGTATGACCACTCCCTCCTACAAAAAGGAATAGAAAATCAATAAAATAGATCGATAATATAGTTTGTCACGTTGAGTCACAAGTACTGGGGGATTTATTAAACCACCGGGTAGCAATCTCTAGGACGATGCGGCAGTCGTGGCTGGCTCTCGAGCAGAGAAAGAAGCACGCGATCTTCTTTTTCCTCCAGATTGAGAGCCGCTCTTGCTGTCGACCCACTACGTGCTGGTGGCATTATCCCCCCTTCCGAAAAGAAAAGAAAACAAGTCCCAAAAAGAGGAAAAAAAAGTACATAGCATCACCGCGATGCTACTACATAGGCACGTGAAAAAGAAATTGGAAATTTGGATAAAGTGAAAGTAAAAATTGAAGAGCGTGCCAATCTTATATTGGCACGCTCTTCAATTTTTACTTTCACTTTATCCAAATTTCCAATTTCTTTTTCGTCAATGAACGCGACAATGAAAACGTCAATGAACGCGAAAGCAAGTTCACACAAAACAACAAAAAAACACAAAAAATGCTGTACGCTAAAGGAAAAGTTACGAGCAACGCGCAATAAATGGTTTCATGCGCAACACATGAACGACGTCCGGCCTCAGTCGTGTCCTGCTCCGTGCATGGGGTGTTGAGTCAGGAACCACTTCGTAATTCACGTCACTTACGCGGCGTAACACTTTATACGGGCCAAAGTACCGGCTCAGTAACTTTTCACTAAGGCCACGGCGGCGGACGGGCGTCCACACCCAAACCTGATCTCCGGGGTTGTAAAACATTTCTCTGTGGCGGGTGTTATAGCGTCATGCGTCTGCCTGCTGTTGCTGGCCGTGGTGCAGTCGCGCGAGTTGCCGGGCTTCCTCAGCACGCTCTGCGAATTCTTCGGCGTCAGTTGCCAACTCGTCTTCGTTTTGACACGGTAGCATAGAGTCTAGCATGGTCTGCACTTCGCGGCCGTAGAGAAGCCGAAATGGCGTGAATCGCGTGGTCTCTTGCACTGCGGTAATTTACGCGAAGGTCACGTAAGGTAAGATCCAGTCCCATGTTTTGTGCTGTACGTCGATGTACATTGAGATCATGTCTGCGAGGGTCTTATTCAGTCGCTCGGTAAGTCCGTTGGTTTGCGAGTGGTACCCAGTTGTCCTTCGGTGTCTGGTGTTGCTCAGTTTGAAAACTTCGTGCGTAAGCTGCGCCGTGAATGCCGTCCCTCTATCCGTTATTACACTGGAAGGAGCACCGTGTCGTAACACGATGTGGCGCATGAAAAATTGTGCTACCTCAGAAGCAGTGGCTCGTGGGATCGCCTGCGTCTCAGCGCAGCGTGTCGAATAGTCGGTCGCGACGATCACTCATTTGTTGCTGTCCGCAGACAGGGGAAATGGCCCGAGAATGTCCATGCCGACTTGGTCGAACGGCGTGCAGGGTGCTTCGATGGGCTGAAGCAAACCGGCTAGTTTAACAGGTGGTTGCTTTCGGCGCTGACATTCCCAACAGCTCTTGACGTACTTCTTGATGCTTTCTGAAAGTCCTGGCCAATAGTACCTCTCGTTCACTCTGACAAGTGTCCTTGAGTAGCCCAGATGACCGGATGTGGGTTCGTCATGGCAAGCGAAGAGGACGTCGTCTCGCATGTCTCGAGGAACCACCAGGAGTTAAGCACGGCTGTTCGAACGAGCGTTCTTCTTGTACAGCACACCGTCTCGCAGGCAGAACGACGTCAACGAGCGGCATAAATGACGTGGTATGATAGCGCCCTAGCCCTCTCAAGGATCAATGATTGAACGAATCGCTGCGTCATCTCGCTGCCGTTTGCTCAAGTCTGATGCGCTAACGGCGGCCAGGAAGCCTTCGTCTTCCTGTGCTTCCTGACTGACGACATGAAGGGGTGCGTATGACAGTGTGTCAGCGTCCTCATGCTTACGGCCGGACTTATGGACGATGGTGACATCAAATTCCTGCAGCCGCAAGCTCCACCGTGCTAGCCGTCCTGAAGGGTCACGCAGGCTTGCCAACCAACAGAGCGCGTGATGGTCCGTCGCTATCTTGAAGGGACGACCATAAAGGTACGGGCGAAACTTTGTGATTGCCCACAAGACTGCGAGGCACTCTTTCTCCGTAGTGGAATAATTCGCCTCGGCACGGCATAGAGAGCGGCTAGCGTAGGCTACAACTCTTTCGGCGTCCTCTTGACGCTGAACGAGCACTGTACCGAGCCCAATGTTACTAGCGCCGGTATGGACCTCCGTGTCAGCATCATCAACGAAATGAGCGAGAACGGGCGCTGATAGCATGCGCTGTCGCAGCTCATCAAAAGCTGCTTGTTGCTCGTTTTTCCAGCCAAACGGCGTGTCGTCCCTTGTGAGACGAGTCAGAGGTTCTGCTATCTGTGAAAAGCCATTAATGAACCGGTGATAGTAGGCGCACAAACCAAGCAAGCGCCGGACGGCTTTATTATCGACAGGAGCTGGTAATTCCGCAACAGCGGCAAGCTTGTCCGGATCGGGCCGGATTCCTTCGGCGCTAACTACATTTCCAAGAAATTTTAGTTCTTTATAACCGAAGTGGCACTTCTGTGGCTTTAGTGTGAGGTCCGCTGATCGAATAGCCTCCAGCACGCTGCGCAGGCGGTGAAGGTGCTGATCGAACGTAGTAGAAAGACTACCACATCATCAAGCTAGACAAGACAAGTCTGCCACTTGAGCCCTGTGAGGACAGTGTCCATCATTCGCTGGAAAGTTGCCGGCGCTGAACACAAGCAAAAGGGAGCACTCGAAATTGGTATAGGCTGTCTGCAGTCATGAAGGCTGTTTTCTCACGGTCTCCCTGATCTACCTCGATTTGCCAATACCCACTTTTGAGATCGATAGAAGTGAAATAATGGGCACGACGAAGTCTATCCAGCGAATCGTCGATACGTGGCAGCGGATACACATCTTTTTTGGTCACGTTTTTAGCTTTCGGTAGTCGACGCAGAAGCGTAGTGACCCGTCCTTCTTATTGACAAGTACGACTGGAGATGACCACGGGCTGTTAGATGGTTCAATAACGCCATCGCCAAGCATCTCGCTGACTTTCATACGTATCGCTTCACGTTCTTTAGCCGACACGCGGTAGGGGTTCTGGTGTATCGGGCGTGTGTCCTTGTACGTGATGATCCTGTGTTGAGCGATCGACGTCTGGTGGATCTTTGAGCAACTTGCGAAGCAAGACCTGAACTCGAACAAGAGCGCTCGTAGCGCAGTCTCGTTATCGGTGGACAGATCAGGATTCATGTCAATATTACTCATTGACGTGTCGGTGGTATCCACTAGTTCTGACGTGAGACAGTTGGTGACGTTTGCTACTTCGTGGGCAAACGCTATCGAAGTGCCACGGAACACATATCGATGCTCGTTGCTAAAGTTGGTTACAAGCAATTCAGATCGGCCATCACGAAGGTGTATTACACTTCTAGCTACAAAAATGCCTTGCTGCAGGAGGTGTTCTAAACTTGTCTCGGCCACCACATCGCCATTGCCCAAACCACAGCATGTTACGTCGACTAGAACACTTGCTCGTGGAGGAAGCGTCACGCTCTGTTCAGAAATACGGAGTACGTCAACACGCTTTCCGTCATCCTGCACTTTGATTGCTCGCTGGGCTGAGAACGTGACGCGGCGCTCTTGCAGATCAATGATAGCTCCATTTTCTTGTAGAAAGTCAACCCCCAGGATAACGTCACGGGAGCACTCGCGTAGAACGAGGCAGCTTGCTATGAATGTATACCCTTGGATCTGTACTCTAGTTGTGCAGGCATCCAGTGGAGTAACGACGTGGCCACCAGCTGTCCGAATCTGCGAGTTGTGCCACGGCGTGATGACTTTCTTCAGCTGCATTGTCAGTTTCCCGCTCAGTATGGAATAGTCGGCGCCGGTGTCCACTAAGGCATTAACTGCACAACCATCAATTGTCACTGCTATGTCGAGTGAAAGTCGGCCATCTTTTGCAGCAGTATGTGATGTCGGACTGGTTTCTGTACGGTCCTGCGTTAATAGGAGGTCTTCAGCGCTTCGACGTTCAGCGACCCTGCCCCCAGAGGTCGCTTGGGCTAGTTTTCCCGGCGGGGGCTGGGAGATCGTGTGGTAGAATACCGCTGGGGCGTTGATGAAAATCGCCTCGGTGATGGCGAGCGCGACTAGCGCCCGGCAGATGGTGGTGCATGCTGCTGGGCGAGGTAGTTTTCGACTTCGCGCGGTCTCTGGCCGTAACGAGGTGCCGGTGAGTACGCAGAGAAGCCGCGAAGCCCGAGACGGCGATATGGACACTGGCGGTACAAGTTATCAGCTTCTCCACAGTGAAAGCACACAAGCCGGCGATCATGTGTGCGCCAAACATCAGACTTTCGAGGAGACGGGCGCCGATCGTCGATGTACTGAACTGGTGGCACCGAACGATGGGCGACAGGAGCGCCAGGGACAAAGGGCAAAGGCGGTGGCGTGTACGTTCCTTTTTAGTACGGTATGTGCTGTGCTGACTGGAGTGCAACAGCAGGAACAGGATGGACGAGTAATGGTGGCGATGCAGCAGGGCGTTTCAAGGCTTCCACGTAGGTTGTCTCACGGCGGTATTCAGCAGGAGCTGGTGCAGCTGTATCAGGAGGCAAGGTGTTCCGGAGCGCCTAGTGCAGCTCATCCTTGATCACAGTTGCAATTGAGCTAACCGTAGGATGAGGTGTTACACCAGCCGTTTGCAACTCTTCACGTACTATATCATGGATGAGTTCACGTAGATGGTCGTTGCTTGTTCTAGTGGCGGTGAAAATGTCGGCAGTAGACATGCCACTGACTTTCCTGTCGTATTGGTTGGATCGCTGCTGCAGCATTTTTTCCATTGTCATGGCCTAGGACAAGAACTCCGCGACCGTCTTTGGAGGGCTGCGCACGAGGCCGGCAAAAAGCTGGTCCTTGACACCGCGCATCAAGTGACGCAACTTCTTGTCCTCCGTCATTCTTGAATCGGCCCGTCGGAAGAGGCGCGTCATGTCTTCGACGTACGTGGTCACAGTTTCGTTTGGCAAGTGGACGCGGGCCAGAATAGCTCGTTCAGCTCGTTCTTGGCGATCAGCACTGGCATAGGTCTGCAAAAGTCTACGAGAGAATTCGGGCCACGTCGTCAGCTGCTCCTCTCGGTTTTGATACCACGTACGTGCCCCGTCTTCGAGATAGAAATAGAAACGACCCAGTTTCACCGCGTCCTCCCACTGATTCAATGTGGCTACACGCTCGAAGTCCGCCAACCAGTCCTCAACGTCCTCGTGCTCCGTGCCATGGAACGTCGCCGGTGCCCGTGGGCTTTCCAACGTATAGCGGTTCGACGTCGTGCTTCTCGTGCCTGTTGACGAGGTTTGCACCGAAGCGCTGGTCATGTTTGTCGACGTGATTGGAGCAGTATTGTCGATTTCCGGAGGCAATCCCCTGATTCGGCGGCTGGTCCGATGCACGGGAGTATCTATTGGCACTGGACTCGTATCACGGCTTCCTGGGGGGGGGGGGGGGGTCTGCAGCATCTGTGAGACTACCCAGCACTTCCACCAGTTTGTCACGATGAGTCACAAGTACTGGGGGATTTATTAAATCCACCGGGTAGCAATCTCTAGGACGATGCGGCAGTCGTGGCTGGCTCTCGAGCAGAGAAAGAAGCACGCGATCTTCTTGTTCCTCCTGATTGAGAGCCGCTCTTGCTGTCGACCCATTACGTGCTGGTGGCAATACAGCAAAATGGTACCATGCGCACTCGGTGTTCTGTAGAAATATCTTACTGTAGGTGACCAGTAAAAGAGCGAGGGATTGTGGGATCCACCATCTCCTACCGGCTTCCGGTTCGAGAAAAGTACACGATAGCGAACCACTTCACTGCAAGCCTCAGATTATTCGGGATTCAGGCATGCGGCCGCCCGTTTATATTCGTCTTGAGAAACCATGGTCGGTTGTTCAGCCGATGGTTGCTCCTACTCGAGCGTGAAAGGCAAACGCAGGTATAAATCCCATGGAACGAAGAAAAAAAAAATTAGGTGGGCCATGGCTGTGAAGAGAGCCAAATCGAAAGGTAGCTTTTGAGTACGGAACATTGAAGCCAGAGAGTGCGAAAAGAATTTCATCACACGTACGTGTGTACTTCACGCTAAAAAAACGCTTATGCATGAATTTGCTGCGAATAATATATTGAGAAATAAATTGTTGCTCAGGCGCCTAGCAAGAATATTATAGGTACGCACGGGTGAAATCTACATGCCATACGAGAAGAGCGCCGGCAAGTGCACCCATATACCTGACAAAAAACGCGAAAGTTTCATTCAAGAGTAAGTATACACGAAGCGCTGGACGAGTCCACCTGCGTTTATCTGGGTCAAACTGTGCAGGAGGACGGCACATAAAGGAAGAAGTGCGTTAAACAAGCGCAGGGTTTTGATTATTCGGCGCCGTTTACTTCTGACTGTATTGTTTATGTGCCACCGTGCCGTGCAGTTTTACCAAGATCAACGTTCAAATAAGCATGTGGCTACGACTAAAAAATGCATCTTATAATGCGCTGAAGGCTAGAAAAAATATCTCAACGCGCTCAATAATTGTTGCACTTCATGCTGATCGTAGCACTGCTACACTCATCCCCATCCCCTGAGATCTTTAAAATGGTGACTTTTTAACCACAGTACCATATCATACAAGGAAAACTGATGATATGTGTGATACATCTCAAAACCACCATATGTGTATTAGAGAAACCCTAGTGTAGGACTCCGGAAATTTCAACTACCTGGGGTTCTTAAACATGCACCCAAATCTGAGCACACGGGCCTACAACATTACCACCTCCATCGGAAATGCAGCCGCCGCAGCCGCGATTCGATCCCGCGACCTGCGGGTTAGCAGCAGAGTAACTTAACCACTAGACCACCGCAGCGGCGCATACCAGGATAACTGTTTTCTGTATCGACTGATCTGCTAGCCAAACTGACAGCACCCCCCCCTCCCCGAGCAGCATAAAAGCGTTGTAGATCGTTTTCGTGCGACAAAAAAGTTTCCGGACCGTTCATGGCTTTCGTAGCTTGTCTTCGTCACAGTGACGGTTGGCGAAAAAAAATTTCTAAACCACTGACATTGCACGGCGAGGTGCTTTTTTGTAGCACGCCGCGTGCCGCTCCTAACTTGTGTGGAGCGTCGAACCGGAAGCCGTCGTATCCCGTAGTTCCCCGCAATTGCCCATTTTACCAGTCACCTATTGAAATGTCATGCGCGCTAAATACATACCTATCTGTGCACGCATGAAGCTTCCACGTGCGCGTCACGCAACGTTAAACGAATTACGTGGCAAGGTTAAGCAGCGCTATTGCGCTCTTTTCTTCTTTAATAAAAACATAGACAAAGAGTGAATAATAAAATAAATAAAACGATGATACAATCCGCATTCGGTTCCTCATTTCAACCCGAGTCAACACAGGAAAGGTGCGCGTGAATGAAAGCAAAAAGGACGTGTGTGTTTTGAACGACTACCATTTCCATCATATTCGCTCGAACGCTCTTTTACCCGCAAACCATTTAAGGGCTACTGATGGGGTCTCCGGAACGCCGCCGCTAGACAGAATAAAAACAGGACTCTGTCAAGGTGACCCCGGCAACCACACCGGTGCCCACGCAGCAGCCGCCACCAGGGAAGCCTTCACGCTCTAAAAACAAACCACATCGAAGGAGATCGGCTGCCATGACACCGCCATCATCTACCTGGCTCCGAGCGTGAGGAAAAGGAAACGGACTTTCCTCCTTTCATGCTTCGGCCCTGACTTCCTGCAAGGGACACAACATCATCCTATTTCCTGTCTCAAAGCCTGCGCCTGCCCTGCAAGAAGCACCCTCCCCAAGTTAGCCCTTGCCTTACGTCCTCGCCAGCTCTGGCCCCTGCAGTGTTCCCGCTGCCACCACATCGGGCACGCGTCTGCCACCTGCTCGTGAGACCAACCGTTTCACAAGCGTATTTGTGAAATACCTGTATTATGGAAATTGCATATTCTTTTTTGAAGTTGCGGCTGTGTTCACCAAAAACATTAAGGAAGTTTTTCTTGTAGCATGTCCGGTTTTCGTACATCCTGCTTTTTTAAAACACATTGTTCCTGATCATTCTAAAGAAACTGTCAAATAAAGCTTTACTAACCGGCGCGTTTGACTAACTTGTTTTTTTTTGTTTTCTTCGCAGCCTATGCAAGCTCGCCGTACGAAGAGTGTGGAAGACGTCCTAACTAGCCTGTCATCAATGCTGGCTCGTGCAAAACTTGGCTGCTGGTGCACAGCGGATCTACATGGTTTCTGTATTCTGTGAAAAGGGAACTTCCAAGAACCACCTGGTAGCTGTATTCAAGGAGTAAGCATGTTCACAATGTTCAAAATTAACCCTTTTGTTTTTCTTTAAAAAAAGTCAGCACTGTAAGTTATGTGAGTAAAAGCCATCGTTGCAGAATGCAATGTATCCAGGAAAGCGCAACGTGAGATAATTATCATTGTCGGCGCTGCCGTTGACTAAGATTAATTAATGAACCTATTGATGAACGCCGCAGGTGGTTACATATGTGTTAAATATTTCAGCGAGTCACATTTCTACATAACTTTACTTGTAAGTATTTTAGCATGCTTGTGCTCAGATATCCCCCTAGAAAGTTTAGTTGCGGCTTTCATCGTTATGTATGCAGGACAGTGAGAACTAGGACGGACCTGATGATTGATGCATTTAATCTGACCATAAGTCAAAGGCATGGGTAAACATTGTAATAATGGCTGCCCTTTCACTTTTGGCTGGCGAAAGCAAGAACTGGCTGCTCGTCCCACCAGGGAGTAATATTTTGCTGATCCTCACTGCCTTGCATGTGTAATCACGAAAACCAAAGTTAAACTTTGGAACGGGATATCTAGAAACAAAAACATGTTCAAAAAATTTTTCCAAGTGGAACTGTGTAAAAAGACGCCTGCCTCCAACTTTCTAATGCAGACACACTCGCTGCTATCAGATACTAAAATTCAATATTCTTATTTGATGGGGCAACTGACAGCATTATTTTTTTCTTTGTGTCCCCCAGGGCACAACTTATCTGGAAAGTGTTTTTTCTGCTCTTGGAGCTGAATTTCAGTTCTACAAAGCACATTTCTGAATGTGTCAGTGCTACTTACTAAACTCTTTAATGCATATTTAGTTTTTTCAAGATCTACTGAGTAAGCTGCGCTCTAGACTTGCATGTCATGATTTAATTTATGCCTTGTTAACGGTAAGTGAACATCGTTAATGATAACTGATACAAATCATTCCGGAATATTGTAACTTGAGTCCATATATTGATGAGGGGGATGGTGAATTTTCTAACTATATAGTAATATCTACTTTCTTTATTTTTGTGAAGTGTAATTAGAACAGTATTTGCTGTGTTTGTGTTAAAAGCACGATATGAGTATCAGTAGAAACCGGAACTTTAAAGGCACAAAACAAATGCTCTAGGTGTCTATATAGGCTATAAAATCTGCCACTTAGGCATAAATAGGCGTTAAAACTGTCATTTAGGCATATATTGGCACTAATTCAGTTGCGTGCTGAGGATTCAGTAGCGTGCTGAGCCCGTGCTGCATCGCATCTGCTCGCTGCTGCCGCCGTCTTCAAGAGTTCGACGGACACGCCGCCAGCAACCTCGACGCCACTGGCCTCTTCACGAACACAAAGATTGGCGTACAACTTTCCGGATTACGCGTGCTCTGATCCCACTGTTACTAGTCGACTCCCCACAGCAACGACTTTGTACTGCCCCTCCTCTCCGTGACAGCCTTCTCAAGTGGCGCCACAGTGCGAGTCAACTGGATTTACCTGTGAGTTTTGAAGGCCAAACTTTTCCTAATGCCTGCGTTAATTCGTGCTAATTATTTGTACCTTGAGTTTTTTGGTCGGCTGCACGTTGCGTTGGTTCTGGCGCGTGCCGTGGGAAGAGAGTCGAACGAGTCGCATTGCCATTTTTTTTTCGAAATCTCTTGCCATCTGAAAGCCAAGCCTTCTATTCCCATTGCCCCATCCCTGCGCCGGCCTGTGAAGGTGTCATCTCGAAGGGAAACTGGAGGGATTTTGAGATACAATCAAACTTGGTGTTTAGAAAGTACCGACTTTATTGTTGAGGATGTCATAATGGTTTTCGCGGCCCTAGCAGCAAGAGCTTTAGAACAGGCTAAATGAACAGTCTCTTGTGCGGTCGACAGTGGGCCTGTTTCGATCGTTACTCTTCTGAACAACAACCACAAGGAAGTCCCAAAGTCAGAATAACTGCCATTGAATGCCTCTTCCAGGCACCACTCGGCAGCCATAAGCACTGACTTCACACCTGCACAAACTGAAGATTTGCTCACCCTGTTGAATAGACACTATTCTCTATTAGACGTGAACTCACCCGTCCTCAGCATGACTACCACCGCTACTCACAGCATCCAAACTGACGGCTCTCGTATTGTACATCGGCATCCATATCGCGTGTCTCAGGCAGAACGCAAGATCATCAAAAAAGTCTTAGACATGCTACGACGCCACATGATACGTTCTTCCTCGAGTCCCTGGTCAACCCTAGTTGTTCTCGTTCAAACGAAAGATGGGACAGAGCGTTTCTGCTTCGATTACTATGCGCTAAACAAAATAACGCGAAAGCATGTTTATCCTCTCCCTCGGACCGACGACTCACTGGATTCATTACAGGGCGCCGAGTACTTCATTAGGATTCGACCTTAAGTAAGGCTACTGGCAGATACCAATGTCGGAGTCTCATAAAGCGAAGACCACCTTTTCAGCGCCAGATGGGTTGTATGAGTTTAATGTGATGCCTTCTGCAATCTGTAATGCACCTCCGCCTTCGAAATTATGATAGAAGGCGTATTGCTGTATTGCATGGTTTGAAACGAAAAACGTGTCTGCGCTATCTCGATGACATAGTAGTATTTGTATCCACGTTTTCGCAGCATCTACAACGTCCTGACAAATTCTTCAAATGCCTTGCAAAAGCCGGCCCACGGCCTAACACAAAGAAATGTACCTTTTCTAGCAAGACAATCAAGTTTCTCGGCCACCTCGTCAGAATAGAAGAAATTCGGCCGGACTCCGAAAAGCTTGTCGCCATTCTCAATTTTCCTCTACCACTACGTCAAAAGGACTTGCGCAGCTTTCTTGGGTTACCTTCTTACTTCCGGTGCTTTATACGCGGTTTCGCGGAACTTGCATCTCCGCTCCATTACTCCTCGCAAGGATCGTCCGCATCGTTTGGTCAAGACAGCGAAAGTGCTTTCATGGCATTGAGGCAAGCCCTCACGTCGGATCCGGTAGTGTGTCCCTTTGATTCAACTGCACCCATCATCCTTCACACCGAGGCAAGTGGTCATTGTCTAGGTGCAGTACTCTTGCATCGTGACGAAAACTCACGCGAAAGCATCATTGCTGATGCAAATCGTGTTCTTATCGCTGCAGAAAAGAACTACACTATCACCGAGAAGCAGTGCCATGCTGTTGTTTGGGCAGTGCAAAGATTCCGACCATATCTTCACGGCCCCACCATGGTGGTCTAGTGGCTAAGGTACTCGGCTGCTGACCCGCAATTCGCGGGTTCATATCTCGGCTGCGGCGGCTACATTTCCGATGGAGGCGGAATATTTGTAGGCCCGTGTGTTCAGATTAGGTGCACGTTAAAGAATCCCAGATGCTCGAAATTTCCGGAGCCCTCAACTACAGCGTCTCTATTATTCCGATGGTGGTTTTGGAACGTTGAAACTCACGTATCAATCAGCCATCTCTTCACGGCCATTATTAATTTTACCGTCGTTGCTGACCATAACGCCTTATGCTGGCTTTGACCGCTGAAAAACTTCTCAGGTCGCCTCGATGGCTGGGTACTTCGCTTGCAGGAGTACGATTTTGATGTCGGCTACAGATATGAGAGGAAGCATCAAGATGCTGATGCTCAATCGCACTGTCCATTGTCCATCGATACTCCAAAACGACAGCACCTCCTCTATCGCAGCGCCAAGTTCATCATCTGGCACCCTATCCGTCCTTGCTTCACAACCACGTGTCGGCCCATACTGCCGTATCATTGTTGACCGCTTGACCAGCTCTACTATTACTCCAAACGCCAGACTTCGTCAACAACGTAAACAGTTTTAGCTTGTAGGTGGGGCTTTCTACCGCTGCATTTACCCCTCGGATGGCAACATGTGGGTAGCCATCGACCCACAATACCTGCAACGGGAAGTTCTGGAAGCCTTTCCTAATGATTTAACCGCCGCTCATCTAGGATATCTTATATTATGACTTGTCTTATCTTAGACTTATAACAAGACACGAAGCCGTAGTTTTTAGCCTGGCCTCTCTTCATCCGTCGCTAAATACGTCGCCTCCTTGTCCATTGCCAACGGCGAAAACGACCAACAACTGCTCCGGCTGTCTTAATGCAACATGTTCCTTGTTGCGCCTCGCCGTTAAAAGTCGTTGGAATCGACTTGTATGGCACTCTTGCTATATAATTCAATGGGCATCGCAGGATTGTGACGGCCGTCGGCCACATTACCCGCTACGCAAAAACAGCTTCAATATCATCTGGGACTGTGACTGAAGTCGCCGATGTCTTCTTTCGCCAAATGTATTTGCGCCTTGCAGCTCCACGCATTCTCCTGAGCGATCGTGGCAAAGTCTTTCTTTCTTCTATTGTCGAGCGAAATTTGCGTGCCTCGAACACTGTTCAGAAGACCTCTTTTAGCTACCACCCGCAGACCAACGGATAGACTGAACGCTTTCATCGGATTCTATCGGACATGATCAGCATGTACATTCACCCCGCTCACACGAACTGGGATGCGATTCTACCCTTCGTGACAATCGCTTATAATACGGCTCCTCAACGCACTACCAGCTTTTCTCCAGTTTTTCTCGTCCATGGTCCCTCACCGAGTTTCGCTCTGGGCGTCTCTTTCCTTTCGGCCCCTGCACCCTCGACGACTTTTTTCTCTGAAGAATCTTCATCTTGTCTCGCACACTCCAGTCACCTGACTCACGTTAACACCGGTATCTATCAAGACAATTGAAAATCTCGTTACGCCTCGTCTCGCCGTGTTTCGAGTTTTTCCACTGGTGACGAAGGACTCTTATGAACTCCATTGTGCGTCCCCGGCTTATGCGAGAAAATCATCAGTCGCTTCATTGGGCCACACAAGGTTGTAGGACGGACATCTCCTGTCTATTACGACAATTCTACTCCTAGCACTAATAGTTATCTTCCCGAGGAACAGGGATCATGCGCGTACCTCGCGTAAAGCATTATGAACAACGCATTAGATAATACTCGCCGGTGACCATGCGGCTGCTTTCACCGCGCGGGGCAAAAGTGTGAGCGCGGCAAGCGAATGACTCTTCATTCTCTTTGGATATCTTCATCACCAGTACATCTTTATCATCTGTAAATATCATCACTAGTGTGAATTAGCACGAGCCTGGCTGAATAAACTGGTTCCTCAATCTATGAAGTGTTTCATGGCTAAACCTGTCAGAGACAGTTCCTGATGACAAAAAATTGTCTTCCTCTGGCCGTTATTTCAAACACGAAGTGACCGACTCGATTTTTTTTCGGTTCACAATTGGGTTTCCATATTGCACAGGATGTATAATGCATACCGCCGTCCTAATTGATTTCAACACTCATGACAAGAATGCTGCCACGTTATTTTCAATTAAATTAGGCGAGTATTCGGGTTACACAAGTGCGGGGCGCAAAACATATTAAATGCGTCATTCCAGTTACACACCTGCGACGTGAGTGGTTCCTCGTCCACGGTGATACAGTCACAACAACTAGATTTATAACCATGTTTAGCCGAGTTACAAGAGTAATGTTTGAAGAAACCGATGATACTAAAGCGTAATAGGAAAACGATGCGAAACCAAAAGAGGCTGCACGAGTGCTGGTGAAATGTTTCGCGACAGCAAGCGCTGTAACTCTCCGATCATGTTTGGTCATAAATCGAACCATGTCCGCTTATCAATTCCCCGAGTGGAAGACGGCACAATCCAGATATATGTCGGCAGATGTCGACATAAAACTTCTTCCGGAACACAAACTATGCACAGCATGAAGCAACAAAAAAGCTGCGTCTTCAGTTATGCGTGCCCCATACTATTCGCCCCCCCCCCCTCAACTTCACAACTTTATTTTTCTGTATATTATAACAAGCAAAGAGGCACAGTGGCTAAGCGTTGACCTCTCACTTAATGACATTTTCATAAAACAGAATAAATATTCGTAGTTTGACCTAACACATGCTAAATTGTTCGAAAACGCCACTCATCCAAGCACCAGCCAGTAGGACACTCCGCGCAGTCGGCACGCTCCAGAAAAAAGGGAGGCGCCGATTATCAGTCCCGTCCTCTTCGCCGGATGATTGGGTCTATATGGAATCGAAATTTTATGCGTGTTCGCTTTCTAAATGGTTATGTAAAAGAAAAACACCACCCAAAACTGTCTATCCCTAAAGGGACGCAAAAGCACTTTTATAAAAAATGACTTTGGAGGGTGCACAGACAATTTGATCCTTGCTGAATTAAAAGTGTACGTGAAATTTCTCAAATGTTAACGCCAAAAGCACTTTTCGGTGAAAAAACAGGGGCTGCGGACTCCGGGCGTCTTGAGACGCCGAGTGAACACGGTGACGTCACTGTCATTATGGCGCGTCGTCTGTACCAGCAGCACATTTGTCGATTATTTCCTGCTGCTAGAGCCGCGAAAACAGTTATGACATCCTCAAAAATATTTTAAGTCTTTCCTAAACACGAAGTTTTATTGAATTTCAAAGTTTCTTCAGTTTTCTTTGAGATGACAACTTCTCAGGCAGGCACAGGGTTGGTGCTATGGTAATAGAAGGCAAAGGTTTTAGATAGCAAGAGAAGAGAGGGCGAAAAAAATGGCAATGCGACTCGTTCGACTCTCCTTCCCCGGCACGCGCCCGGACCAACGCAACGTGTAGCTGACCGAGAAAGTCAAGGTACAAGGAATACGCACGAACAAACAAAAAAGTTGGGTCCTCCAAACTCACAAGTAAGTCCAGTTGAGCCCGATGGTTGCGCCACTTCAGAGAGTAGGAAGGCATCACAACAATGTAGCTGAGGAGAGTTGACTAGAAACATCGGGATCACAGCACGCGTGATGCGGCAAGTATTGCGCCAATCTTTGTGTTCGTCGACAGGCCGATGTAGGTCGGTGGCGTCGAGGATGGGAGTAGCGTGGTCGTCGAAGTCTTCGTGACGGCGGCAGCAGCCAGCAGATGCGATGAAGCACGTTGTGTCTGCGTCATCGTAGAGTGCGTAGTGATGACGCTCACAGCCGGTTCAGACGAGGACAAAGCCATCGCCGTCTTTGTGGGGACGACCGGCGCTCTCGATGTAGGTCGCAGGGTGGCGTCCGAGGCCACGCCGCCGGTACCGACGAGCTCATTTCATATATAGCCATTCATGATGGTCGTCGCACGACTCCAAGCCACCTGGCGTTTTGCAAGGCTTGACAGCAAGTCACGGTGCTGTCATAGGAGGCCATGGTGACCGTGGCCATGCCCTGGAGCTGCCAAGAAGTGAAGCGCAGCTCAGTTGCGGATTGTTTTTCGCTACAATTTATCCATTGGGAATGTTGTGCTGCGCACGGCCCCTGACGTGTTTGACACCGCAGTGCAGGCACGGTTGGTCTCGCGAGCAGCTTGCGGTTGCTTGCCTGATGCGGTGGCAGCGAGAACACTGCCGGGGCTGGGGCGGCGAAGATGTAAGGCATGCGCCAAATTCGTGAGGGTCCTTTTTGCTGGGCAGCGGTAGGCATTGCAACACGAATTAAGATGGTGTTGTGTCCCTTGCAGGAAGTCAGGGCCATAGATGTAGAGGGTGAAAGTCTGTTTTGCTTCTTCCCCTCGCTTGGAGGCAGGATGTTGATGGCGGTGTCATGGCTACCGGTCTCTTTCGATGGGGTTTGTTTTAGAGCGCGCGGGCGTCCATGGTTCCTCCTGCTGCGTGGGCACCAGTGTGGATGCCAAGGTAGCCAGGACGGAATCCTGTTGATGTTTCTTCATGTAGCAGCCTTTCGGCGACGCCATTTGTAGCCCTTAATATGGCTGCGTGCAAAAGAGCGTTGGAGCGAATATCATGAAAAGGACAGCAACGCAAAATACACACATCCTTTTTGCTTGCAATTGCATGTGCTTGCAATCGTGTGTGTTCGGTTTGAATGAGGCGCCGAATGCGCATTTTATCATTTTTTTATTCTTTCATCATTCAATCTTTGTCTATATTTTTTTTTAAGAAGAAAGAGGGTGCTGTAGCATTGTTTAATTTTGTCACGTCATTCTTTTAACGCTGCATCACACGAACGTAAAAGCATCATGCGTGCACAGATGGGCATATATTTAGCGCGCATGACAGTTCAATTGTGCGATAACTCTACTCTACAGAAAACTGACTGCGCATGGTACCATAGTTTTCTATTTTATTGATCTTTTCATCAAGCTTCTTTTCTTTTTTGTAGAAGAAGAGGGTGTCGGGGAGTTGTTTATCTTTTCCATGCAATTCGTTCAGTGTTTTCTCACACGCACCTTAAGGTATGCTAGTTGTGCGTGTGATGAAACGATGAACAGATGACATTGAAAAGATAAACAACTCCCCTTACGCCCTATCTCTCCCACAAGAAGGAAAAGAAAATTTATAAAAAGAGATCGATAAAATAGAAAATTTCATACCAGGCGCACTCAATGTCCTGTTGAGTAGAGATATTGCACAATTCAACTGTCATTCGCGCTAAATAGATGCCCATCTGTGCACGCATGAAGCTTCCACGTGCGCGTGATGCATCATTGAACAAATGACATGGCAAGCTTAAACAACGCTATCGGGCCCTCTGTCTTCTTTATTGAAAATATAGACAAAAAAATAATGAGAAACTGAATAAAAATATGATGCAATGCGCATTCAGTTCCTTTTGTAAACCTGAGTCTGCAAGCGAGAGGACCGTACGCTTGCAAGGAAAAAGGAGGTTTGTATTTTGCGCCACTATTCTTTCTATCGTATTCGCTCCAACGCCCTTTTGCACGCAGCCTTTTTAAGGGCTACTTATGGCGTCGTCGAAAGGCCACAGCAAGACGGAATATCAACAGGATTCCGTCCAGGCAACCTCGGCATCCACACCGGTGCCCAAGCAGCAGCAGGAACCAAGAAAGCCTGCGCGCTTGAAAAACAAAACCAATAGAAGGTGACCGGCAACCATGACACCGTCATCGACTACCATCCTACGAGCGAGGAAACGAGGCAAAACAGACTTTCCTCCTTTCGTGCTTTGGCTGTGACTTCTTGCAAGGGACACACCAGCTTTGTTTCTTTCTCAACGCCTGTGGCCGCACAGCAAAAGGCAAAACACGCCCCTCCAGTTTGCGCGTGCCTTACATCCTCGCCAGCCCCAGCCCCTGCAGTGTTCCCAATGCCACCATATTAGGCACGCAAGCGCGACCTGCTCGCGAGACCAACCGCGCTTGCGCTGCGGCGTCATACATGCCAGAGACCGTGTGCAGCACAACAGCCACGCTGCCAAAATTGTAGCGGAAAACAATCCGCAACCAAGCTGCGCGTCACTTCTCGGCAGCTCCAGCGCAAAGCTGTGTTCTTCATGGTCTCATCTGACTGCACCGCGACTTGCCGCCAAGCCTTGTAGCCGTGCGAAAAGTTCCGCTCTTTCCGGAATCACCTTGTCGGTAACAGCGGCGTGGCCCCTGAAGACGTCCTGCGATCTACATCGAGTGCACCGTCATCTCCACGAACACAACGAGGGCTTCGTTCTCGTCTCAACCGGCTGTGGTTGTCGTCACTACGCACTCGACGACGACGAAGACACCACGTGCTTCATCGCATCTACTGGCTGCTGCCGCCATCTCCAAAAGTTTGATGACCACGCCCCCCGCACCCTCAATGCCACCGGCCTGCGCCGGCCTCTCGACAGATGAGAGGCGTTTTCTAACAATTTAGTATGTGTTAAGTAGAACTACTGGTATTTTTTTCTGTTTTATGACAATGTCAACCAGCGAGAGGTCAACGATGAGCCACTGTGCTTATTTGCTTGTTCTAAATATTACAGAAAAATAAAGAAAACCTGTGGTGGAGGGGTGGGGGGGCTGTGCGATTACTATACGGCACGCATCGCGAAACGTGCAGCTTTTGCTGTTTCATGCTGTGCATAATTTGTGTTGCGTAACAAGTTTTAGTCGACATGTGCCAACCTATACCTTGATTGGGCAGTCTTCGACTCGGGGAAATGATAAGCTGACATTTTTCTATTTATGACCAAACGTGATCGGTGAGTTACAGCCTTGTCTGTCGCGAAACATTTAACGACCACTCGTGTAGCCGCCTTTGTTTTCGCTTCATTTTCTTATTACGTTTTAGTACCATGGGTTTCGTGAAACATTAGTCTTGTACCTCCGCTCAACATGGCTATCAGTGCAGTTTATGTCACTGTATCAATGCGCACGAGAAACCACTCACTTCGCAGCCGGGTCTGGCTTGACGCGTTCAAATTGTTTTGCCCTTGGGATTTGTGTAGCCCAAATACTCGCCAAAGTTTTCGTGAAAATAACGTGGCAGAATTGTTGTCGCGAGTGTACAAATTAATTGGGACAGCGGGATGCATCGTACAACCTGTGCGATATAGAAGCCGAATCGCGAAACAAAAAAAATTGAGTTGGTCACTTCGTGTTTGAAATCTTTACCAGAGAAAGACAATTTTTGCGTCGTCATGAACCGGGTCTGACGAGTTGTGCGATGGAGTACACCATAAGTAATATCTTCGTAGAGCGAAACATAATTAGAGCACGTTGTGGCGGTTGTGTTCTGTTTCTTTATGTCTTAATTTAGCTAGTTACCTTTGGAAACGATGAGGAATATTTCACATAGGCCGTACAACTTGGAGATAGACTACTTGACTAAATGAACAATATATCACTCTTCAGCCAATCAAAGGCTCGAATTCGCTGGGTGCCTCATCGGCCGAATAGTCAAGTAACCAAGGTATACGTAAACTAGTAGCGTAACTTCTATACAGATTCATGGATCCATTAGTAGGCGGCTCATTGCAACCTTCGCCATCTACGTGAATAGAGCTAAACTAACAGCAATCTAAAAATAAAATATGACATCGCCAACACAAGCAGAAGCGACATAGCGCATTTGGCCTAATTGGTGCGAAATTTAAGTGTTTTTACTTGTCGACCATTTACATGTTGTTAAAGCGTATTTTATTTATGGCTTGCTAATTCACTGAGTGAGAAAAATTTAAACAAATGAAACAATGTGCTAAGGAAGCAAAACCATTTGATTAGCCAAATGACCTACTATAAAATACAATATGCACAAAAAAAGCTTCGCAGAGGCACTTGTGAGTCAAGTATTCACATAAACAACACTTCGAAAAGCGCTCGTTGCCGAACCATCAAACTACTCTGCAGTGACACAGCAGCTTTGAAAGTATAGCTTTGCCAGCCGTACAGTACCACGTTTTGTTGCTTAGCGTGGCGCGTTCACCGTCACCAAAGGCGAAAATGCACCGGCCGTGTGCCAGCAAAAGCAGTCACATGAGCGGCTATCTACAATTTCTAGAAGCTAGACAAGTTCTGCAAGCTAGTACATATTAGTCGCACGTAAAAATATGACAACGACTGAGGGTGCGCACGAAATTACCATGGATACAAGAGCAATGCCTCATTGATTTGTCAATGTGCTGAACCAAAGGAGACCACGCCGATCTAAACGTAATCTCCGAGAGCAAATCGCCGAGATGCCACCCATTCCCCATTTATGGCGCTCGGTGAAAATTGGAAAAATTTGACACAATCAACAAATTAGCCAGGTATTAGGCACACCATAAACTGAAATTATTTTGATTATATAATTACGACCATCTGAAGAAAAATTTGTATTGAGCTTTTACTTTTGGTTGTTTGTCTTCTCAACATTTCTCGTTTTACTCTTTGGTGTACGTTGATGCCAGTGGCGAAAGGTTTGCGAAAGTTTTGTTCGAAAGTTCTTGACCTATGTAATTTCACCAAGCATGCACTATCCATTAGTTTTTTTAACAACTCACTGATACCGCCATCGCGAAAACGTCGCAATTGTTCGCTCACGCACGGCCGCAAGTACAGGTGGTATCGCTGACACAACACAAACAATCCCCACTGAAAAACGAACCTAACTATTACAGTTCAAAAAAATATTCTAAGTTTAAAGGGCGCCAGCACTTGCTTTGCCTGCTTGAATGGCTGTTCACATTGTTAGGCTTTTTGTAACAGAAAGAGTGCCGATAACATACCACACCAGCCACTCTCGACACGTTCCCGTCGTCGCATATTATTGTATTTGATCCTGATCAGATGCAAACCTTTCAGGACGTCTCGCAGACGCAGTATTCAAGACAAAATTCAGCATGCCAGAACGAACACAAAAAAATGACTGCAACCGTACAATTCCTTTTCATGGAAACACGGAGCATTGCACGTTCGAGTGGGTTACCAGACACGGGATGACTCCACCCGCTATGCAATGTGGCGGCGACCTGGCTAAAGATGTATCTGCGGACTTGGTCGCGTTGTAAAACGAGGAACCAATGAACCAATTCTCTTGGCCAAAGTTAATCCCTTCCATTCTCCTCCTTCTCCCTCTCTTCTGTTTCTGCAAAAAGGAAAGAAAAAAAGATGTTTCATTGAACACCCGGTTCTTCCAGGTGGTCTCCTTCCTAATGTACAGACCGAGCCTAACGCTACTTGGGTTCGCCATCCGGATGAGAGTCGGCGGTTTCAGCTTGGTATGGCTAAAGGTAGGAGCAATCATATCACAACAACATTTTTACCCGATTATGTGGTTATTAGATCCATTTCAATCCCTAGGTTAACACTGATGGTTTATGCAGTGCGTTAAATAATCTTGGCGATAAATGGCGTAGGTGCGTGACTATCGTCTGTTGTGCTCTGCCAGAAAACGTACACTGTTTCTTCGCTGGGACGCACAAGCACCAGTGCGGCAACGTCTACGTAAGTGCACTTACGGGCTTCCCCCACCGGCCGTGCGCGTAAGACGCTTTCCGTAACCCACAAAAATTTACTTTCGTAGGCCCTCATAACTGAGGGCACACGATTGACAGTTATAAAGCAGGGCATACCTGTAGGCCCAACAATTGTATTGAAACCCGCGACGGTAGTCAAGTGGCACTGGCCTGCTGAAGCAAACGGCGCGTGGTCGAATCGCGACCGCATATTAGATAAAGGCCAAAATGGTTCAGACCAATGTTCCTAATTTAGAACTAGGCGCACGTTAATGACCCCCAAAAAGTAAAAATTTCCGAAGCCCTTCTCTACGGCATCTAATATATTCATATGGTTGTCAGACCCAAAATTTATTAATCCTAATGCCATTCTACTAACCGTCAAGTAAATTTCGCGAGCATTGACATAGCTGATTGAACTATTTTCTTCTTTCATTTTCTTTCTTTCATTTCTCTACGCAAAAGTTCACATAATGAAACGAGTAATCAATGATGCGGAAAGGGTAAATTACCCTACTTTCTCTTCTCTCCACTTTTTCAATAAAACAAAGAAAAATAATACATAGAGTGAGGGCAAAAAGAAAGGAAGCGTGGAAGCGTGGAAGCGTAGATGTTAGCGTGCGCACTCGGTGCCACATTTGAAGCCGTGTGGGCACGCATGAAGATTCTGGTTTGCTATACGTTGATGTGCACGAGACAAAATGTAGAACCAATGATGTCGCAAGAGTAAACGACGGCCATATTTTTCTTCTTTTATTTCATCTCCCCAGGCAAAAGACGTAAAGAGCGAAAAGATTATGTCATCAGCAATTTCGAGGTGGCATCTCCCTTTTAGTACTGACTGAGTGCTTTATTAGGGAGATCAGACAAGAATCGGCGCATTCTGCATACTATTGGCGATAGTATACGAGCAGCCGTTCTACACAACTAATATACTCGTCTATGCAACTAATTATCCATCTCGCCGAATCATAATCGAAAGCTTTTGCAGCGCGTTAAATTCTGTTTGCTGCAAACTACGTTGGTGCGTCACTATCGTTCATTCTTCTCCGACAGAAAACATACTGCGTTTCTTCGTTTGGGCGCGAAAGCACGAAAGATCATAACAATTACGTATGAATGTCGGCATGCGGCGCCCACTGTCGACCGCGTAAGTAACTTTCTTTAACGGATCAAACATCTGTTGCGCTATATTTTATAACAAAGTGGCACACTTGTGAACAATGTATATGAGGAATAACATGATTTCCGTTAAATGCTATTATAACCCGCCACAATGGTCTATTGTTCAAAGCACTCGGCTGCTGTACCACAAGTGGTGAGGTTTATTTCAAGCGAGAATATAGAGGGAGATGAAAATGCTTCAGGCCCGTTTGCTTAGATAAGGGGCACATTATTAACCCCAAATATTTGAAATTTCCGAAGTTCTCCTTAACGGCATCTCTTATTATTTTATGGACGTTAAACTTCAACAATCATTATTCTGAATGCTATTCTACTAACCGGAAGTAAACTCTATTGAGCAGAGATATCACAATATCGAACTGTCATGTGTGACACATTTGCAGACGCGTGCGCGCGTATCAAGCTTTTGATTCACGGCGCGCATTGTACTTTTTCCCTTATGTTACGGCTGGGCTGGACGCCAGACCTTAATCACCGGTTACGTGACGTGGTGCCGAGCGGAGGTGTTGTCTACCGGAAGCCCAAGGATGTCACGGACATTAGGCCGAGGCCAAGAGAGGCGTTCGGAAAGCCTAACAGACGATTTTCAACATCATGGAAGATAGAAACGGATACTTCCGAACGATTCGTCGACGCGTTACCGCTCACTCGTGAAATATCCGTTGTTATCTACAGTGCGAGTGCCCTTCAAATACAAAAGCCTAATCCCACCCTGAATGTCAGCATTTTTTACGCCCAAATGACAGAGTCGCAATTGGTGCCCACTTCACCCGCTTCTCTTTATTACAGAGCCATTTTGCAGGATGAGAGGGTGTTGAACCTCGTTGCCTTGCACGAACCAGGCGGGCGAACCTATATCGACGAGTGGTTGGTCAGCCCAATGCAGGCGACTAATTGGAAATATGTGTGTCACAAACACACTTGGCACAATGCATTCGCTGTCTGTCACCATTTCTGCCGCTCACACAATGGACGTGCTGCAAGTTCAGCCGACACGATCAACCCACCACATATGCCAACGAGAAAGGCGACAAGGTTTCGTAGAAAACCAGGCCGGTCTAGGAGTATTCTTCTTGCTTTGTAACAATGACCATAATGTCTAATTCAGGTGCTGGATAACGAACTGCACACAGGCGGCGTGCTCCTGCGTACTGACTAAAATCCTGTCTATAGGGAGCCCAGCAGAAAAAAAAAATAGCCGTGACATCCGCCCGGCACGAAAGTCACGCATACTGACGGTAAGAGTAGGCGCATGAAAGTAAAAAAGGTGGAGAGCCACCGTCTCCGTCGCGCCAGCCTAGCGTCAGCAGCCGGCATCAACTTACGGAGAATGTTCAGCCACAAGCATGAGCACGCAAAAAAAGCGAATCTCCCAACCTCTTTCCCCTCACCCCAGCTGGGCGCGCAGCGTTGGTGGGACGTTCATCGTCGCCTGCATGCCGTGGCATTTGTGCGTCGCCCTTTCATCCCGCTCTTTTGTGATGGTCGTTTTTCTAAAAGATGGTCTGAGACGGAAACATTTTCCAGTGCTATATGGCATACTTTATTCAAAATATCATGCGTCTTTCTGCATTTGGGCATACACTGCGATCTGCAGTACCATTGTTACTCTTTTGACTTCAATAAAAGAGTACAAACAACTTTCTGTTCATCACTTGTCGAGGGATGACTCTGCGTCATGCACTAAATAAAAGAGTAATAGTGAATGTGTGACAGCTTTCTGAAACACTGGCCTATGTGTGTTCATGCTCATGTTCTACCAAACAAGTTGAACTGATGATTTTAGGAAAGCACGGTAAAAAAGAAAAAAACCGAAGGCCGCGAGACAAAAACAGATCAAAATTGAAAATTCATTGGTCGATCTTTGATTGGTGGTTGCGTAATTTGATGATGAACATCAAGTACAGAAGTCAGGTGCAGAAGTCAGCCGGAAAGCCCCGCTGCGGTGGTCTAGTGGCTAAGGTATTCGGATGGTTACCCGGTCACGGGTTCGAATCCCGGCTGCGGCAGATGCATTTCCGATGAAGGCGAAAATGTTGTAGGCCCGTGTGCTCAGATTTGGGTGCACGTTAAAAAACCCCAGGTGGTCGAAATTTCCGGAGCCCTTCGCTACCGCGTCTCTAATATGCATATGGTGGTTTTTGAATGTTTATACCCCACACATCAATCGATCAATCGAAGTCATCAGGAGAGCATATGTCACCGACATTTGGTCACTCTTTTGATTATTAAGTACAGTTCTCATATACCAGCATGAATTTGTAACAGTGAACCATGACCAAGACAGCCAGTGTACTGCTGTATAGGTAATGTACCAGCTATAAAAATCCACATTTTCTAAAGAGCAATTGTTAGCAGTAAGAATAAACATTTTGAAATTCGTTCTGCACCATTTCTTGACCCCAACTGCATGTCGACGTTCGCGAAAGAGATGTTTAGAGGTATTATTTATTTGGAGGGAGACTGACCTGTCCGTCGCTACTTTGTGTACGTTATACTTGACCTTGGCGCGCGTTTCGGCATTCACTTGAACAACGATGTAATGCTGATTAAAGGTAAGAGTAGGCACTCCTCAAGAGGTGGCTCGCCACGCCCTTATGCGCAGTGTGCTGTCACTGTATAGAAACAACTATATTGTACGCACAGCGGCTGCTTGGGCCATATAAGAAGGGAGCGATTGAGCCTCTATAATTCGGCCATGATCTACCGTACATTCGTTAATATTGGTCCCTTCACAGCTAATCAGGTAATCGTGCATTTACTGAAATACCTACTTCCAAACCATCTAACATTACTCTCCCGATTCATCTTGTTGCCATCACTTAAATGAGTACTGAGACGAACCTTAGATATTTAGTGATTGTTGTCCTATACAAGGGAAATGGTTTCAAGAGGAGAGTTCTGTGTTGCGTCGGAAAGCGTCGCATTTATTTTTAATACCTCGACCTTTAAAAGACGCTTTCGGCTTCGATATCAAGTGGGTGGCTTCTCGGTGACATGACAAGGCAGTGTTACGATGCGTAAACTCGGCAATTCGCTACGTGCTTGTGGCAGATAAGAGATCTGCTCATGGTACATATAAACGATGAGCGCATTGTCTTTATTGGCCATGACAGTGATTTCGGTCATTTAGGCTTCATGGAAGACTCCGCTTGAAACTTGGAGGAACCTTGTTGACTTGTCACGATAAAGTCCACTTCATGGCTTGCCACTACTCTACAACGAAACCTTTAAAATCAAAGTAACTACCTTATGCATGCTGGCTGACTATTGTGTCGTAAGTAGTAATGCTACTTCTATAGCGTAGTAACTAACAATGTCACTTTTGCAATGTCTCAAATTATTTCGGTACACCGTTGAAATACACTAAAGCCGAAAACATTTTTCGCGTATTAGTGAAGTACAATTTCTCAATCCAGGAAATACCACTTATATCGGGACTCGACGCTTGATAAGTGAGAAAACACGCGAAGGGAAAAGTTGGGTGGAGATGCCACCTTGATTTCGCGCAAAACCACGCGACATCATGAAATTGAAGCGCTTTTACTGGGTCTTACGTATCTATTATTTCAATAAAGCCAAGTATGCTATCATCTGTCGGTGTGATGGACCTAAGATACGAAATTTCAGAAATATTCATCAAGCCAATGTTGCGAAAATACAATACATTTTCAAATTTTGAATATCTTAACATTTAAAATTAGTTTCAACCCTAATTTTTTCTGCTGATAGTAAACTTATGGCATGAGAGGTCTCGGTTGTCAGCGTGTCAGTCTAAACTGAGACATTTTCTTCTCTTTGGTGTACCGTGAATGAAGTATTGCCAACTACTGGTGCAACACGAGGCACTACAAATACTGCTTTGAAGCAATATATTTGATTGTAAATGTTTTCAAAGGTAGATTTCAAGTAAAGCATCAGAGGTTCTATGAAAATGTTTACTGACAGTTTAGCCCTATCACTTCATTGAACTTGGCCTCGTCGTTGACATTGTGTTCTAGTGACTTAACAGTGGCCATGTGTGTGTGAGAATTTATTAGAAGGCAGAGAGGTGGGCCTGAGATAGTTCGCTCTAGCCTGCCCCTCTACACAGGGGATAATGGAAGGGGGAAGGAAGAAGGATGAAGGGTGATAATGGGGACAAAAAGAGGTGGTGCGTATATACAGTAGCCACTTAGCATAGTACCCTACAGTCTAGTACCTAGTCCAGTGCTTTTTATAAAATCTAAAACAGCTTTTGGAACAGTTTTTGGCACTCTTTGGTCGTTCATTGCTGACAATATGTGGCTTTCACTCAATGGCGTTCGTCCGATGCTTGCCAACGTTGCAGTTAGCATTTTTCTTTCAGCCACATATAATGCACGGTCACAAAATATGTGTGCTAAAGTTTCGCGCACTTGGCAGCGCTCACAATTCGGGCTGTCCGCACGGCCGATTAGGTGGGTGTAGTCGCGAGTGAAGGCGACGCCCAGGCGAATCCGGTGCAGTATATTAGCATGTCTTCGGCTGATTTTATCTGGAAGACGAAAAGTAATACCCGGGTCTGTTTCCCACAGACGCTCCTTCCGGTGATCTGGTAGGACCAGTTAGTGGCAGCGTATTCGCGCATGAGCGATCTCAACAATGTGTTGACGTTGCTTTGTGAATACGGTACTTTGACGTACATAGGAGCGTTGTATACTGCCGCTCTTATTTTGCTATCGGCTGTTTCGTGTCCAACCAGGCCGCAGTGTCCCGGAATCCGTTGGAGTGTCATCAAGTGACCGCTTCTGTGTGTTAGGTCAAATGCTTGGACGATTCCTAAAGCTAACTCGTAAAATTGGCCTCTTCTTGAGCAAGAATGGATAGCTTGAAGCGCTGATGTTGCATCGGACACAACAGTCCATTAACGCAGTGCTTGGTCATTCACAAAATTTATGGCTTCCTGTATAGCAAGAACTTCTGCAGCTGTCGAAGATGACCTGTGATCTGATTTGTACTTTCGGGAAATACCGAGTTGAAGGATCATGATGGCTGCAGCTGAGGTGGACGAAGTTACAGATCCATCGGTGTAAGTGTGCACAGAGTTGCTGTATCGGTCATCCAAATGTACCAAGGTGAGTTGCTTGAGAGCAATATAAGAAACACGCGGCTTATACGAAATTGCTCGTATGTGAAGGTACACCAGTAGTTTA
This sequence comes from Rhipicephalus microplus, assembly GCF_043290135.1. NCBI lineage: Eukaryota > Metazoa > Arthropoda > Arachnida > Ixodida > Ixodidae > Rhipicephalus > Rhipicephalus microplus. The sequence goes on from NC_134710.1 coordinate 252,510,025, forward strand.
GTCAATGTCCGTGGAGGCACTGCAGGGATTGCGGCAGGTGCAAAGCCTGAAGGTATCATGTGTCTATACGTATCCAGGCATCGCGAATAGGTTCAGCCTGGTCGGTCCGCTTGTAGCGAAGACAACGGGTGCTGTGCTTGTCGGGTCAGCAGACGAAGGTGCACTCGAAGAGGCTCACAGGACGTGTAAACCTGTATAGGGTAGGTGCGTGACTCCTCCGTAATGGCACAGGTTGACGTGCACCGTGACAGGCCAAGGTATATTCTCAGTGCTCGTGCCTGAAGGCTCTCTAAAGTACGAAGGCACGTTGACTGCATGCCGGAAAGTGAAGGTGCGCTGTACCGTATATAGCCCACAAATATAGCCTTGTATATCTGCAGAAGACTTTTCTCTGAAGTGCCCCATCTCAGTCCTGCTATAACACGAAAAACATACACAAAACTGGTTAGTTTGTTCCGCAACACAGTCACATGCTTTGAACAGGACAGGTTGTGATCAATGATGACCCCTGAATAGCGGGGATGCTTGACCGCAGGAATCACTGCTCCGTTAGTGAAGATTGGGTTCCGCGACATTGATTTCTTCGTAGATGTCAATGCAGCACATTTTGCTATTCAAAGTTGCAGGCCCTGACGACGCAATTACTTAGATGTTACTGATGTGCCTTGCTGTAGCCTTGCTCACAGTTGTGGTCGCGTTGCTCCAGATGCCCATATGCATATGTCGTCCGCATGCGCACTGATTCTGAAAACGTCGGGAAGATCAGCTTCAAGGCCAATGAGTGCTATGTTAAAAAGCATGGGGCTCAGGACGGCGCCTTGTGGAACTCCGTGGCTTACGAGGTGCCTGGTCGTGTCACCGTCAAAGGTCGACATAAAAATTTTCCGTCTTCTGAGGCAGCTCACTATCCATGCGAGTAGTCGGCCACCTGCGCCGATGTCTTCAAGTGCGTCAAGAATGGCTTCATGATGAACGCTATCATACGCACCTTTTATATCTAAGAAAATGGCCCCTACCAATCCCTGACGTTGTCTTTTTTTTTCAACAGAAGAAACTAGGCCTACAGCGCCGTCTATAGATGATCCACCCCTACAGCTGCCATTTACAAAAGCTGGTAAGCCGACATTATTCTCGAGCAGCCATTTCAATCTTGCCAGCATCATGTGTTCCATCACCTTACCGATGCAACTGGCTAGGACAATGGGTCTACAAGAAGACAACTCGTGTGAAAACTTGCCTCGTTTCAGTAAAGCCACTATGCGGCTGCACGTCCAACTCTCTGGGACTGTCGCCGTTTCCCACGTAGAGTTGTAGAATGACAAAAGAACCTGCCTTGCTTCCTGGCTGAGGTAATATAGAGCCAAATAAGTAATTCCGTCATGCCCTGGTGCGGACGAGCGTCGGGACGCAGAAATCGCAGCCTCGAGTTCGTACATTGTGAATGGTAAGTCAAGGCGTTTGTCGCTGGATGGCGGTGAGGCTAAACACGAAGGTGATATCAGTGAGGAGGACATATCTACGAGTAAGTAGCAGTAATCTTCTGCAACCTCTACTTCAGGTTGACCTTGCTTTAAAGCCAAAGCTCGGAAAGGGAACAACTAAAGGCTTAGGACAATTTGCCATATTCGAGACAGGAGTTTTTCAGATCAAGAAAGCCACAAAATACCTTCCACCGTTGCCTGTCAAGCTTATCAAAGTGTCGCAATACATGGCGTTGTGCTTGGCGTGCTGTAGAGAGGTCAGGTGCTCATTTCGTCCTCCTGAATTTCCTCTCTGCAATGCGACGGATTGCACGAAGGTATTCATAATGTGCGTCAAAAGGGCCACTTGCATGTGTTTCAACGTCTACGAACCAACAGGTGGTAGGCAAAAGACTTCTGCTCACAAAACATACGTCCAGACAGCAGCTGTACGATGCGCCAAGGAGGTAAGTAGGTGAGCCATCGTTGATGGACATCAGGCCCTGATTGAGCGCAAAATGAGCAATGTCCCTACCGCGGCTGTTCATTGAGGCAGAACCCCATATGGGAGGATGCGCATTAAAATCCCCAACTGATACATGTGGTCCAGGGCAAGCTTGGAGCACAGAAAAGAGATGGTAACAGTCCACGTGGCTTCTAGAAGGAATGTATCAACCAATGATTCATAATAAACGTCGCCTGTGCTTTACAGATAGGCAAACATAGTCGTTAGAAGCATAGGGAGCCACGGCATGCCTGACGTACGTTAAATCTCGACGTACACATATAATTACTTTGCTCGCATTTCGATCAACACGTGACCACAAAGTGGCGTATCCGGAAATCCGAAACGACGACATCATTTTCGGCTCGCATATGACAACCAACGGAAATTCGTATTGTCGTTGTCGAAAGTCAGACAATCGGCTTCGCAAACCTCGCGCGTTCCACTGCATTATAGCAGAGGTGCGCACACGTTCATCAAATAAATTCGCCATATTGTTTATGGAAGAGCCAGCAGTAGTAGTTTATTTATTTATTTATTTATTTATTTATTTATTTATTTATTTAAATACTCTCAATGCCATTTGCGGCGTTACAGAGAGGAGTGGTTACAAGTTAGAGATGGCAGTCTTGAATGATGCATGATCAGGGTTGCTGGCGATGGAGGCAGGAAGGTGGTTCCATTCGGATGAAGTCTTCGGCACGTAGGAGTGGAAGTATATGTTGGTATGGCAGAGTGGCACATGGACTTTGAAGTTATGGTCGATGCGAGATGAAACGTAAGAAGGTGACGAGAACAATGTGCCCTTTATTTCAGGATTCATAAAAAAAAATTTTGTGAAAGAGACAGAGTCGGGCCTGTTTCCTCCTGTTAGAAAGGGTAGGAAGGTCTAGAGAATTTTTAATTGATGAGATGCTAGCGGTACGGGAGTAATTAGCGACAATGAAGCGAGCTGAGCGATTTTGGATGGCTTCCAGTGCATTAACAAGTGAACAAGAATGAGGATCCCAGATTGATGAGGCGTATTCGAGTTTAGATCTGACTAGTGTTTTATAAAGAAGAAGTTTTAATGAAACAGGTGCTAATGAAAAGTTACGGCGCAAGAAGCCGAGAGTGCGGTTAGCATTGTTAATCACATAACTGACATGATTATTCCATGTTAAATTGTTATCTATGTGAACACCAAGATATTTGTAAGTATTGACAGACGACAACAGAAAATTAGAAATTGAATAAACAGGGCTAGTGCAGTCAGTACTTCCTCGAGAGATCCTCATTATTTTGCACTTGCCAATATTTAGTTTCATTGACCAGAGTGAGCACCAAGATGTAATGTTGTCAAGATCAGATTGAAGTAGTGATGAATCATGAGAGTTAGTTATTATGCGGTAGATGACACAATCGTCGGCAAATAGCCTGATTGTTGATGTAATGCTGGATGGAAGGTCATTAATATAAATTAGAAAGAGTAAGGGTCCAAGGACAGAACCTTGCGGCACACCAGAGATTACTGAACAATTGCGTGAGTCATGATCGTTAGCTGTTACATGTTGGGTTCTGTTAGATAAGAAGCATTCGATCCATCGTAATGTGTTTGAGTCAATATTTAGCATGCTTAGTTTTAGTAGGAGTAAACGGTGAGAAACGGTGTCAAAAGCTTTTTGAAAATCAAGGAAAATGCAATCGATAATGGAGCCAGTGTCAGAAGCTGAAAATAAGTCGTTGGTGAAGAGAAGTAGTTGGGTTTCACATGAGTAGTGTTTCCTAAAACCATGCTGACTGTTGTGAAAGAAGTTATTTTCTTCGAGAAATATAATTAAGTTAGAATAGATTATGTGTTCGAGAAGCTTACATGGAATACTAGTCAAAGTGATGGGCCTGTAGTTAGAAGGATTAGATGAGTCACCTGGTTTAGGCACAGGAACCACCTTCCCCGCCTTCCAGTCACTGGGCAATGAGGCATTTTGTAATGACTGTGAAAAGAGCTGTGAAAAAATGACTGAACAATAAGTGGCAGTTTGTTTGAGAAATTGGGGAGCGATTCCATCTATGCCAGGTGCCGAGGCTTTCATTTTTAATATGAGGTGAAATAGCCCCAATTGATCAATGATGATTGGTTCCATTCGGGGATATCCAGGATCGGCTTGAATTGGTAAATGATTGGAGTTGTCAACGGAAAATGATTTTTTAAATACGTCTTGCAAAGCCTCGCAGCACCTGTCACTTGCAATCGCCAAACCAAGTTCGTCACAAAGATCAATGTTCTTATTTTTTGGACCATTTACTAGACACCAAAACTTACGAGGGTTAGACTGTAGAAGAGAGGGAAGGGTATCGCTGAAGAAACTATGTTTAGCAACTGCATAAGCTTTTTTGTATTCTAATGTTGCGTTGTGATAAGCCGCCCATCTCTCCGTGGTGTCAGATGATGAAGCGCTGCGGTAAAGTCGTTTTTTTTTATTACGTAAGCGAAGAAGTGCTGATGTGAACCACGGAGAGCGGAACGCCGTTCGAACAGTTCGTAAAGGAACATAACAATCTATAAGTGAATTAAACTTATTTTTGAACGATACCCAGTTCTCCTCTACAGTGTTATCAGCGGCACATGCAATGTATTTTTCAGTGAAAACTTCCAACTCAGTACATATAGATGCATAATCAGCTTTCGCATAATCTTTTATAACTTTAGTTGCGTGCATAGGACGCTGTGGTTGCATTGCGCAGGTGAAGTGTACAATGCGATGATCACTAAGCCCGGGTAGGTAGTGAATCGATGAAATGACCGAAGGATTAGTTGTGAAAACCAAATCAAGTATATTTGAAGAAAATGCTGTGATGCGCGTGGGTTCATGGATTACTTGGGTTAAATTAAAATCATTGCATATGTTTAAAAAGCAATTACCTTCCGCTGAAAGACAGCTAGCCGTTCCATCCCCACTGCCCCAAGTAACTTCTGGGAAATTAAAATCGCCCATGACAAATATATGAGAATTTGGGTACCTGACAGAAACTGCGTGCAAACAGTCATGGAAGTTTTCGCAAAAGTCTGAGGGGCAGCGAGGCGGTCGGTAGCAAACGCACAAAATCACGTCCTGATACGCAAATCGAACGCACGCGCATACGATTTCTAGTGGCGAACTTATGGGAACAATATGAGAGGAAAATCTATCTGATATCGCGATAAGAACACCGCCCCCTGTTCTTGTTATTCGATCTGATCTGTAAAAATTGTAGGTGTTTTTGCAGTGTAAAACCTCAGTGTTGCGAATTTTACTTGACAACCAAGTTTCTGTTAACACTACTATGTCCGCAGAACAGTCATCAATTATAGAAGATAACTCGTCACGTTTACTTAGCACACTTCTAATATTTGTAAACAAGACTGAAACTGGTTCAGGTATTGTGGCACGTTTAGTAGGTTGGGATTGCTAGGAAGAGGGAAGAACACTGCTAGGAATATTGGTACTTGAAGGGGAAAGTGAAGAAGTAAATTCACGGGTAAGTTCACAAACGCTGTCGGTTTGACTGCAGTAAACGAAGCATTTTTTGTTAATGAATAACTTGTTGTAACGCACTGCAAACTGTTGACCAGTCGACTTTCCGTACTCGTACAATTTTTTACGCGTGTTCCTAGTTTCTTTGCAAAAATCTTCACTTAAGCTGACACCGATACCTTTTAATTTGGCCTTATTTGCCATAATGCTTTCCTTAACCTTAAAATTAGAAAGCTTTACAATTACAGGGCGGCACTTCTTATTTGCGTATGAACCAAGCCTATGCGCACGTGAAATGGCATCGGTCGGCAGTTGGAGACCTAGAGTGGACATAATCTCGCGAACCTTATCTTCGGACTGCGACCATGTTTCGGCTGCAGCATCAGGTATTCCGAAGAATAGAAGGTTTTCTCGCCGTGACCTATCCTCGAAATCATCTAGGCGTGAACGTAATTCAGCGTTCGCCCCACGAACAGTATCACTTATAGTTTGCTGCAGGTTACTTGGAGGCATTTTGTCGAAGGAATTTACACGAGCTTCTACAGCAACCAATCTTGAGTTAATATCTGACACAGTTTGCTCCAAAATCGCCTGACTGGACTTCAATTCATCAAGAACTGTTTTTAATTCTTTATGGCGTGCGTCAACGTGCGCATTAATTGCCTTCACGACTTCAGCCAGCTCATCAGGAAGACTAGAAGAATTATTGGGACCTGGATTGGATTCGACGTCACCACTCAAAAGCAATAGTTTCACAACATGAACACATTCGCAAATACATAAAAAAAGTACACTTGGGCATGGTACAAGCAGCAGACACAGGTTGTTTGACTTTTTAGAGTGGCATGAGTGAAATTTACCAACCTGGAGTAGAAGAAAAAACGGGTTCTTAGTCGACTGCATAGCTGCTGCTCGACCATGCCCACTGAAGTCGCGCGGGGGATGACGGCTGCTTATAAACATGTGGCTGGGTGATGACGATGCTGATGAGCATTCGGAGATTATCGGAGTGACAACAGGCAGGCTTGTTGTGCTATCAAACACGGGGCACTGCCAAGCATGATTCCAAGCCGAAGAAGAAGACTGCAGAAGCGTTGGCGGTCCGCCCTGAACAACATGCACCCGTGACGCGAGGCACCACGAAGAGAACCTCGCCGTGTCGTTCCAGTTGGAAGCGCCCTTCGAAGGTAGGTGAAAGCCGTCCGTTAGAGCTTCTTTGCAGGGGGCGGAAGCCAGCATCGTCAGCAACTGGAGTAGAAGAAAAAACGGGTTCTTAGTCGACTGCATAGCTGCTGCTCGACCATGCCCACTGAAGTCGCGCGGGGGATGACGGCTGCTTATAAACTTGTGGCTGGGTGATGACGATGCTGATGAGCATTCGGAGATTATCGGAGTGACAACAGGCAGGCTTGTTGTGCTATCAAACACGGGGCACTGCCAAGCATGATTCCAAGCCGAAGAAGAAGACTGCAGAAGCGTTGGCGGTCCGCCCTGAACAACATGCACCCGTGACGCGAGGCACCACGAAGAGAACCTCGCCGTGTCGTTCCAGTTGGAAGCGCCCTTCGAAGGTAGGTGAAAGCCGTCCGTTAGAGCTTCTTTGCAGGGGGCGGAAGCCAGCATCGTCAGCAACTGGAGTAGAAGAAAAAACGGGTTCTTAGTCGACTGCATAGCTGCTGCTCGACCATGCCCACTTTGCCCAGCACGTTGAGGATCTGCACTGCTGTTTTTGCACCTGGCGTGCGTAGCTCGCTGAGAATGGCACGAAAAGATTTCAGTATTTGCTTCAGCATAGTTTGGTTCTTCTCAGTGTCTCGCCTAATATTTTCCGCACTCTTTGAAGTTGCAGCCCATGATGTGGTCTTTTTTATTGCTCCGGTCAGTAGCGAAGGCCGCTAAGATCTGAAGCATCGGCATGCAACGCGGGCGTTGTTCTTCTTTCTGCATCCCTGGGACGTGGTGCATACAACATTGGGGTAGCGGCCTGATAATGCACACGCGTATGTTCATCTGTTGCTGATGGGGATGCATCACTCCTAAGTGCACTATGCTTTCGCTGTTGCCTACGTTTTGAACGATGTCTCTGTCGGTGCATGGATGTGACAGCCTCTCTCTGTGTCGAGTTGTCTCTGACCATCTTCCGCAGGACGCGAATTTCTTTTTTGATCTTCGGGAACTACTTCGACGTTGCTACCAGAGCAGTTTGGACATTTCAGTGGAGCAGCAGTATCGCATTTTTCCACCTTATGGGATCCGCCGCACCACTGGCAAGTTGTCTCACTTTTACACACTGCGCTGACGTAACCCAACTTGCAGCACTTGTGACACTGCAAAAGCCGTGGCACGTAAGGGTGGACGGGATGTCTCACGTATCCAACCTCAAGCTAGGAGGCAGAGTCTCAGAATCAAATACTAGTTTCGTGCAGCGAGACTGCCCTAAGCGGCGTATGGTCACGATTCTGATGGTCGACGTCACAAGGTTCTGTAGGTCAGCGTCTGTGACATCAGCGTCAACGTCATTTATCACGCCAGTCGTTGTTTCTTTCCCATGAGTGAGGAATGCGCGAACTGAAATACTTACGAGCTGCGTGATGGCCTTCAGTCTGCAAGAATGATTTTGTTTGTCACATCAACTGACAATATGTTTTTCCTGCTATTTATGCGAATTTCATTCACTTGAGTAAATGCAACTCGCTCGAAATAAATAGTCAATGACTGCCTGTTGAGTGAGTTCAGGTTGTCTGATGTAGAGATAGGTACATAAAAGATGGTGAAACATCGCTTGCCTTTGTCTAGCGCCGGTTGTGGCTCCACTGTTGATGACGTCCTGCAAAGCTTCCTTTTCAACCGGCGGGTATTGAATGTCTTGAAGTAGAGTTCCGATTCCATCTCTTCCACTGATGAGCTCTCGGTTGAATCATCTTAAAAAGCAGATGCGCCAATGCGGTCACCCACCTTCGGTCCATCACTAGGCAAACGGCTGGGGCCCTTGGTTTCGTTGGATGGATGGTCCCCCATCTCGGGGGGGGGGGGGGTGACGTCCTTCGTTCCGCTTGTTCAGAGAAAGTCAGGGATTCTGACAGTTTAAAAAAAACGAAAGTTGTTCCCACACAGTGGCCATGAGTTCTTTTTGGAGCATGGCGTAACGTTTGTATGACCCTATTCTTGTGCACAATCCAAGGGCTATCATGATATTCCGGCTGCAGGATGATCCGAAGATTTGCAATGAATTCATCTTAGATGTGGAAGACCTGTACTACTGTGAAATGGGGCTACTTTGTGACAGATTCTGCATGTTTTCCTTCTCTTGCTAGAGAATTGTCTATATAAAAGCAAATGAATAATGGCACAACGTTTATAAAACCTCGCCTCGCACGACGGAGTGTTCTACTTTTCCGCATTTTAATACAAATGGCTCCATTGAGGGTAAAATCTGTTACACTGTTGACCGATCACGTGGGGCAACTTTGTGAGAACATTGCTTTTGGCTAAATATGTATGGTAACAAAATGCTAGCACAAAGCTACACCAACAAAAGTTCATTTGAGCTATCTACAACAGGTATCTGCTTTAGCAACCTCACAATGGTGCGAAAATTTATTCATACATGTACCTCCTTCATCAAAATGGTTTACCTCAAATATGCCCCGCTTGCGTACTGGCCTACAGGATTCAGATGAATACAAAATGATTTATTTTGACTCAAAATTGCGCCTTCACAGTCCGGCCATCTTCAGTTATTTTGGGTCCTCCCCATAGTGCTCATGATGTGCCTATAAGGTTTTACTGCTGTCACTCATCCCAGGTAAAGTGAACGTTCAAAGTTTACTATATTGAAGTTATCTTTTTCTAAGGGTTTTTTCTCCGGAATCTGCACCATCGAATCCTAAACGTTGCTAGAATAGGAAACCAGCGCTGGAGTTTCCACGGCCACTCTGGTGGTGAGAGCGCCCACTTCTCAGCTGCTCCCGCAGACGAGAGTGTCGGCTGGTAAAGGTGGTGCGTGGGCGCATCGCCGTAACAAAGCCAAAGGGCACTGGCGGTACTGCTGTCTATTCAACTTCAACAATATGAAAAAAGTAGGCCTGTCACAAATGAGCACTCAAAAAAGGGCGCGCCGCCGAATTCTGGCGAACAAGCGCCAGAGAGGCACCTCAAGGTCAATGATAAAGAAGAAAACAAGCATGCAAAGACTTCCCGGGCGCGCCGTCTTCTCCACCCCTTTGGAAGCGTAGTTTCGCCAACCAACCTCCTCACATCGGTCACCGAGCATCCCTAGATCAGGAAGGAAGGGGACGTGGTGATATAGAGTTGAATCACGCGTCACGGATGGCCCTCAGAACATCTCGCTTTTTCCCCATCCTTGGCTGTGCATCGCACGGACCAAAAGATGAGAATTTTCTGGAATCTAGCACGAAAGGTATTCAAGTGAGCAGCGAAGAAGGAAAACAGGAAAAGAAGAAAGTTTGCGCCAGGGTGCGTAGCGTGTTCCGCCTTGGCGACGAAGGCTTCTGTCCCCAGTGAAAAAGCATGTGATGAAAGGAGTTTCCATCTCAGGAGTGAAGACTTGTGCTACAAGCAGAAGAGTGTGTCTACCGCCAGCGAGTGAAGACGCGTTACAGCACGTTCTAGACAACTAAATATACTCAATTACGCGACTGATAGTTCCATCTCGACGAATTACAATCGACAGCTTTTGCAGCGCGTTAAATTATGTTTACTGCAAACTACAATGATGTGTCACTACCGTTCGTTCTTCTCCAACAGAAAACTTACTGCGTTTCTTCGTTTGGGCGCACAAGTACGAATGATCAAAACTTTTACGTATGGATGACTGGACGCTAACAGGCCTGTGACCACAGTCGACCACGTAAAACTTTCTTCAAGGGATCAAACATCTGTTGCGTGAGATTTCATAACAAATTGGCATACTTGTGATCGATGTATATAAGGAATAATTTGATTTCCCTTAAATGCTCTTATAACCCGCCACAATGGTCTAGTGTTCAAGGCACTCGGCTGCTGTACCACAAGTGGCGAGGTTGAATTCAAGCGACAATATAGAGGGAGATGAAAATGCTTCAGGCCTGTTTGCTTAGATAAGGCGCACATTATTTACCCCAAATGTTTGAAATTTCCGAAGCCCTCCTTTACGGCATCTCTTATTATTTTATGGACGTTACACTTCAACAATCATTATTCTCAATGCTATTCTACCAACCGGAAGTAAACTCTGTTGAGCAGAGATATCACTATATTGAACTTACATGCGTGACACAATTGCACACACGTGCGTGCGTATCAAGCTTTGATTCACTGCACGCATTTTACTTTTTGCCTGAAGTTACGGCCGGGTTTGACGCCAGATCCTAATCACCGATTGCGTGACATGGTGCCGAGCGGATGAGTTCTCTACCGCAAGCCCAAGGATGTCACGGACATTAGGCTCAGGCAGAGAGAGGCATTCGGAAAACCTTACAGACGCTTTTTAAGATCATGGAAGATAGAAACGGATACTTCCGAATGATTCGTCAACAAGTTACCACTCGGTCGCTCTTAAAACATCCGTCATTATCTACAGTGCAAATGCCCTTAGAATACAAAATCCTAATTCCACCCTGAATGTCAGCATTTTTTTCCGCCCAAATGACAGAGTCGTAATCGGTGCCCGCTTCACCCCCTTCTCTTTATTACAGAGCCGTTTTGCAGGACGAGAGAATGTTGAACCTCGTAGCCTTGCAAAAACCTGGCGGGCGAACCTACATTGACGAGTGGTTGGTAAGCATAATGCAGGCGACTAATTGGAAATATGTGTGTCACAAACACACTTGGCACAATGCATTCGCTGTCTCTCACCATTTCTGCCACTCACGCAATAAACATTCCGCAAGTTCAGTTGACAAGATCAACCCACCACATATGCCCACAAGGAAGGTGACTTGTTTTCATAGAAAACCAGGCTGGTCTAAGGACATTCTTCTTGCTTTGTAACAATGACCATGTGGTGAAACGGGTCGGTGCCACTTCTGCGCCTGCGCGTCGCGGCGATGCCTCCAAACACGGGCACCGGCAATAAGAACACTCTCGCCCATAAAAAGCAAGAAAACTGTGTGTGCGCCCTGATTCAGCGGCAGTCATTGTAGAACCTTCAGTGCGGAAATATTAAAGTTATGTTGTCCCACATCTGGTGACCCGGAAAACGAACGTACCACACCGCCATGGCCGACGAGGAAAACCTTGCTGCCCTTTAACAACAAGTACAGCAACTGCAACAACAACAGCAGGCCCAGCAGCAAGTGATCCAGAACCAAGAGCAGCAGCTCCGAGAACAGCAGCAGCGCAATGAAAATGAAGCACCCTCGTCCGACGACCGTGCACCACCCCACTTCGGTAACGCCCCCCCAATACTTCGCTCAAGTGGTCCCTGCCACCTCGGGCGCCTCCATTGCTGCGGCCGCCACCAACACGGACGTTTTTCGCGAAGCCGTCAACTTTCCACCGTTTTGGGCAGAGGCGCTTGACGTGTGGTTCGCTCAAGTCGAGGCGCAGTTTTCCACGGCACGCATCACCCAGGACCGGGCGCGCTATGACTACGTCGTCGCCCATCTAGACTCTCGCTATGCGGCTGAGGTTCGCGATATACTTGTGAATCCCCCGGCTGATGACCGTTACCTACACCTGAAGAGGGAACTGATTCGCCGGCTCTCACCTTCTCAAGACGAGAAGGTGTGTCACCTACTCCAGCACGAAGAACTTGGTGACCGCAAGCCATCGCAGCTCCTGCGTTACATGCGTGACCTCTTGGGCAGCACCCCGGTCGACGACTCCCTCCTCCGTATCATCTGGCTTCAGCGTCTACTCGCACAGGCGCAGGCCATCCTCAAGGTGCAGCCAAATCTCCCGCTGGATCAGCTCTCTCACATCGCTGATCAAGTCATCGAGATTCCGTTGCCAGCATCGCCTCTCACCGTCAACGCCTTTGACACCCGACAGTCCAGCACCGAGCTCGCGCGCCGTATAGACGAAATCACCTGTCAGCTGGACTCAATTCAAAGGTGCCTGGATCAAAGCCCGAAGCTGCCTCCAAAAAAAAACGATCCCAAAGCCAAGACAACAACGCCACTTCATCGTACGGAAACGGTAACGGCCACTGCTAGTAACATCGCCGCTTCGGGGACAAAGCCCGGAAATGTACACCACCTTGCTCAGCAGGACGTCAGGGAAACTTCAACGGCAGCCCGTAGACACGGGCGCGAGCTGCCAACTTAGAGGCCGTCGCATATTCGTCACCGACCAAGTCACAAAGCGGTGGTTCCTCGTCGACTGTGGCTCTGACATCTGTTGCTTTCCCCGAACCTTCCTGCGTGACAAGCGTCCTTGCACGTCCTTTGAGCTCGACGCGGCGAACCATTCGACCATCAAGACCTAGGGCTCACTCCGCCTTAACATCAATCTCAAAAACCTGTGTCGATATTTTTCATGGAATTTCGTCATCGCCGGCGTTGCAGAGCCGATCATCGTGTCCGACTTCTTGGCGTACTACAATCTTCTACCTGACTGCCGATATCACCAACCTATCGACGCTACAACCGGCCTCTGCACGCCGGGCCAACGTGCGACCACCCAACAGCCTAACGTCAAGGCACTCACCATTGGGAACCAGTCGCCATACCATGACATCCTCGCAGAATTTCCCGACCTGACTCGACCTAGCGGGCGTCCGCGAGAGGTGGGCCACTCAACCGTGCACTACATTCGTACTACTCCCGGCCCCCCGGTCTCATGCCGCGCCCGTCGGCTAGCCCCGGACCGCCTACAAATCGCATAGGCCGAATTCGAAGCCATGCTTCACGAAGGTACTGCCCGCCACTCGGAGGTACCTTACGCCTCACCGCTTCATCTGGTACCAAAGAAGACCAACGGCTGGCGCCCCTGCGGAGATTATCGCGCCCTCAACGCCCGCACCGTCCCTGACATGTACCCCGTCCGTCTTATACAGGACTTTGCACACCGCTTAGACGGCAGCACTATCTTCTCTGTGGTGGACCTCGTGAAAGCCTTCACACAAATTCCTGTAAACCTGGATGACGTCCCAAAGACCGCAATTATCACGCCTTTCGGCTTATTCAATTTCCCTTTCATGAGTTTTGGTCTCCAAAATGCGGGGCAAACCTTTCAACGCTTCATCAACGACGTCGTCCGTGGCCTGGACTTCTGTTTCGTCTACCTAGAAGACATCTTGATCTTCTCCCGCAACAATACGGAACATCGCCAACACCTTCAACTGTTCTAGCGCCTCGACAAACACGGCTTACTCATAAACCTTCAGAAGAGCGCGCTCGGCGCCCCCGTCGTCACATTTCCTGGACATGAAATCTCTGCAGAAGGAACTAGACCCTTGCCTGACCGCATCCTGGCCCTGCAAAATTACGCGCAGCCTGCCACAGCGAAGGACCTCCGCCGTTTCCTGGGCCTGTTCAACTTTTACAGGCGCTTCTTGTCTAAAGCGGCCACATATCAGGCCCCTCTCCATGATGCGTTGGCCGGCCAACGCGGCAACCATCCTGTCACTGGGACCCCAGCCTTAACGCAAGCGTTCGGAGACTGCAAAACTGCCCTCTGCAACGCTACGCTGCTCTCCCGTCCCAAGCCAGAGGTGCCCCTGGGTCTTTTCACAGATTCCTCTAGCACCGCCGTCGGAGCCTCTCTCATGCGGCGTGTGGGAAACAACTGGCGCCCCTTGGCATTCTTCTCGAAGAAACTCTCTTCGCCGAAGCTGCCCCCGCCTTCCGGCAGCGTCGGCGATGCAACCCCGCCCCCTGCACAGACGACCTGGCCAACCTACTACAGAAAGCTCCTCGCCATCTACGAAGCAGTCCAACACTTTCGCCACATCCTCGAGGCACAGCACTGCACCTTATACACCGACCATAAACCTATCACTTACGCCTTCTCCCAACGCCGCAAAAAACTTGCACCGGTCCAAAAGAACCAGCTGTCCTTCATCGCTCAATTCACAACAGATATCCGCCACATCAGCGGAAAGGAAAACATGGTCACCGACGCATTCTCTCGCGTCTCGGCTGTCGAGCTACCAACCGTTACAACCGACACCCTCGCCGAAGCTCAGTAAACGGTCACCGAACTCCAGCAGCTCCTCGAGAATGGCTCTTCCCTTCAACTTCAAAAAGTTACCATCCCTGGGTCAACGGACGCTCTCAACTGTGAGATATCAATAGGACGAGTGAGACCATACGTTCCTTCTTTGCATCGTCAAAGCCCCTTCAACCAGTTACACAACCTCAGTCATCCCGGCATCCGAGCTTCTACACGCCTCGTGACGGAACGGTAGGCGTGGCCCTCGATGTAATGGGACTGCCGCACCTGGGCACGCACATGCATTCAATGCCAGCGCGCCAAAATCACCCGGCACGTCACGTCGCCACTCGGAGAATTCCCCCTCCCGACGAAACGATTCCAGCACGTCCACATCGACATCATTGGCCCCCTTCCACCAGCCGGCCCTTACCGCTATTGGCTCACCACCAACGATCGTTACACTCGTTGGCCCGATGTATGGCCGCTCCGAAGGATCACCGCACAAGACGTCGCATCAGCCTTCTCCGGCTGGGTTTCACGCTTCGGCACTCCTCGTCGAGTCACCACGGATCAAGGAAGGAAATTCAAATCTCAACTATTCAGGCTCCTCGGGCTCTCCACCGGGTTCGAGCGTTCACGGACAACTAGCTACCACCCTTGCTCTAACGGGATGATTGAACGGTTTCACCAGCAGTTCAAGGCAGCCATCATGTGCCACCCTCACTCAGCCTGGCTCGAAGCCCTCCCCGCCGTCGCTCTCAGTCAGCGCGCAACTTTCAAGCCAGACAATCAAGCCACACCCGCGGAACTGGTCTACGGGGAGCCACTTCGCCTACCTGGAAAACTCCTCTCCGCTCCGATCTCTGATGTAACCAGCTCGGACCCTGCAGACTTCGTCACTCAACTCCGTCGCACAAAGGCCGCGCTGCGCCCGTCACCAGCGGCTCGCCACACCAAGCCGACCCCGTTCGTGTTTGAGGACCTGGCAACATGCTCGCATGCCTTCCTCCGCGACGACACCGTTCACGCACCTTTCCAGCTGCCTTACTCCAGACCTTGCAAAGTCATCTGTCGCGACGACAAAACATTCAACTGCAAATCAGTGGAAAGGATGTACGCGTTTCTATCGACCGCCAAAAGCCATCATACGTCCTTTCCCAGGAGCCTACCAACCCCAGCACGCCTCCCGTAATTCGCCGACAACAGCCCGCAACGCCTAGGATCGCACCCTAAACCACCCGCCTTGGACGCCAGGTGCGGGTCCCCAAACGTCTTCAACCCTGACGGCTCCTATGTGCGTGGGGGGGGTGGTGTGGCGAAACGGGTCAGCGCCGCTTCTGCGCCTGCGCGTCGCGGCGATGACTCCAAACACGGGCGCCGGCGATAAAAACACTCTCGCCCGAAAGAAACAAGAAAGCTTTGTGTGTGCCCCGATTCAGCGGCAGTCGTTGTAGAACCTTCAATGCGAAAACATTAAAGTTATGTTATCCCACAACCACACACTCTAAGTCAGGTGCTGGATAACGAACTGCACAGAGGCGGCGCGGTCCTGCGTACTGAATAAATCCTGCCTATATGGAGCCCTACAATAAAAAATAGCCGTGACATCTGCGCGGCACGAAAGTCACGCATACAGACGGTAAGAGCAGGCGCAAGAAAGAAAAAAAAAGGGAGAGCCGCCATATCCGTCGCGCCAGCCTGGTGTCAGCAGCCGGCATCAACTTACGCAGAACGTTCAGCCACAAGCGTGAGCGCGGAAAAAAAAAGCGAAACGCCCCTCCCCCCTTCGCCCTCACACCAGCTGGGCGCACGGCGCCGGTGTGACGTTCATTATCGCCTCCATGCCGTGGCATTCGTGCGTCGCCGTTTCGTCCCGCTGTCTTGTGATGGTCGTTTTTTTAAGAGATGGTCAGAGACGGAAACATTTTCCAGTGAAAGTGGCACACTTCATTCAAGATATCATACATCTCTTTGCATTTGGACATACACTGGGATGTGAAGTGAGTCTTGTAGGCCCGTGTAGTCAGATTTGGGTGCACGTTAAAGAACCCCAGGTGGTCGAAATTTCCGGAGCCCTCCACTACGGCGTCTCTCATAATCATATGGTGGTTTTGGGACGTTAAACCCCACAAATCAATCAATCATGCGTGACAGCTTTCTGCAACACTGGAATATGTATGTTCATGCTCATGTTCTACCAAACAAGTTCAACAGATGATTTTAGGAAAGCATCGTAAAAAAGAAACAAACCGAAGGCCGCGAGTCAGAAAAAGATCGAAATTGAAAATCAATTGGTCGATATTTGATTAGTGGTTGCGTAATTTCATGATGAACATCAAGTACAGAAGTCAGGTGCAGAAGTCAGCAGGAGAGCCCCGCTGCGGTGACCTAGTAGCTAAGGTATTCGGCTGCTGACCCGGTCGCGGGTTCGAATCCCGGCTGCGGCGGCTGCATTTCCGATGAAGGCGAAAGTGTTGTAGGCCCGTGTGCTCAGATTTGGGTGCATGTTAAAGAACACAAGGTGGTCGAAATTTTCGGAGCCTTTCACTACGGCGTCTCTAATTATGATATGGTGGTACTTGGACGTTAAACTTCACATATCAATCAATCAATCGAAATTAGCAGGATAGCGTATGTCACCGACATTTGCTCACTCTTTTGAATATTAAGTACAATTCTCATATTCCAGCATGAATTAGTAACAGTGAATCATAACCAAGACGACCAGTGTACTGCTGTGGAGGTAATGTACCAGCTATAAAAATCCCCATTTTCTAAAGAGCAACTATTAGCATTAAGAATAAATATTTTGAGGTTCGTTCTGCACCATTTCTTGACCCCAACTGCATGCCGACGTTCGCGAAAGAGATGTGCAGAGGCATTATTTATTTGGAGGGAGACTGACCTTTCCGTCGTTACTTTGTGTACGTCATACTTGACCTTCGCGCGCGTTTCGGCATTCACTTGAACAAGGATGTGATACTTAACAAAGTTAGGAGAAGGCACTCGCCATAAATCGGATCAGTTAAAGACTGAACATAAGTAAAAAGCACTTTATATGGCGGAATAATGCGCATAAATTTTAATTGCAGAAATAAGTCCTCGTTGAAATGCTAAAAAGGTGCTGCTGCCCCAGCGTAAAGGTCACGGCAGTTCGCGCGTACGAAATGCAAATGTTAGAGTAGGCACGATAAAATACCTATGCAATGTTTACGAACGAAAGCGAATTGTCTTCAATCAGCATAGAATAGGCTGCTGTCACTGACACTCGTGTACCTCCCGACACAAATCAGCCGAATTTCTCACAGCACACGCACGTGCGAGAAAGATGCGCAGGTTTTGACAGCCGAACATAGCCTCGTCCGCGAATTTCGGTGAGCGTAACACCCGCAGTTCACGGAGAAGCACTAAAATGACGCACAAATACACGTTAATCGTTCTTGCGAAACGGCGCACCATAAACCGAAGTCGGAGCCGAAAGCGCTCACCATGGTAGTTTCGAATTTATGAAGACCTAAGTACTATTCGCTGATAAAATGCATGCACATGGCACAAAAACAGTTCAAGGTTCCGAAGACGGTTTGCAAAAACCAACTTGGTAGATATATACCCACAAAAAGACTCGCCGCAACGCTGTGGCGTTGTGGCACAATGGTAAGACATCTGCTTCACGTGCATGCGGTCCCTAGTTCGATTCCATGGCTGTGCTTTGCATGTTAATCTCGCGTACATAGGTAATTGTGACACTACTGGTATTCTAAATACCTGTAGTCGTAATATCCCCCATATTCTCCGCATGAAACTACTCTGAAAAGCATAGATTAGTACTTTTTTTCCGCCACCACACCAGAGCCGGGTCACCTGTGGAAAGTGACGCCTAACAGCAGGCCTTATCTTGCCAGGAAAAATTTGACCAAAAATCCCGGCTAATCTTTGTCCCGGCTATTTTGAAGGCCACTTAAATCGGGCCGGTTTCTCTGTAAAACGGCTACGAAGCCGCCTAGATGCGGCGATAATTTGACTCGTTTTCCTGCCTGCGGGTGTGTAGTCTAGCCAGGGTTTGATTTAGAGTGTAACGTTATTAAGGTGGACGTGATGAAACGATAAACGGAGGGCATGAAAAATATAAACAACTGCCCGTATGCCCACTCCCTCCTACAAAAAGGAATAGAAAATCAATAAAATAGATCGATATTATAGTTTGTCACGTTGAGTCACAAGTACTGGGGGATTTATTAAACCTCAGGGTAGCAATCTCTAGGACGATGCGGCAGTCGTGGCTGGCTCTCGAGCAGAGAAAGAAGCACGCGATCTTCTTTTTCCTCCAGATTGAGAGCCGCTCTTGCTGTCGACCCACTACGTGCTGGTGGCATTCCCCCCTTCCGAAAAGAAAAAAAAAACAAGTCCCAAAAAGAGGAAAGAAAAGTACATAGCATCACCGCGATGCTACTACATAGGCACGTGAAAAAGAAATTGGAAATTTGGATAAAGTGAAAGAAAAAATTGAAGAGCGTGCCAATCTTATATTGGCACGCTCTTCAATTTTTACTTTCACTTTATC
The DNA here is from genome assembly GCF_043290135.1 of Rhipicephalus microplus. Classification (NCBI taxonomy): domain Eukaryota; kingdom Metazoa; phylum Arthropoda; class Arachnida; order Ixodida; family Ixodidae; genus Rhipicephalus; species Rhipicephalus microplus. The sequence continues at coordinate 252,529,144 of NC_134710.1, forward strand.
CAAATTTCCAATTTCTTTTTCGTCAATGAACGCGACAATGAAAACGTCAATGAACGCGAAAGCAAGTTCACACAAAACAACAAAAAAACACAAAGAATGCTGTACGCTAAAGGAAAAGTTATGAGCAACGCGCAATAAATGGTTTCATGCGCAACACATGAACGACGTCCGGCCTCAGTCGTGTCCTGCTCCGTGCATGGGGTGTTGAGTCAGGAACCACTTCGTAATTCACGTCACTGACGCGGCGTAACACTTTATACGGGCCAAAGTACCGGCTCAGTAACTTTTCACTAAGGCCACGGCGGCGGACGAGCGTCCACACCCAAACTTGATCTCCGGGGTTGTAAAACACTTCTCTGTGGCGGGTGTTATAGCGTCATGCGTCTGCCTGCTGTTGCTGGCCGATGTGCAGTCGCGCGAGTTGCCGGGCTTCCTGAGCACGCTCGGCGAATTTTTCGGCGTCAGTTGCCAACTCGTCTTCGTTTTGACACGGTAGCATAGTGTCTAGCATGGTCTGCATTTCGCGGCCGTAGAGAAGCCGAAATGGCGTGAATCGCGTGGTCTCTTGCACTGCGATAACTTACGCGAAGGTCACGTAAAGTAAGATCCGGTCCCATGTTTTGTGTGTACGTCGATGTACATTGAGATCATGTCTGCGAGGGTCTTATTCAGTCGCTCGGTAAGTCCGTTGGTTTGCGGGTGGTATGCAGTTGTCCTTCGGTGTATGGTGTTGCTCAGTTTTAAAACTTCGTCCGTAAGCTGCGCCGTGAATGCCGTCCCTCTGTCCGTTATTACACTGGAAGGAGCACCGTGCCGTAACACGATGTGGCGCATAAAAAATTGTGCTACCTCAGAAGCCGTGCCTCGTGGGATCGCCTGCGTCTCAGCCCAGTGTGTCAAATAGTCGGTCGCGACGATCACTCATTTGTTGCTGTCCGCAGACAGGGGAAATGGCCCGAGAATGTCCATGCCTTCTTGGTCGAACGGCGTGCAGGGTGCTTCGATGAGCTGAAGCAAACCGGCTAGTTTAACAGATGGCTGCTTTCGGCGCTGACATTCCCAACAGCTCTTGACGTACTTCTTGATGCTTTCTGAAAGTCCTGGCCAATAGTACCTCTCGTTCACTCTGACAAGTGTCCTTGAGTAGCCCAGATGACCGGATGTGGGTTCGTCATGGCAAGCGAAGTGGACGTCGTCTCGCATGTCTCGAGAAACCACCAGGAGTTAAGCACGGCTGTTCGAACGAGCGTTCTTCTTGTACAACACACCGTCTCGCAGGCAGAACGACGTCAACGAGCGGCATAAATGACGTGGTATGATAGCGCCCTAGCCCTCTAAATGATCAATGATTGAACGAATCTCTGCGTCATCTCGCTGCCGTTTTCTCAAGTCTGATGCGCTAACGGCGCCCAGGAAGCCTTCGTCTTCCTCTGCTTCCTGACTGACGACATGAAGGGGAGCGCATGACAGTGTGTCAGCGTCCTCATGCTTACGGCCGGACTTATGGACGATGGTGACATCAAATTCCTGCAGCCGCAAGCTCCACCGTGCTAGCCGTCCTGAAGGGTCACGCTGGCTTGCCAACCAACAGAGCGCGTGATGGTCCGTCACTATCTTGAAGGGACGACCATAAAGGTACGGGCGAAACTTTGTGATTGCCCACACGACTGCGAGGCACTCTTTCTCCGTAGTGGAATAATTCGCCTCGGCACGGCATAGAGAGAGGCTGGCGTAGGCTACAACTCTTTCGGCGTCCTCTTGACGCTGAACGAGCACTGTACCGAACCCAATGTTACTAGCGTCGGTATGGACCTCCGTGTCAGCATCATCAACGAAATGAGCGAGAACGGGCGCTGATAGCATGCGCTGTCGCAGCTCATCAAAAGCTGCTTGTTGCTCGTTTTTCCAGCCAAACGGCGTGTCGTCCCTTGTGAGACGAGTCAGAGGTTCTGCTATCTGTGAAAAGCCATTAATGAACCGGCGATAGTAGGCGCACAAACCAAGCAAGCGCCGGACGGCTTTATTATCGACAGGAGCTGGTAATTCCGCAACAGCGGCAAGCTTGTCCGGATCGGGCCGGATTCCTTCGGCGCTAACTACATGTCCAAGAAATTTTAGTTCTTTATAGCCGAAATGGCACTTCTGTGGCTTTAGTGTGAGGTCCGCTGATCGGATAGCCTCCAGCACGCTGCGCAGGCGGTGAAGGTTCTGCTCGAACGTAGTAGAAAGACTACCACATCATCAAGCTAGACAAGACAAGTCTGCCACTTGAGCCCTGTGAGGACAGTGTCCATCATTCGCTGGAAAGTTGCCGGCGCTGAACACAAGCAAAAGGGAGCACTTGAAATTGGTATAGGCTGTCTGGAGTCATGAAGGCTGTTTTCTCACGGTCTCGCTGATTTACCTCGATTTGCCAATACCCGCTTTTGAGATCGATAGAAGTGAAATAATGGGCACGACGAAGTCTATCTAGCGAATCGTCGATACGTGGCAGCGGATACACATCCTTTTTGGTGACGTTTTTAAGCTTTCGGTAGTCGACGCAGAAGCGTAGCGACCCGTCCTTCTTTTTGACAAGTACGACTGGAGATGACCACGGGCTGTTAGATAGTTCAATAACGCCATCGCCAAGCATCTCGCTGACTTGCGTACGTATCGCTTCACGTTCTTTAGCCGACACGCGGTAGGGGTTCTGGTGTATCGGGCGTGTGTCCTCGTACGTGATGATCCTGTGTTGAGCGATCGACGTCTGGTGGATCTTTGAGCAACTTGCGAAGCAAGACCTGATCTCGAACAAGACCGCTCGTAGCGCAGTCTCGTTATCGGTGGACAGATCAGGATTGATGTCAATATTACTCATTGACGTGTCGGTGGTATCCACTAGTTCTGACATGAGACAGTTGGTGACGTTTGCTACTTCGTGGGCAAACGCTATCGAAGTGCCACGGAACAGATATCGCTGCTCGTTGCTAAAGTTGGTTACAAGCAATTCAGATCGGCCATCACGAAGGTGTATTACACTTCTAGCTACACAAATGCCTTGCTGCAGGAGGTGTTCTAAACTTGTCTCGGCCACCACATCGCCATTGCCCAAACCACAGCATGTTACGTCGACTAGAACACTTGCTCGTGGAGGAAGCGTCACGCTCTGTTCAGAAATACGGAGTACGTCAACACGCTTTCCGTCATCCTGCACGTTGATTGCTCGCTGGGCTGTGAACGTGACGCGGCGCTCTTGCAGATCAATGATAGCTCCATTTGCTTGTAGAAAGTCAACTCCCAGGATGACGTCACGGGAGCATTCGCGTAGAACGAGGCAGCTTGCTACGAATGTATACCCTTGGATCTGTACTCTAGTTGTGCAGGCACCCAGTGGAGTAACGACGTGGCCACCAGCTGTCCGAATCTGCGAGTTGTGCCACGGCGTGATGACTTTCTTCAGCTGCGTTGTCAGTTTCCCGCTCAGTATGGAACAGTCGGCGCCGGTGTCCACTAACGCATTAACTGCACAACCATCAATTGTCACTGCTATGTCGAGTGAAAGTCGGCCATCTTTTGCAGCAGTATGTGATGTCGGACTGGTTTCTGTACAGTTCTGCGTTAATAGGAGGTCTTCAGCGCTTCGACGTTCAGCGACCCCACCCCCAGAGGTCGCTTGGGCAAGTTTTCCCGGCGGAGGCTGGGAGATCGTGTGGTAGAATACCGCTGGGGCGTTGATGAAAATCGCCTCCGTGATGGCGAGCGCGACTAGCGCCCGGCAGACGGTGGTGCATACTGCTGGGCGAGGTAGTTTTCGACTTCGCGCGGTCTCTGGCCGTAACGAGGTGCCGGTGAGTACGCAGAGAAGCCGCGAAGCCCGAGACGGCGATATGGACACTGGCGGTACAAGTGATCAGCTTCTCCACAGTGAAAGCACAGAGGCCGGCGATCAGGTGTGCGCCAAACATCAGACTTTCGAGGAGACGGGCGCCGATTGTCGATGTACTGAACTGGGGGCACCGAACGATGGGCGACAGGAGCGCCAGGGACAAAGGGCAAAGGCGGTGGCGTGTACATTCCTTCGTAGTACGGTATGTGCTGTGCTGACTGGAGTGCAACAGCAGGAACAGGATGGACGAGTAATGGTGGCGATGCAGCAGGGCGTTTCAAGGCTTCCGCGTAGGTTGTCTCACGGCGGTATTCAGCAGGAGCTGGTGCAGCTGTATCAGGAAGCAAGGTGTTCCGGAGCGCCTAGGGCAGCTCATCCTTGATCACAGTTGCAATTGAGCTAACCGTAGAATGAGGTGTTACACCAGCCGTTTGCAACTCTTCATGTACTATATCATAGATGAGTTCACGTAGATGGTCGTTGCTGGTTCCAGTGGCGGTGAAAATGTCGGCAGTAGACATGCCACTGACTTGCCTGTCGTATTGGTTGGATCGCTGCTGCAGCATTTTTTTCCATTGTCACGACCTCGGACAAGAATTCCGCGACCGTCTTTGGAGGGCTGCGCACGAGGCCGGCAAAAAGCTGGTCCTTGACACCGCGCATCAAGTGACGCAACTTCTTGTCCTCCGTCATCTTTGAATCGGCCCGTCGGAAGAGGCGCGTCATGTCTTCGACGTACGTGGTCACAGTTTCGTTTGGCAAGTGGACGCGGGCCAGAATAGCTCGTTCAGCTCGTTCTTGGCGATCAGCACTGGCACAGGTCTGTAAAAGTCTACGAGAGAATTCGGGCCACGTCGTCAGCTGCTCCTCTCGGTTTTGATACCACGTACGTGCCCCGTCTTCGAGATAGAAATAGAAACGACCCAGTTTCGCCGCGTCATCCGACTGATTCAATGTGGCTACACGCTCGAAGTCCGCCAACCAGTCCTCAACGTCCTCGTGCTCCGTGCCATGGAACGTCGCCGGTGCCCGTGGGCTTTCCAACGTATAGCGGTTCGACGTCGTGCTTCTCGTGCCTGTTGACGAGGTTTGCACCGAAGCGCTGGTCTTGTTTGTCGACGTGATTGGAGCAGTATTGTCGATTTCCGGAGGCAATCACCTGATTCGGCGGCTGGTCCGATGCACGGGAGTATTTATTGGCACTGGACTCGTATCACGGCTTCCTGGGGGGAGGGGGGGTGGTCTGCAGCATCTGTGAGACTACCCAGCACTTCCACCAGTTTGTCACGTTGAGTCACAAGTACTGGGGGATTTATTAAACCACCGGGTAGCAATCTCTAGGACGATGCGGCAGTCGTGGCTGGCTCTCGAGCAGAGAAAGAAGCACGCGATCTTCTTGTTCCTCCAGATTGAGAGCCGCTCTTGCTGTCGACCCATTACGTGCTGGTGGCAATATAGCAAAATGGTACCATGCGCACTCGGTGTTCTGTAGAAATATCTGACTGTAGGTGACCAGTAAAAGAGCGAGGGATTGTGGGATCCACCATCTCCTACCGGCTTCCGGTTCGAGAAAAGTACACGATAGCGAACCACTTCACTGCAAGCCTCAGATTATTCGGGATTCAGGCATGCGGCCGCCCGTTTATATTCGTCTTGAGAAACCATGGTCGGTTGTTCAGCCGTTGGTTGCTCCTACTCGAGCGTGAAAGGCAAACGCAGGTATAAATCCCATGGAACGAAGAAAAAAAAATTAGGTGGGTCATGGCTGTGAAGAGAGCCACAGCGAAAGGTAGCTTTTGAGTACGGAACGTTGAAGCCAGAGTGTGCAAAAAGAATTTCATCACACGTACGTGTTTACTTCACGCTAAAAAAACGCTTATGCATGAATTTGCTGTGAATAATATATTGAGAAATAAATTGTTGCTCAGGCGCCTAGCAAGAATATTATAGGTACGCACGGGTGAAATCTACATGCCATACGAGAAGAGCGCCGGCAAGTGCACCCATATACATGACAAAAAACGCGAAAGTTTCATTCAAGATAAGTTTACGCGAAGCGCTGGACGAGTCCACCTGCGTTTATCTGGGACAAACTGTGCAGGAGGACGGCACATAAAGGAAGAAGTGCGTTAAACAAGTGCAGGGTTTTGATTATTCGGCGCCGTTTACTTCTGACTGTATTGTTTATGTGCCACCGTGCCGTGCAGCTTTACAAAGATCAACGTTCAAATAAGCATCTGGCTACGACTAAAAAATGCATCTTATAATGCGCTGAAGGCTAGAAAAACTATCTCAACGCGCTCAATAATTGTTGCACTTCATGCTGATCGTAGCACTGCTACACTCATCCCCATCCCCTGAGATCTTTAAAATGGTGACTTTTTATCCACAGTACCATATCATGCAAGGAAAACTGATGATATGTGTGATACCTCTCAAAACCACCATATGTGTATTAGAGAAACCCTAGTGTAGGACTCCGGAAATTTCAACTACCTGGGGTTCCTAAACATGCACCCAAATCTGAGCACATGGGCCTACAACATTACCGCCTCCATCGGAAATGCAGCCGCCGCAGCCGGGATTCGATCCCGCGACCTGCGGGTTAGCAGCCGAGTAACTTAACCACTAGACCACCGCAGCGGCGCATACCAGGAAAACTGTTTTGTGTATCGACTGATCTGCTAGCCAAACTGACAGCACCCCCCCTCCCCGAGCAGCATAAAAGCGTTGCAGATCGTTTTCGTGCGACAAAAAAGTTTCCGGACCGTTCATGGCTTTCGTAGCTTGTCATCATCACAGTGATGGTTGGCGAAAAAAATTTCTAAACCACTGACACTGCACGGCGAGGTGTTTTTTTGTAGCACGCCGCGTGCTGCTGGTAACTCCTGTGGTGCGTCGAACCGGAAGCCGTCGTATCCCGTAGTTCCCCGCCATTGCCCATTTTACCAGTCACCTATTGAAATGTCATGCGCGCTAAATACATACCTATTTGTGCATGCATGAAGCTTCCACGTGCGCGTCACGCAACGTTAAACAAAATACGTGGCAAGATTAAACAGCGCTATTGCGCTCTTTTCTTCTTTAATAAAAACATAGACAAAGAGTGAATAATAAAATGAATAAAACGATGATACAATCTGCATTCGGTTCCTCATTTCAACCCGAGTCAACACAGGAAAGGTGCGCGTGATTGAAAGCAAAAAGGACGTCTGTGTTTTGAGCGACTACCATTTCCATCATATTCGCTCGAACGCTCTTTTACACGCAAACCTTTTAAGAGCTACTGATGGGGTCCCCGAAACGCCGCCGCTAGACAGAATAAAAACAGGACTCTGTCAAGGTAACTCCGGCAACCACACCGGTGCCCACGCAGCAGCAGCAACCAGGGAAGCCTTCACGCTCTAAAAACAAACCACATCGAAGGAGATCGGCTGCCATGACACCGCCATCATCTACCTGCTTCCGAGCGTGAGGAAAAGGAAACGGACATTCCTTCTTTCATGCTTCCGCCCTGACTTCCTGCAAGGGACACAACATCATCTTATTTCCTGTATAAAAGCCTGCGCCTGCCCTGCAAGAAGCACCCTCCCCAAGTTAGCCCTTGCCTTACGTCCTCGCCAGCTCTGGCCCCTGCAGTGTTCCCGCTGCCACCTGCTCGTGAGACCAACCGTTTCACAAGCGTATTTGTGAAGTACCTGTATTATGGAAATTGCATATTCCTTTTTGAAGTTGCGGCTGTGTTCACCAAAAACATTGAGGAAGTTTTTCTTGTAGCATGTCCGGTTTTCGTACATCCTGCTTTTTTAAAACACGTAGTTCCTGATCATTCTAAAGAAACTGTCAAATAAAGCTTTACTAACCGGCACGTTTGACTAAGTTGTTTTTTTTTTGTTTTCTTCGCAGCCTATGCAAGCTCGCCTTACGAAGAGTGTGGAAGACGTCCTAACTAGCCTGTCATCGATGCTGGCTCGTGAAAACTTGGCTGCTGGTGCACAGCGGATCTACATGGTTTCTGTATTCTGTGAAAAGGGAACTTCCAAGAACCACCTGGTAGCTGTATTCAAGGAGTAAGCATGTTCAGAATGTTCAAAATTAAACCTTTTGTTTTTCTTTAAAAAAAGTCAGCACTGTAAGTTATGTGCGTAAAAGCCATCTTTGCAGAATGCAATGTATCCAGGAAAGCGCAACGTGAGATAATACTTATTATTGTCAGCGCTGCCGTTGACTAAGATTAATTAATGAACCTATTGATGAACGCCGCAGGTGGTTACGTATGTGTTAAATATTTCAGCGAGTCACATTTCTGCATAACTTTACTTGTAAGTATTTTAGCATGCTTGTGCTCAGATATCCTCCTGGAAAGTTTAGTTGCGGCTTTCATCGTTATGTATGCAGGACAGTGAGAACTAGGACGGACCTGATGATTGATGCATTTAATCTGACCATAAGTCAAAGGCATGGGTAAACATTGTAATAATGGCTGCCCTTTCACTTTTGGCTGGCGAAAGCAAGAACTGGCAGCTCGTCCCACCAGGGAGTAATATTTTGCTGATCCTCACTGCCTTGCATGTGTAATCATGAAAACCAACGTTAAACTTTGGAACATATATCTAGAAACGAAAACATGTTCAAAAAATTTTTCCAAGTGGAACTGCGTAAAAACACGCCTGCCTCCAACTTTCTAATGCAGACACACTCGCTGCTGTCAGATACTAAAATTCAATATTCTTATTTGATGGGGCAACTGACAGCATTATTTTTTTCTTTGTGTCCCCCAGGGCACAACTTCTCTGGAAAGTGTTTTTTCTGCTCTTGGAGCTGAATTTCAGTTCTACAAAGCACATTTATGAATGAGTCAGTGCTACCTACTAAACTCTTTAATGCATATTTAGTTTTTTCAAGATCTACTGAGTAAGCGGCGCTCTAGACTTGCATGTCATGATTTAATTGATGCCTTGTTAACGTTAAGTGAACATCGTTAATGATAACTGATACAAATCATTCCGGAATATTGTAACTTGATTCCATATAATAATGAGGGGGATGGTGAATTTTCTAACTATATAGTAATATCTACTTGCTTTTTTTGTGAAGTGTAATTAGAACAGTATTTGCTGAGTTTGTGTTAAAAGCACGATATGAGTATCAGTAGAGACCGGAACTTTAGAGGCACAAAAGAAATGCTCTAGGTGTCTATACGGGCTATAAAATCTGCCAATTAGACATAAATAGGCGTTAAAACTGTCATTTAGGCATATATTGGCACTAATTCAGTAGCGGGCTTAGGATTCAGTAGCTTGCTGAGCCCGTGCTGCATCGCATCTGCTCGCTGCTGCCGCCGTCTTCAAGAGTTCGACGGACACGCCACCAGCAACCTCGACGCCAATGACCTCTTCACGAACACAAAGATTGGCGTACAACTTGCCGGATTACGCGTGCTCTGATCCCACTGTTCCTAGTCGACTCCCCAAAGCAACGACTTTGTACTGCCCCTCCTCTCCGTGACAGCCTTCTCAAGTGGCGCAACAGTGCGAGTCAACTGGATTCACCTGTGAGTTTTGAAGGCCAAACTTTTCCTAATGCCTGCGTTAATTCGTGCTAGTTATTTGTACCTTAAGTTTTTTGGTCGGCTGCACCTTGCGTTGGTTCTGGCGCGTGCCGTGGGAGGAGAGTCGAACGAGTCGCATTGCCATTTTTTTCGAAATCTCTTGCCATCTGAAACCCAAGCCTTCTATTCCCATTGCCCCATCCCTGCGCCGGCCTGTGAAGGTGTCATTTCGAAGGGAAACTGATGGGATTTTGAGATACAATCAAACTTGGTGTTTAGAAAGTACCGACTTTATTGTTGAGGATGTCATAATAGTTTTCGCGGCCCTAGCAGCAAGAGCTTTAGAACAGGCTAAATGAACAGTATCTAGTGCGGTCGACAGTGGGCCTGTTTCGATCGTTACTCTTCTGAACAACAACCACAAGGATGTCCCAAAGTCAGAATAACTGCCATTTAATGCCTCTTCCAGGCACCACTCGGCAGCCATAAGCACTGACTTCACACAGGCACAAACTGAAGATTTGCTCACCCTGTTGAATAGACACTATTCTCTATTTGACGTGAACTCACCCGTCCTCAGCATGACTACCACCGCTACTCAAAGCATCCAAACTGACGGCTCTCGTATTGTACATCGGCATTCATATCGCGTGTCTCAGGCAGAACGCAAGATCATCAAAGAAAGTCTTAGACATGCTACGACGCCACATGATACGTTCTTCCTCGAGTCCTTTGTCAACCCTAGTTGTTCTCGTTCAAACGAAAGATGGGACAGAGCGTTTCTGCTTCGATTACTATGCGCTAAACAAAATAACGCGAAAGCATGTTTATCCTCTCTCTCGGACCGACGACTCACTGGATTCATTACAGGGTGCCGAGTAGTTCACTAAGATTCGACCTTAAGTATGGCTACTGGCAGATTTCAATGTCGGAGTCTCATAAAGCGAAGACCACCTTTTCAGCGCCAGATGGGTTGTATGAGTTTAATGTGATGCCTTCTGCAATCTGTAATGCACCTCCGCCTTCGAAATTATGATAGAAGGCGTATTGCTGTATTGCATGGTTTGAAACGAAAAACGTGTCTGGGCTATCTCGATGACATAGTAGTATTTGTATCCACGTTTTCGCAGCATCTACAACGTCCTGTCAAAGTCTTCAAATGCCTTGCAAAAGCCGGCCCACGGCCTAACACAAAGAAATGTACCTTTTCTAGCAAGACAATCAAGCTTCTCGGCCACCTCGTCAGAATAGAAGAAATTCGGCCGGACTCCAAAAAGCTTGTCGCCGTTCTCAATTTTCCTCTACCACTACGTCAAAAGGACTTGCGCAGCTTTCTTGCGTTACCTTCTTACTTCCGGTGCTTTATACGCGGTTTCGCTGAACTTGCATCTCCACTCCATTACTCCTCGCAAGGATCGTCCGCATCGTTTGGTCAAGACAGCGAAAGCGCTTTCATGGCATTGAGGCAAGCCCTCACATCGGATCCGGTAGTGTGTCCCTTTGATTCAACTGCACCCACCATCCTTCACACCGAGGCAAGTGGTCATTGTCTAGGTGCAGTACTCTTGCATGGTGACGAAAACTCACGCGAAAGCATCATTGCTGATGCAAATCGTGTTCTTATCGCTGCAGAAAGGACTACACTATCACCGAGAAGCAGTGCCATGCTGTTGTTTGGGCAGTGCAAAGATTCCGACCATATCTTCACGGCCCCACCGTGGTGGTCTAGTGGCTAAGGTACTCGGCTGCTGACCCGCAATTCGCGGGTTCTTATCTCGGCTGCGGCGGCTACATTTCCGATGGAGGCGGAATATTTGTAGGCCCGTGTGTTCAGATTAGGTGCACGTTAAAGAATCCCAGATGCTCGAAATTTCCGGAGCCCTCAACTACAGCGTCTCTATTATTCCGATGGTGGTTTTGGAACGTTAAAACTCACATATCAATCAGCCATCTCGTCACGGTCATCATTAATTTTACCGTCGTTACTGACCATAACGCCTTATGCTGGCTTTGACCGCTGAAAAACTTATCAGGTCGCCTCGATGGCTCGGTACTTCGCTTGCAGGAGTACGATTTTGATGTCGGCTACAGATCTGAGAAGAAGCGTCAAGATACTGATGCTCTATCACACTGTCCTTCGTTCATCGGTACTCCAAAACGACCGCACCTCCTCTATCGCAGCGCCAAGTTCATCATCTGGCACCCTATCCGTCCTTGCTTCACAACCACTTGTCGGCCCATACTGCCGTATCATTGTTGACCGCTTGACCAGCTCTACTATTACTCCAAACGCCAGACTTCGTCAACAACGTAAACAGTTTTAGCTTGTAGGTGGGGCTTTATACCGAGCGATCGTGGCAAAGTCTTTCTTTCTTCTATTGTCGAGCAAAATTTGCGTGCCTCGAACACTATTCAGAAGACCTCTTTTAGCTACCACCCGCAGACCAACGGATAGACTGAACGCTTTCATCGGATCCTATCGGACATGATCAGCATGTACATTCACCCCGCTCACACGAACTGGGATGCGATTCTACCCTTCGTGACAATCGCTTATAATACGGCTCCTCAACGCACTACCAGCTTTTCTCCTGTTTTTCTCGTCCATGGTCCCTCGCCGAGTTTCGCTCTGGACGTCTCTTTCTTTTCCGCCCCTGCACCCTCGACGACTTTTTTCTCTGAAGAATCTTCATCTTGTCTCGCACACTCCAGTCACCTGACTCACGTTAACACCGGTATCTATCAAGACAATTGAAAATCTCGTTACGCCTCGTCTCGCCGTGTTTCGAGTTTTTCCACTGGTGACGAAGGACTCTTATGAACTCCATTGTGCGTCCCCGGCTTATGCGAAAAAATCATCAGTCGCTTCATTGGGCCACACAAGGTTGTAGGACGGACATCTCCTGTCTATTACGACAATTCTACTCCTAGCACTAATAGTTATCTTCCCGAGGGACAGGGATCATGCGCGTACCTCGCGTAAAGCATTATGAACAACGCATTAGATAATACTCGCCGGTGACCATGTGGCTGCTTTCACCGCGCGGGGCAAAAGTGTGAGCGCGGCAAGCGAATGACTCTTCATTCTCTTTGGATATCTTGATCACCAGTACATCTTTATCATCTGTAAATATCATCACCAGTGTGAATTAGCACGAGCCTGGCTGAATAAACTGGTTCCTCAATCTATGAAGTGTTTCATGGCTAAACCTGTCAGAGACAGTTCCTGATGACAAAAAATTGTCTTCCTCTGGCCGTTATTTCAAACACGAAGTGACCGACTCGATTTTTTTTTCGGTTCACAATTGGGTTTCCATATTGCACAGGATGTATAATGCATACCGCCGTCCTAATTGATTTCAACACTCATGACAAGAATTCTGCCACGTCATTTTCAATTAAATTCGGCGAGTATTCGGGTTACACTAGTGCGGGGCGCAAAACATATTAAATGCGTCATTCCAGTTACACACCTGCGACGTGAGTGGTTCCTCGTCCACGGTGATACAGTCACAACAACTAGATTTATAACCATGTTTAGCCGAGTTACAAGAGTAATGTTTGAAGAAACCGATGATATAAAAGCGTAATAGGAAAACGATGCGAAACCAAAAGAGGCTGCACGAGTGCTGGTGAAATGTTTCGTGACAGCAAGCGCTGTAACTCTCCGATCATGTTTGGTCATAAATCGAACCATGTCCGCTTATCATTTCCCCGAGTGGAAGACGGCACAATCCAGATATATGTCGGCAGATGTCGACATAAAACTTCTTCCGGAACACAAACTATGCACAGCTTGAAGCAACAGAAAAAGCTGCGTCTTCAGTTATGCGTGCCCCATACTATTCGCCCCCCCCCCCCCTCAACTTCGCAACTTTATTTTTCTGTATATTATAACAAGCAAAGAGGCACAGTGGCTAAGCGTTGACCTCTCACTTGCTGACAGTTTCATAAAACAGAAGAAATATTCGTAGTTTGACCTAACACATGCTAAATTGTTCGAAAACGCCACTCATCCAAGCACCAGCCAGTAGGACACTCCGTGCAGTCGGCACGCTCCAGAAAATAGGGAGGCGCTGATTATCAGTCCCGTCCTCTTCGCCGGATGATTGGGTCTATATGGAATCGAAATTTTATGCGTGTTCACTTTCTAAATGGTTATGTAAAAGAAAAGCACCACCCAAAACTGTCTATCCCTAAAGGGACGCCAAAGCACTTTTATAAAAAATGACTTTGAAGGGTGCACAGACAATTTGATCCTTGCTGAATTAAAAGTGTACGTGAAATTTCGCAAATGTTAACGCCAAAAGCACTTTTCGGTGAAAAAACGGGCTGCGGACTCCGGGCGTCTTAAGACGCCGAGTGAACACGGTGATGTCACAGTCATTATGGCGCGTCGTCTGTACCAGCAGCACATTTGAAGTGCCGCCTCGTCGATTATTTCCTGCTGCTACAGCCGCGAAAACAGTTATGACATCCTCAAAAATATTTTTAGGTCTTTCCTAAACACGAAGTTTTATTGAATTTCAACGTTTCTTCAGTTTTCTTTGAGATGACAACTTCTCAGGCAGGCACAGGGTTGGTGCTATGGTAATAGAAGGCATAGGTTTTAGATAGCAAGAGAAGAGAGGGCGAAAAAAATGGCAATGCGACTCGTTCGACTCTCCTTCCCCGGCACGCGCCCGGACCAACGCAACGTGTAGCTGACCGAGAAAGTCAAGGTACAAGGAATGCGCACGAACAAACAGAAAAGTTGGGTCCTCCAAACTCACAAGTAAGTCCAGTTGAGCCCGATGGTTGCGCCACTTGAGAGAGTAGGAAGGCATCACAACATTGTAGCTGAGGAGAGTTGACTAGAAACATCGGGATCACAGCACGCGTGATGCGGCAAGTATTGCGCCAATCTTTGTGTTCGTCGACAGGCCGATGTAGGTCGGTGGCGTCGAGGATGCGAGTGGCGTGGTCGTCGAAGTCTTCGTGACGGCGGCAGCAGCCAGCAGATGCGATGAAGCACGTTGTGTCTGCGTCATCGTAGAGTGCGTAGTGATGACGCTCACAGCCGGTTCAGACGAGGACAAAGCCATCGCCGTCTTCGTGGGGACGACGGGTGCTCTCGATGTAGGTCACAGGGTGGCGTCCGAGGCCACGCCGCCGGTACCGACGAGCTCATTTCAGATATAGTCATTCATGATGGTCGTCGCACGACTCCAAGCCACCTGGCGTTTTGCAAGGCTTGACAGCAAGTCACGGTGCTGTCAGAGGAGGCCATGGTGACCGTGGCCATGCACTAGAGCCTCCAAGAAGTGAAGCGCAGCTCAGTTGCGGATTGTTTTTCGCTACAATTTATCCATTGGGAATGCTCTGCTGCACTCGGCCCCTGACGTGTTTGACACCGCAGTGCAGGCACGGTTGGTCTCGCGAGCAGCTTGCGGTTGCTTGCCTGATGCGGTGGCAGCGGGAACACTGCCGGGGCTGGGGCGGCGAAGATGTAAGGCATGCGCAAAATTCGTGAGGGTCCTTTTTGCTGGGCAGCGGTAGGCATTGCAACAAGAATTAAGATGGTGTTGTGTCCCTTGCAGGAAGTCAGGGCCATAGATGTAGAGGAGGAAAGCCTGTTTTGCTTCTTCCCCTCGCTCGGAGGCAGGATGTTGATGGCGGTGTCATGGCTACCGGTCTCTTTCGATGGGGTTTGTTTTCGAGCGCGTGGGCGTCCTTGGTTCCTCCTTCTGCGTGGGCACCAGTGTGGATGCCAAGGTAGCCAGGACGGAATCCTGTTGATGTTTCTTCATGTAGCAGCCTTTCGGCGACGCCATTTGTAGCCCTTAATATGGCTGCGTGCAAAAGAGCGTTGGAGCGAATATCATGAAAAGGACAGCCACGCAAAATACACACATCCTTTTTGCTTGCAATTGCATGTGCTTGCAATCGTGTGTGTTCGGTTTGAATGAGGCGCCGAACGCGCATTTTATCATTTTTTATTCTTTCATCATTCACTCTTTGTCTATATTTTTTCAAAGAAGATAGAGGGTGCTGTAGCGTTGTATAATTTTGTCACGTCACTCTTTTAACGTTGCATCACACGCACGTAAAAGCATCATGCGTGCACAGATGGGCATATATTTAGCGCGCATGACAGTTCAATTGTGCGATAACTCTTCTCTACAGAATACTGACTGCGCATGGTACCATAGTTTTCTATTTTATTGATCTTTTTTATCAAGCTTCTTTTCTTTTTTGTAGAAGAAGAGGGTGTCGGGGAGTTGTTTATCTTTTCCATGCAATTTGTTCAGTGTTTTCTCACAGGCACCTCAAGGTATGCTAGTTGTGCGTGTGATGAAACGATGAACAGATGACATTGAAAAGATAAACAACTCACCTTACGCCCTATCTCTCCCACAAGAAGGAAAAGAAAATTTATAAAAAGAGATCGATAAAATAGAAAATTTCATACCAGGCGCACTCAACGTCCTGTTGAGTAGAGATATCGCACAATTCAACTGTCATTCGCGCTAAATAGATGCCCATCTGTGCACGCATGAAGCTTCCACGTGCGCGTGATGCATCATTGAACAAATGACGTGGCAAGCTTAAACAACGCTATCGGGCCCTCTGTCTTCTTTATTGAAAATATAGACAAAAAAATAATGAGAAACTGAATAAAAATATGATGCAATGCGCATTCAGTTCCTTTTGTAAACCTGAGTCTGCAAGCGAGAGGACCGTACGCTTGCAAGGAAAAAGGAGGTTTGTATTTTGCGCCACTATTCTTTCTATCGTATTCGCTCCAACGCCCTTTTGCACGGAGCCTTTTTAAGGGCTACTTATGGCGTCGTCGAAAGGCCACAGGAAGACGGAATATCAACAGGATTCCGTCCAGGCAACCTCGGCATCCACACCGGTGCCCAAGCAGCAGCAGGAACCAAGAAAGCCTGCGCGCTTGAAAAACAAAACCAATAGAAGGTGACCGGCAACCATGACACCGTCATCGACTACCATCCTACGAGCGAGGAAACGAGGCAAAACAGACTTTCCTCCTTTCGTGCTTTGGCTGTGACTTCTTGCAAGGGACACACCAGCTTTGTTTTTTTCTCAACGCCTGTGGCCGCACAGCAAAAGGCAAAACACGCCCCTCCAGTTTGCGCGTGCCTTACATCCTCGCCAGCCCCAGCCCCTGCAGTGTTCCCAATGCCACCATATTAGGCACGCAAGCGCGACCTGCTCGCGAGACCAACCGCGCTTGCGCTGCGGCGTCATACATGCCAGAGACCGTGTGCAGCACAACATCCACGCTGCCAAAATTGTAGCGGAAAACAATCCGCAACCAAGCTGCGCGTCACTTCTCGGCAGCTCCAGCGCAAAGCTGTGTTCTTCATGGTCTCATCTGACTGCACCGCGACTTGCCGCCAAGCCTTGTTGCCGTGCGAAAAGTTTCGCTCTTTCCGGAATCACCTTGTCGGTAACAGCGGCGTGGCCCCTGAAGCCGTCCTGCGATCTACATCGAGTGCACCGTCGTCTCCACGAACACAACGAGGGCTTCGTTCTCGTCTCAACCGGCTGTGGTTGTCGTCACTACGCACTCAGTGACGACGAAGACACCACGTGCTTCATCGCATCTACTGGCTGCTGCCGCCATCTCCAAAAGTTTGATGACCACGCCCCCCGCACCCTCAATGCCACCGGCCTGCGCCGGCCTCTCGACAGATGAGTGGCGTTTTCTAACAATTTAGTATGTGTTAAGTAGAACTACTGGTATTTTTTTCTGTTTTATGACAATGTCAACCAGCGAGAGGTCAACGATGAGCCACTGTGCTTATTTGCTTGTTCTAAATATTACAGAAAAATAAAGAAAACCTGTGGTGGAGGGGGGGGGGGCGCTGTGCGATTACTATACGGCACGCATCACGAAACGTGCAGCTTTTGCTGTTTCATGCTGTGCATAATTTGTGTTGCGTAACAAGTTTTAGTCGACATGTGCCAACCTATACCTTGATTGGGCAGTCTTCGACTCGGGGAAATGATAAGCTGACATTTTTCTATTTATGACCAAACGTGATCGGTGAGTTACAGCCTTGTCTGTCGCGAAACATTTAACCACCACTCGTGTAGCCGCCTTTGTTTTCGCTTCATTTTCTTATTACGTTTTAGTACCATGGGTTTCGTGAAACATTAGTCTTGTAGCTCGGCTCAACATGGCTATCAGTGCAGTTGATGTCACTGTATCAATGCGCACGAGACACCACTCACTTCGCAGACGGGTAACTGGCTTGACGCTTTTCAGTTGCTTTGCCTTTAGGATTTGTGTAGCCCAAATACTCGCCAAAATGTTCGTGAAAATAACGTGGCAGAATTGTTGTCGCGAGTGTACAAATCAATTGGGACAGCGGGATGCATCGTAACACCTGTGCGATATAGAAGCCGAATCGCAAAACAAAAAAATTGAGTTGGTCACTTCGTGTTTGAAATCTTTACCAGAGAAAGACAATTTTTGCGTCGTCAGGAACCGGGTCTGACGAGTTGTGCGATGGAGTACACCATAGGTAATATCTTCGTAGAGCGAAACATCTTTAGAGCACGTTGTGGCGGTTGTGTTCTGTTTCTTTATGTCTTAATTTAGCTAGTTGCCTTTGGAAACGATGGGGAATATTTCACATAGGCCGTACAACTTTGAGACAGACTACTTGACGAAATGGACAATATATCACTCTTCAGCCAATCAAAGGCTCGAATCCGCTGGGTGCCTCATCGGCAGAATAGTCAAGAACCAAGGTATACGTAAACTAGTAACGTAACTTCCATACAGATTCATAGGTCCTTTAGTCGGCAGCTCATTGCAACCTTCGCCATCTACGTGAGAAGGGTTAAACTAACAGCAATCTAAAAATAAAATATGACATCGCCAACAGAAGCAGAAGCGACATAGCGCATTTGGCCTAACTGGTGCGAAATTTAAGTGTTTTTACTTGTCGACTATTTACATGGTGTTAAAGCGTATTTTATTTATGGCTTGCTAATTCACTGAGTGAGAAAAATGGAAACAATTGAAACACTGTGCTAAGAAAGCAAAACCATTTGATTAGCCAAATGACCTACTATAAAATACAATATGCACAAAAAAAAAGCTTCGCAGAGGCACTTGTGAGTCAAGTGTTCACATAAACAACACTTCGAAAAGCTCACGTTGCCGAACCAACAAACTTCTCTGCAGTGACACAGCAGCTTTGAAAATATAGCTTTGCCAGCCGTACAGTACCACGTTTTGTCGCTTAGCGTGGCGCGTTCACCGTCACAAAAGGCGAAAATGCACCGGCCGTGTGCCAGCAAAAGCAGTCACATGAGCGGCTATCTACACATTCTAAAAGCTAGACAAGTTCTGCAAGCTAGTACATACTAGTCGCACGTAAAAATAGGACAACGACAGAGGGTGCGCACGAAATTACCACGGATACAAGAGCAATGCCTCATTGATCTGTCAATGTGCTGAACCAAAGGAGACCACGCCGATCTGAACGTAATCTCCGAGAGCAAATCGCCTAGATGCCACCCCTTCCCCATTTATGGCGCTCGGTGAAAATTGGAAAAATTTGACACAATCAACAAATTAGCCAGGTATTAGATACACCGTAAACTGAAATTATTTTGATTATATAATTACGACCATCTGAAGAAAAATTTGTATTGAGCTTTTACTTTTGGTTGTTTGTCTTCTCCTCAACATTTCTTGTTTTAATCGTCGGTGTACGTTGATGCCAGTGGCGAAAGGTTTGCGAATGTTTTGTTCGAAAGTTCTTGACCTATGTAATTTCACCAAGCATGCACTATCTTCGCTGTCACGGCGCCGCAGTCTAACCAAACTCCACGACTCTGAAAAGAAAGAGCATTGTGCTGGCATTTGAACTTCCGCGCCGCTTTTTGAGTACCAGCCCCACCAGGCTCAATTTTATTCATGTTGGTGGGCAATATACCAGTTGCTAACAAGGGTTTATGGAAGGTCGAACAGAAGATACCCATTAGTTTTTTTAACAACTCACTGATACCGCCATCGCGAAAACGTCGCAACTGTTCGCTCACGCACGGCCGCAAGTACAGGTGGTATCGCTGACACAACACAAACAATCCCCACTGAAAAACGAACCTAACTATTACAGTTCAAAAAAATATTCTAAGTTTAAAGGGCGCCAGCACTTGCTTTGCCTGCTTGAATGGCTGTTCACATTGTTAGGCTTTTTGTAACAGAAAGAGTGCCGATAACATACCACACCAGCCACTCTCGACACGTTCCCGTCGTCGCATATTATTGTATTTGATCCTGATCAGATGCAAACCTTTCAGGACGTCTCGCAGACGCAGTATTCAAGACAAAATTCAGCATGCCAGAACGAACACAAAAAATGACTGCAACCGTACAATTCCTTTTCATGGAAACACGGAGCATTGCACGTTCGAGTGGGTTACCAGACACGGGATGACTCCACCCGCTATGCAATGTGGCGGCGACCTGGCTAAAGATGTATCTGCGGACTTGGGCGCGTTGTAAAACGAGAAACCAATGAACCGATTATCTTGGCCAAAGTTAATCCCTTCCATTCTCCTCCTTCTCCCTCGCTTCTGTTTCTGCAAAAAAGAAAGAAAAAAAAAGGTGTTTCATTCAACACTCGGTTCTTCCAGGTGGTCTCCCTCCTAATGTACAGACCGAGCCTAACGCTACTTGGGATCGCCGACCGGATGAGAGCCGGCGCTTTCAGCTTGGTATGGCTAAAGGTAGGAGCAATCATATCACAACAACATTTTTACCCGACTATGTGATTATTAGATCCATTTTCCTAGGTTAAGACTGATGGTTTATGCAGTGCGGTAAATACTCTTGGCAAAAAATGGCGTAGGTGCGTGACTATCGTCTGTTGTGCTCTGCCAGAAAACGTACACTGTTTCTTCGCTGGGCCGCACAAGCACCAATGCGGCAACGTCTACGTATGTGCGCTTACGGGCTGCCCCCACCGGCCGTGCGCGTAAGACACTTTCCGTAACCCACAAAAATTTACTTTCGTAGGCTTTCATAACTTAGGGCACACGATTGACAGTTATAAAGCAGGGCATACCTGTAGGCCCAACAATTGTATTGTAACCCGCTACGGTGGTCAAGTGGCACTGGCCTGCTGAGGGAAACGGCGCGTGGTCGAATCGCGACCACATATTACATAGAGGCCAAAATGGTTCAGCCCATTGTTCCTAATTTTTAACTAGGCGCACGTTAATTACCCCCAAAAAGTCAAAATTTCCGAAGCCCTTCTCTACGGCATCAAATATATTCATATGGTTGTCAGACCCAAAATTTAATAATCCTAATGCCATTCTACTAACTGTCAGGTAAGTTTCTCGAGCATTGACATAGCGGATTGAACTTTCAATACGGCCAAATTCATGCAAAAGTGAGCATGGTGGTGGTAGTGGTTACAATGAAGAGGAAAAAGGCACCTAATTTCTGTCTGCCTTCAGGCGACACGGCGCAGTGCCTTATAGGGGTGGGGGGAAGGAGGGATAAAAAGAATAGAAGGAAAGTAGAAGCAGAAGAAGACAGCCAACGAGAGGAAAAAGAAGGAGATAGGAAAGTGGGGATCCGGTCGAAGCAGTCCAAGGGCGGGGTGCCACAATGCGAGAGCTACACGGCATCAGGAGACCGCGGAGGGCGAACCAGTCGGCGGGAGCTACGCTGAAGTCGGAGATCGCGAGGGCACAACCGTCCAGCTTGAAATCCTGCGAGCGAATCCCAAAGTGAGCATGCACAGAGTTTCGATTCAATTCTCTCGCAAAAGTTTTGATTCATTTCTCTCGCATTTTTCTCGCTTTCATTTCTCTACGCAAAAGTTCACATGATGAAACGATTAATCAATGATGCGGGAAGGGTAAATTACCCTACTTTCTCTTCTCCACTTTTTCGCTAAAACAAAGAAAATGAATACATAGAGTGAGGGTAAAAAGAAAGGAAAAGATGTTAGCGTGCGCACTCGGTGCCACATTTGAAGCCGTGTTCGCACGCATGAAGATTTTGGTTTGCTATACGCATGTGCACGAGACAAAATGTAGAACCAATGATGTCGCAAGAGTAAACGACGGCCATCTTTTCCTTCTTTTATTTCATCTCCCCAGGCAAAAGACGTAAAGAGCAAAAAGATTATGTCATCAGCAATTTCGAGGTGGTATCTCCCTTTTAGTAATGACTGAGTGCTTTATTAGGGAGATCGGACAAGATCTATCTCGCCGAATCATAATCGAAAGCTTCTGCAGCGCGTTAAATTTTGTTTGCTGCAAACTACGTTGGTGCGTCACTATCGGTCATTCTTCTCCGACAGAAAACATACTGCGTTTCTTCGTTTGGGCGCAAAAGCACGAATGATCATAACATTTCCGTATGAATGTCGCTATGCTAACGGGCTGGCGCCCACTTTCGACCGCGTAATTAACTTTCTTTAACGGATCAAACATCTATTGCGTGATATTTTATAACAAAGTGGCACACTTGTGAACAATGTATATGAGGAATAACATGATTTCCGTTAAATGCTATTATAACCCGCCACAATGGTCTAGCGTTCAAGGCACTCGGCTGCTGTACCACAACTGGTGAGGTTTATTTCAAGCGAGAATATAGAGGGAGATGAAAATGCTTCAAACCCTTTTGCTTAGATAAGGGGCACATTAATAACCACAAATATTTGAAATTTCCGAAGATCTCCTTAACAGCATCTCTCAATATTTTATGGACGTTAAACTTCAACAATCATTATACTGAATGCTATTCTACTATCCGGAAGTAAACTCTGTTGAGCAGAGATATCACAATATCGAACTCTCATGTGTGACGCATTGGCTGGACGCCAGACCTTAATCACCGGTTGCGTGACGTGGTGCCGAGCGGAGGTGTTGTCTACCGGAAGCCCAAGGATGTCACGGACATTAGGCCGAGGCAGAGAGAGGCATTCAGAAAACCTAACAGACGATTTTCAACATCATGGAAGATAAAAACGGATACTTCCGAACGATTCGTCGACGAGTTTCCGCTCGCTCGCTTACTCGTGAAATATCCGTTGTCAGCACCAATTGTTATCTACAGTGCGAGTGCCCTTAAAATACAAAAGCCTAATCCCACCCTGAATGTCAGCATTTTTTACGCCCAAATGACAGAGTCGCAATTGTTGCCCACTTCACCCGCTTCTCTTTATTACAGAGCCGTTTTGCAAGATGAGAGGGTGTTGAACCTCGTTGCCTTGCACGAACCAGGCGGGCGAACCTATATCGACGAGTGGTTGGTCAGCCTAATGCAGGCGACTAATTGGAAATAAGTGTGTCACAAACACACTTGGCACAATGCATTCGCTGTCTCTCACCATTTCTGCCGCTCACACAATAAACGTCCTGCAAGTTCAGCCGACAAGATCAACCCACCACATATGCCAACGAGAAAGGCGACAAGGTTTCGTAGAAAACCAGGCCGGTCTAGGAGTATTCTTCTTGCTTTGTAACAATGACCATAATCTCTAATTCAGATGCTGGATAATGAACTGCACACAGGCGGCGCGCTCCTGTGTACTGACTAAAATCGTGTCTATAGGGAGCCCAGCAGAAAAAAAAAATAGCTGTGACATCCGCCCGGCACGAAAGTCACTCATACTGACGGTAAGAGCAGGCGCATAAAAGTAAAAAAGGCGGAGAGCCGCCGTCTCCGTCGCGCCAGCCTAGCGTCAGCAGCCGGCATCAACTTACGGAGAACGTTCAGCCACAAGCGTGAGCGCGCAATAAAAAAGCGAATCGCCCAGCCTCTTTCCCTTCACCCCAGCTGGGCGCACAGCGTTGGTGGGACGTTCATCGTCGCCTGCATACCGTAGCATTTGTGCGTCGCCCTTTCATCCCGCTCTTTTGTGATGGTCGTTTTTGTAAAAGATGGTCTGAGACGGAAACACTTTCTAGTGCTATATGGCACACTTTATTCAAAATATTATGCATCTTTCTGCATTTGTACACACACTGCGATCTGCAGTACCATTGTTACTCTTTTGACTTCAATAAAAGAGTATAAACAACTTTCTGTTCATCACTTGTCGAGGTATGACACTGCGTCATGCACTAAATAAAGGGTAATAGTGAATGTGTGACAGCTTTCTGAAACACTGGCCTGTGTGTGTTCATGCTCATGTTCTACCAAACAAGTTGAACTGATGAACTGAGGAAAGCACGGTAAAAAAGAAACAAACCGAAGGCCGCGAGACAGAAAAAGATCAAAATTGAAAATTCATTGGTCGATCTTTGATTGGTGGTTGCGTAATTTGATGATGAAGATCAAGTACAGAAGTCAGGTGCAGAAGTCAGCCGGAGATCCCCGCTGCGGTGGTCTAGTGGCTAAGGTACTCGGATGCTTACCCGGTCACGGGTTCGAATCCCGGCTGCGGCGGATGCATTTTCGATGAAGGCGAAAATGGTGCAGGCCCGTGTGTTCAGATTTGGGTGCACGTTAAAAAAACCCAGGTGGTCGAAATTTCCGGAGCCCTTCCCTACCGCGTCTCTATTAATCATATGGTGGTTTTTGGACGCTTAAACCCCACACATCAATCAATCAATCGATCGAAGTCATTAGGAGAGCATATGTCACCGACATTTGGTCACT
This sequence comes from Rhipicephalus microplus, assembly GCF_043290135.1. Taxonomy (NCBI): domain Eukaryota; kingdom Metazoa; phylum Arthropoda; class Arachnida; order Ixodida; family Ixodidae; genus Rhipicephalus; species Rhipicephalus microplus. The sequence goes on from NC_134710.1 coordinate 252,553,219, forward strand.
CTTTTGATTATTAAGTATAGTTCTCATATACCAGCATGAATTTGTAACAGTGAACCATGACCAAGACAGCCAGTGTACTGCTTTGGAGGTAATGTACCAGCTATAAAAATCCCCATTTTCTAAAGAGCAATTGTTAGCAGTAAGAATAAACATTTTGAAATTCGTTCTGCACCATTTCTTGACCCCAACTGCATGCTGACGTTCGCGAAAGAGATGTTCAGAGGTATTATTCATTTGGAGGGAGACTGACCTGTCCATCGCTACTTTGTGTACGTCATACTTGACCTTGGCGCGCGTTTCGGCATTCACTTGAACAACGATGTAATGCTGATTAAAGGTAAGAGTAGGCACTCCTCAAGAGTTGGCTCACCGCGCCCTCATGCGCAGTGTGCGCTTACTGTATACAAACAACTATATTGTACGCACAGCGACTGCTTAGGCCATATAAGAAGGGAGCGATTGAGCTTCTATAATTCGGCCATGATCTACCATACATTCGTTAATATTGGTCCCTTCACAGCTAATCAGGACATCCTGCATTTACTGAAATACCTACTTGCAAACCATCTAACATTACTCTCGCGATTCATCTTATTGCCATCACTTAAATGAGTACTGAGACGAACCTTAGATATTTAGTGATTGTTGTCCTACACAAGGGAAATGGTTTCAAGAGGAGAGTTCTGTGTTGCCTTGGAAAGCGTCGCATTTATTTTTAATACCTCGACCTTTAAAAGACGCTTTCGTCTTCGATATCAAGTGGGTGGCTTCTCGGTGACATGACAAGGCAGTCTTACGATGCGGAAACTCGGCAATTCGCTACGTGCTTGCGCAGATAAGAGATCTGCTCATGGTACATATAAACGATGAGCGCATTGTCTTTATTGGCCATGACAGTGATTTCTGTCATTTAGGCTTCATGGAAGACTCCGCTTGAAACTTGGAGGAACCTTGTTGACTTGTCACAATAAAGTCCACTTGATTGCTTGCCATTACTCTACAACAAAACCTTTAAAATCAAAGTAACTACCTCATGCGTGCTGGCTGACTATTGTGTCGTAAGTAGTAATGCTACTTCCATAGCACAATGTCACTTTTGCAATGTCTCTAAATTATCTCTGTACACCTTTAAAATACACTAAAGCTGAAAACATTTTTCGCGTATTAGTCAAGTACAATTTCTCAATCCAGGAAATACCACTTATATCGGGACTCGACGCTTGGTAAGTGAGAAAACACGCGAAGGGAAAAGTTGGGTGGAGATGCCACCTTGATTTCGGGCAAAACCACACGACATCATGAAATTTAAGGACCTTTACTGGGTCTTACGTATCTATTAATTCAATAAAGCCAAGTATGATATCATTTGTCGGTGTGATGGACCTAAGATACGAAGTTTCAGAAATATTCATCGAGCCAATGTTGCGAAAATACAATACATTTCCAAATTTTGAATATCATACCATTTAAAATTAACTTCAACCTTAATTTTCTCTGCTGATAGTAATCTTATGGCATGAGAGATCTCGGTTGTCAGCGTGTCAGTCTAAACTGAGACATTGGTTCTCTTTGGTGTACCGTGAATGAAATATTGCCAACTACTGGTGCAACAAGAGGCACTGCAAATACTGCTTTGAAGCAATATATTTGATTGTAAATGTTTTCAAAAGTAGATTTTAAGTCAAGCATCAGAGGTTCTATGAAAATGTTCACTGACAGTTTAGCTCTATCACTTCATTGAACTTGGCCTCGTCGCTGACATTGTGTTCTAGTGACTTAACAGTGGCCATGTGTGTGTGAGAATTTATTAAAAGGCAGAGAGGTGGGCCTGAGATAGTTCGCTCTAGCCTGCCACTCTACACAGAGGATAATGGAAGGGGGAAAGAAAGAAGGATGAAGGGTGATAATGGGGACAAAATAGGTGGTGCGTATATACAGTAGCCACTTAGCATAGTACCCTACAGTCTAGTACTTAGTCCAGTGCTTTTTATAAAATCTAAAACAGCCTTTGTAACAGTTTTTGACACTCTTTGGTCGTTCATTGCTGACAGTATGTGGCTTTCACTCAATGGCGTTCGTCCGATGCTTGCCAACGTTGCAGTTAGCATTTTTCTTGCAGCCACATATAATGCACGGTCACAAAATATGTGAGCTAAAGTTTCGCGCACTTGGCAGCGCTCACAATTTGGGCTGTCCGCACGGCCGATTAGGTGGGTGTAGTCGCGAGTGAAGGCGACGCCCAGGCGAAGCCGGTGCAGTATATTAGCATGTCTTCGGCTGATTTTATCTGGAAGACGAAAAGTCATACCGGGGTCTGTTTCCCACAGACGCTCCTTCCGGTGATCTGGTAGGACCAGTAAGTGGCAGCGTATTCGCGCATGAGCGATCTCAACAATGTGTTCACGTCGCTTCGTGAATACGATACTTTGACGTACATAGGAGCGTTGTATACTGCCGCTCTTATTTCGCTATCACCTGTTTCGTTTCCAACCAGGCCGCAGTGTCCCGGAATCCATTGGAGTGTCATCAAGTGACCGCTCCTGTGTGTTAGGTCAAATGCTTGGACGATTCCTAACGCTAACTCGTAAAATTGGCCTCTTCTTGAGCAAGAATGGATAGCTTGAAGCACTGATGTTGCATCGGACACAACAGTCCATTTACGCAGTGCTTGGTCGTTCACAAAATTTATGGCTTCCTGTATAGCAACAACTTCTACAGCTGTCGAAGATGACCTGTGATCTGATTTGTACTTTCGGGAAATACCGAGTTGAAGGATCATGATGGCTGCAGCTGAGGTGGACGAAGTTACAGATCCATCGGTGTAAGTGTGCACAGAGTTGCTGTATCGGTCATCCAAATGTGCCAAGGTGAGTTGCTTGAGAGCAATATAAGAAACACGCGGCTTATACAAAATTCCTCGTATGTGAAGGCACACCAGCAGTTTAGTCAATGTCCGTGGAGGCACTGCAGAGATTGTGGCAGTTGCAAAGCCTGAAGGTATCATGTGTCTATGCGTATCGAGGCATCGCGAATAGGTTCAGCCTGGTCGGTCCGCTTGTAGCGAAGACAACGGGTGCTGTGCTTGTCGGGTCAGCAGACGAAGGTGCACTCGAAGAGACTCACAGGACGTGTAAACCTGTATAAGGTAGGTGCGTGACTCCTCCGTAATGGCAGAGGTTGACGTGCACCGTGACAGGCCAAGGTATCTTCTCAGTGCTCGTGCCTGAAGGTTCTCTAAAGTACGAAGGCACGTTGACTGCATGCCGGAAAGTAAAGGTGCGCTGTACCGTATATAGCCCACAAATTATGCCTTGTATATTTGCAGAAGACTTTTCTCTGTAGGGCCCCATCTCAGTCCTGCTATAACATGAAGAACATACAGAAAACTGATTAGTTTGTTCCGCAACACAGTCACATGCTTTGAACAGGACAGGTTGTAATCAATGATGACCCCTGAATAGCGAGGATGCTTGACCGCAGGAATCACTGCTCCGTTAGCGAAGATTGGGTTCCGCGACATTGATTTCTTCGTAAATGTCAATGCAGCACATTTTGCTATTCAAAGTTGCAGGCCCTGACGACGCAAATACTTAGATGTTACTGATGTGCCTTGCTGTAGCCTTGCTCACAATTGTGGTCGCGTTGCTCCAGATGCCCATGTGCGTATGTCGTCCGCATACGCACTGATTCTGAAAACGTCGGGAAGCTCAGCTTCAAGGCCAATGAGTGCTATGTTAAAAAGCATGGGGCTCAGGACGGCGCCTTGTGGAACTCCGTGGCTTACGAGGTGCCTGGTCGTGTCGCCGTCAAAGGTCGACATAAAAATTTTCCGTCTTCTGAGACAGCTCACTATCCATGCGTGTAGTCGGCCACCTACGCCGATGTCTTCAAGTGCGTCATGAATGGCTTCATGATGAACGCTATCGTACGCGCCTTTTATATCTAAGAAAATGGCCCCTACCGATCTCCGACGTTGTCTTTCCTTTTCAACAGAAGAAACTAGGTCTACAACGCCGTCTATAGATGATCCACCCCTACAGCAGCCATTTACAAAATCTGGTGAGCCGACATAATTCTCGAGCAGCCATTTCAATCTTGCCAGCATCATGTGTTCCATCACCTTACCGATGTAACTGGCTAGGGCAATGGGTCTATAAGAAGACAACTCGTGTGAAAACTTGCCTGGTTTCAGTAAGGCCACTATGCGGCTGCACTTCCAACTCTCTGGGACAGTCGCCGTTTCCCACGTAGAGTTGTAGAACGACAAGAGAACCTGCCTTGCTTCCTGGCTGAGGTGATATAGAGGCGAACAAGTAATTCTGTCAGGCCCTGGTGCGGACGAGCGTCGGGACGCAGAAATCGCAGCCTCAAGTTCGTGCATTGTGAATGGTAAGTCAAGGCAATTATCGCTGGATGGCGGTGAGGCTAAACACGAAGGTGATATCAGTGAGAAGGACATACCTACGAGTAAGTAGCAGTAATCTTCTGCAACCTCTTCTTCAGGTCGACCTTGCCTTAAAGGCAAATCTCCGAAAGGGAACAACTGTTGCGTAGGCGTCTGAAGGCTTTGAAAAATTTGCCATATTCGACACAGGGGTTTTTGGGATCAAGAGAGCCACAAAATACCTTCCACCGTTGCCTGTCAAGCTTATCAAGGTGTCGCAATACATGTCGTTGTGCTTGGTGTGCTGTAGATAGGTCCGGTGCTGATTTCGTCCTCCTGCATTTCCTCTCTGCAATGCGACGGATTGCACGAAGGTATTCATAATGAGCGTCAAAAGGGCCACTTGCATGTGTTTCAACGTCTACGAACCAACAGGTGGTAGGCAAAAGACTTCTGCTCACAAAACATACGTCCAGACAGCAGCTGTAAGATGCGCCAAGGAGGTAAGTAGGTGAGCCATCGTTGATGGACATCAGGCACTGATTGAGCGCAAAATGAGCAATGTCCCTACCGCGGCTGTTCATTGAGGCAGAACCCCATATGCGAGGATGTGCATTAAAATCCCCAACTGATACATGTGGTCCAGGGCAAGCTTGGAGCACAGAAAAGAGATGGTAACAGTCCACGTGGCTTCTAGAAGGAATGTATCAACCAATGATTCATAATGAACGTCGCCTGTGCTTTACAGATAGGCAAATATAGTCTTTAGAAGCATAAGGAGCCACGGCATGCCTGACGTACGTTAAATCTCGACGTACACATATAAATACTTTGCTCGCATTTCGATCATCACGTGACCACAAAGTGGCGTATCCGTAAATCCGAAACGACGACATCATATTCGGCTCGCGTATGACAACCAACGAAAATTGGTATTTTCGTTGTCGAAAGTCAGACAATCGGCTTCGCAAACCTTGTGCGTTCCACTTTATAGCAGAGGTGTGCACACGTTCATCGAAGAAATTTGCCATATTGTTTATGGAAGGGCCACCAGTAGCAGTTCCAGCACGTTTAGGATCTGCACTGCTGTTTTTGCACCTGGCGTGTGTAGCTCGCTGAGAATGGCACGAAAAGATTTCAGTAGATGCTTCAGCATAGTTTGGTTCTTCTCAGTGTCTCGCCTAATATTTTCCGCCCTCTTTGAAGTTGCAGCCCATGATGTGGTCTTTTTTATTGCTCCGGTCAGTAGCGAAGGCCGCTAAGATCTGAAGCATCGGAATGCAATGCGGGCGTTGGTCTACTTTCTGCATCCCTGGGACGTGGTGCATACAACATTGGTGTAGCGGCCTGATAATGCGCACGCGTATGTTCATCTGTGACTTATGGGGATGCATCACTCCTAAGTGCACTATGCTTTCGCTGTTGCCTACGTTTTGAACGACGTCTGTGTCGGTGCATGGATGTTACAGCCTCTCTGTGTGTCGAGTTGTCTCTGACCATCTTCCGCAGCACGCGAATTGCTTTTTTGATCTTCGGGAACTCCTTCGACGTTGCTACCAGAGCAGTTTGGACATTTCAGTGGAGCAGCAGTATCGCAGTTTTCCACTTTATGAGATCCGTCGCACCGCTGGCAAGAGTTCTCACTTTTGCACACTGCGCTGACGTAACCCAACTTGCAGCACTTGTGACACTGCAAAAGCCGTGACACGTAAGGGCGGACGGGATGTCTCACGTATCCAACCTCAAGCTAGGAGGCAGAGTCTCAGAATCAGATACTAGTTTCATACAGCGAGACTGCCCTATGCGGCGTATGGTCACGATTCTGATGGTCGACGTCACAAGATTCTGTAGGTCACCGTCTGTGACATCAGCGTCGACGTCATTTATCACGCCAGTCGTTGTTTCTTTCCCATGAGTGAGGAATGCGCGAACTGAAATACTTACGAGCTGCGTGACGGCCTTCAGTCTGCAAGAATGATTTTGTTTGTCACATCAACTGACAATATGTTTTTTCTGCTATTTATGCGAATTTCATTCACTTGAGTAAATGCAACTCGCTCGAAATAAATAGTCAATGGCTGCCTGTTGAGTGAGTTCAGGTTGTCTTATGTAGAAATGGGTACATACGAGATGGTGAAACATCGCTTGCCTTTGTCTAGCGCCGGTTGTGGCTCCACTGTTGATGACGTCCTGCAAAGCTTCCTTTTCAACCGGCGGGTATTGAATGTCCTGAAGTAGGGTTCCGATTCCATCTCTTCCAATGATGAGCTCTCGGTTGAATCATCTCAAAGAGCAGATGCGCCAATACGGTCACCCACCTTCGGTCCATCAATAGGCAAACGGCTGGGGCCCTTGGTCTAGTTGGATGGATGGTCCCCCATCTCGGGGGGGGGTGACGTCCTCCGTTCCGCTTGTTCAGAGAAAGTCAGGGATTCTGACAGTTTAAAAAAAACAAAAGTTGTTCCCACACAGTGGCCATGAGTTCTTTTTGGAGCATGGCGTAACGTTAGTATGACCCCATTCTTGTGCCCAATCCAAGGGCTATCATGATATTCTGGCTGCAGGATGATCCGAAGATTTGCAATGAATTCATCTTAGATGTGGAAGACCTGTACTACTGTGAAATGGGGCTACATTGTGACAAACTCTGCATGTTTTCCTTCTCTTGCTAGAGAATTGTCTATATAAAAGCAAATGAATAATGGCACAACGTTTATAAAACCTCGCCTCGCACGACGGAGTGTTCTACTTTTCCACATTTTATCATAAATGGCTCCATTTAGGGTAAAATCTGTCACACTGTTGACCGATCGCGCGGGGCAACTTTGTTTTTGGCTGAATATGTATGGTAACAAAATGCTAGCACAAAGCTACACCAAGAAAAGTTCATTTGAGCTATCTACAACAGGTATCTGCTTTAGCAACCTCACAATTGTGCGAAAATTTATTCATATATGTACCTCCTTCATCAAAATGATTTACTTCAAATATACCTCGCTTCCCTACTGGCCTACAGGATTCAGATGAGTACAAAAAGATTTCTTTTGACTGCAAAATTGCGCCTTCACAGTCCGGCCACCTTCAGTTATTTTGGGTCCTTCCCATAGTGCTGATGATGTGCCTATCAGGTTTGACTGCTGTCGCTCATCCCAGGTAAAGTGAACGTTCAAAGTTTACCATATTGAAGTTATCTTTCTCTAAGGTTTTTTTTCTCCGGAATCTGCACCATCGAATCCAAAACGTTGCTAGTATAGAGAACCAGCGCTGGAGTTTCCACGGCCACCCTGGTGGTGAGAGCACCCACTTCTCAGCTGCTCCCGCAGACGAGAGTGTCGGCTAGTAGAGGTGGTGCATGGGCGCATCGCCGTAAGAAAGCCAAAGGGCACTGGCGGTACTGCTGTGTATTCAAGTGCAACAATATGAAAAAAGTAGGGCTGTCACAAATAAGCACTCAAAAAAGGGCGCGCCGCCGAATTCTGGCGAACAATCTGCTTCAGCAACCTCACAATTGTGCGAAAATTTATTCATACATGTACCTCCTTCATCAAAATGATAGTACCTCAAATATACCCCGCTTGCCTACTGGCCTACAGGATTCAGATGAGTACAAAATGATTTCTTTTGACTGCAAAATTGCGTCTTCACAGTCCGGCCATCTTCAGTTATTTTGGGTCCTCCCCATAGTGCTGATGATGTGCCTATCAGGTTTGACTGCTGTCGCTCATCCCAGGTAAAGTGAACGTTCAAAGTTTACTTTATTGAAGTTATCTTTCTCTAAGGTTTTTTTTTCTCCGGAATCTGCACCATCAAATCCAAAACGTTGCTAGTATAGGGAACCAGCGCTGGAGTTTCCACGGCCACTCTGGTGGTGAGAGCACCCACTTCTCAGCTGCTCCCGCAGACGAGAGTGTCGGCTAGTAGAGGTGGTGCATGGGCGCATCGCCGTAACAAAGCCAAAAGGCACTGGCGGTACTGCTGTATATTCAAGTGCAACAATATGAAAAAAGTAGGGCTGTCACAAATGAGCACTCAAAAAAGGGCGTGCCGCCGAATTTTGGCGAACAAGCGCCAGAGAGGCACCTCAAGGTCAATGATAAAGAAGAAAACAAGCATGCAAAGACTTCCCGGGCGCGCCGTCTTCTCCACCCCTTTGGAAGCGTAGTTTCGCCAACCAACCTCCTCACATCGGTCACCGAGCATCCCTAGATCTGGAAGGAAGGGGACGTGGTGATGTAGAGTTGAATCACGCGTCACGGATGACCCTCAGAACATCTCGCTCTTTCCCCATCCTTGGCTGTGCATCGCACGGACCAAAAGATGAGAATTTTCTGGAATCTAGCACGAAAGGTATTTAAGTGAGCAGCGAAGAAGGAAAACAGGAAAAGAAGAAAGTTTGCGCCAGGGTGCGTAGCGTATTCCGCCTTGGCGACGAAGGCTTCTGTCCCCAGTGAAAAAGCATGTGATGAAAAGAGTTTCCATCTCAGGGGTGAATACTTGTGCTACAAGCAGAAGAGTGTGTCTACCGCCAGCGAGTGAAGACGCGTTGCAGCAGCTGCACGTGGGAAGCCGACGTGTTATTGGTGAAGAAGTTGGTGCTTTGAGAGCGGCCTATTGAAAACGCGAGGTTTCCTAGCAGAAACTTCCGGGGCAGCGGAACGACCACAGCGCTGGACTGTGAGTGAGGGATTCTTGGAAGAGTATCATTCAGACTTTGTTCCAAGGACTTTGGACAGAACAAGTTTTCGGACTCTTTGGTCTTTAAGTGTCTTGGTTGTCCGATGAATGTGATTGCATTGTAGCACGTATTGTTGTTTGTGTCCGTTGTTTCGAGTGTAGCTGATTGTACTGTGTTGTACGTTGTCTGATTGGTGACAAATGGTATTCAACTATTGTCGTGTGTGCACATTTGTGTATTGTTTTATCTGTCATAATTGAGAGTATATTTAGTTTCGTTTATGAACTCTCGGCTCTGACTCGTTCTTTGGACCTCAGCCGGCGTACGTTGGCGCTCCAAATAGGACCACTTCTAAATTGTCCGCGCTTTCGTGGAGCAGTTTGGGGGGCCGATACTTCGCTTCTCAGAATTAGCCCGGCGATTGCCTCCCTAATTAACAGGAGTCGTGACAAGGACGTATAGATGAAAGGGAGGACGTAAAAATTGGAGGCAGCATTGCATCCAAGCGGCCAGCCGAGCGAAATTCTGCTCCCGCTCTCCTTTCTAGTGCTGTCAGGCTCGTTTCTATACAGGATGGCACGTGTCTGCTATGTTTATTTGATAGTGAAGACAGCCACCAGTGGAAACCAGAGCATAACAATCAAGTTTAGGCCCTGTTTTTCCAGAAATGAAACGAGCATATTGTCCCGACGTCGAAACAGAGGTCTTGCGGCAGAAACTGAGACACCAGAAGCAGGTAGGTTCTTTTTAATAGAACGCACAAGAGAGTTCTTCTTTTTCATCCATTTCATAGTACTTCATGGCACATGCACAACTGTCATTGTCTTTCTTTTTGACAAGCACGTGACATTTGCCTCCCTCCGAAAGAGGCATCGTCCCGATGCGCAACTTAGGCGCTCTACCAGGCGTATGAAGTGGTCGCGTCAACTGGATAAATACGGTTTCATACGCACGACGTGTACGACTTCGGGTAAATGATTTTGACGCTTAGAACTACAGTCAGTGTCAGGAACAACTTCATAGTTCACGTCGTTCAAGCGTCGCGTGACGCTGTATGGGCCAAAGTATCGTCTTAGCAGTTTTTCCGACAGTCCACGTCGACGTATCGGAATCCAGACCCAGACCTTGTCGCCTGGTGTGTAGCTTATGAACTTGTGTCGGGGGTCGTACCGTTGTGCATCTTGATGCTGTTGATGACAGATGCGCACACGCGCGAGCTGTCTGGCTTCCTCGGCGCGCTGAGTGAACTCTTCGGCGTCCACATGGATGTCGTCACACTCATGCGGCAACATGGCGTCCAACGTTGTCGTGACTTCGCGACCATAGATCAGACTGAACGGCGTCATTCCAGTGGTTTCTTGTCGAGCGGTATTATAGGCAAAGGTCACGTACGGCAATATCTGATCCCAGTTTTTATGCTCTGTGTCAACGTACATGCTGATCATGTCTGTGAGGGTCCTATTGAGGCGCTCTGTCAGTCCGTTTGTCTGCGGATGGTAAGCCGTTGTTTTCCGGTGAGCTGTACCGCTGAGTCTGAGAACTGACTCCAAAAGTTCTGCGGTGAAGGCAGGTCCTCTGTCTGTGATCACTGCTGTCGGAGCGCCATGCCGAAGGACGATGTTTTCGATGAAGAACTGAGCGGCCTCTGCTGCTGTGCCGCGCTACATAGCTTTAGTCTCCGCATAACGGGAGAGGTAATCGGTGGCCACGGTTATCCATCTGTTACCTGTTGTGGAAGTTGGAAAGGGGCCCAGGAAATCCATTCCAATCAGAGTGAACGGCTTCGCTGGTGCTAGGACTGGATGTAAGAGACCGGCTGGCTTGCTGGGAGGTGCTTTGCGTCTTTGGCAGTCGGTGCAAGTTCGCACGTGATGGTTAACATCAGCGGGTAACTTTGGCCTGTAGTACTTGCATCGCAGTCGGCACAATGTTCGGGTGTAGCCTAGATGACCAGAAGTTGCTTCATCATGGCACGCTTCCATAATTTCCTTTCGAAGAGAGGCAGGCACGACGAGCAAGTGCGGGTTGCCGGTTGGTGAGAAGTTTCTCTTATAGAGAACATCATTTCTCAAGCAAAAAGATGGCAGTCCTCTGGCAAATAACCGCGGCACGTCCTTACGTCGTCCTTCTAAATATTCAATGAGTGGTAACAGCTCGGGGTCACTGCGCTGCTCCTGTGCAATAGTGGCCGTGTTGACGACTCCCAAGAATGCCGCGTCGATGTTTTCGTCATCACGACCGACAGTCTCCACTGGCGACCGTGAGAGACAGTCGGCGTCGGTGTGCCGCTTCCCAGATTTATAGACGATGGTCATGTCGAACTCTTGAAGCCTTAGGCTCCAGCGCGTCAAACGGCCAGATGGATCTTTAAGGTTGGTGAGCCAGCACAAGGAGTGATGGTCGCTAACAACCTTGAAGGAGCGGCCGTACAAATATGGACGAAATTTGATGACCGCCCACACCACGGCGAGACACTCCTTCTCGGTAGTCGAGTAGTTCTCCTCCGTGCGAGAGAGTGTTCTGCTGGCGTAGGCTATTACTCTTTCACAGCCGTCTTGCCACTGCACCAGAACGGCACCCAGACCTACATTGCTGGCGTCAGTGTGAAGTGCTGTAGGGGCTTCCTGGTCGAAGTGCGCGAGGACTGGAGGTGTTTGCAGGCGTTGTCGTAGTTCATTGAACGCCATTTGCTGTTGTTCACCCCAAAAGAAGGGGACGTCCTCACGTGTGAGTCGTGTCAATGGCGCCGCAATAGACGAAAAGTCCTCAATAAATCGCCGGTAATAGGCACACAACCCTAAAAAGCGTCTCACGGCCTTTTTGTCGCATGGTGCAGGAAATTGCGCTACGGCGTCTATTTTGGCCGGGTCAGGTCGAACACCCTCGTGACTGACGACGTGGCCTAGGAAGTTGAGTTCGTTAAAACCAAAATGACATTTTTCCGGTTTTAAAGTAAGGCCGGCCGAACGTATGGCTTGGAGGACGGTGAATAAACGGCTGAGATGTTCCTCGAATGTTGCTGAGAATACAATAACATCGTCGAGATAGACCAAGCATGTTTGCCACTTCAGGCCTGATAGTACGGTGTCCATGAGACGTTGAAAAGTGGATGGCGCCGAGCACAACCCAAAAGGAAGCACCTTAAATTCGTAGAGGCCGTCGGGCGTCACGAAGGCCGTTTTTTCACGATCTCTCTCGTCGACTTCTATCTGCCAGTAGCCGCTTCGGAGGTCCATTGAAGAGAAATAGCGCGCATGACGCAGTCGATCGAGTGAATCGTCTATGCGGGGCAGTGGATATACGTCTTTCTTCGTGACTTGGTTCAACTTGTGATAATCAATACAGAAGCGCAAGCTGCCGTCTTTTTTCTTGACCAAAACCACGGGGGACACCCAAGGACTTTTCGAAGGTTGTATGACGTCATCCGCGAGCATCTTGTGTACTTGCTTCTGAATCTCTTCGCGCTCTTTCGGAGACACACGGTAGGGGTTTTGCCGAATTGGTCGCGTGTTGTCTTCAGTAATGATGCGGTGCTTGGTCAATGGTGTTTGCTGTACCTTTGACGTACGCGAAAAGCAGTCTTCGAATTGGTGTATAAGTTCAAGCAGGCGCTTCCTATCAGAGGGCGGTAGCGTAGAGCAGATGTCCACCGACAAAGTTGTCGAGGCGGGGACAGCCGCGTCATCTGGTTGCAAGGTAAAACAATCCCCGGCTTGGTCTACATCGTCGTAGTAGGCAATTGCGGTACCCTTCTGGATTTGGCGGCGCTCGTTGCTGAAGTTTGTGAGCAGCAATTCCGCCTGTCCACCAGTAAGCGCCAGGACGCCCCTCGCGATGGAAATGCCTTGCGTGAGCAAAAGAGTGACTATGTGCTCCGCTATCACATCTTTATAGCAAGGACACCCACTGGACACCGACACAAGGCAGCAGGATCTCGGTGAGAGTGTCACATCGTCGGCTATTCGCAAACGGCGGCGTGGTTCTTCACTGCTGTTGTCGGCATAAGGATGAGCGCAAAACGTCACCATACGTTGAGGAATATTGATAACAGCGCCATGATCTTGAAGAAAATCCATGCCCAAAATTAACTCTTTACAGCAGTCTGGCAACAGGACAAAAGTGGCCACGAAGGTAGAATCTCCGATGTGAAGTCTAGTGGTGCATTTACCCGTGGGTGTCATCAGCTGACCACCAGCACTCCTTATGTGCGGCCCTGTCCACGGTGTCTTGACCTTCCTGAGGCGGTCGGCGAGCTCTTCTCGCATGATTGAGAAGTCGGCGCCAGTGTCGACCAGTGCTGTAACGTGATGTCCGTCAATGAGAACGCTCAGATCGGCACGTACAACTTCTTCAGCATTATTATTCGTCGTCGTATTCATCGTCGTTGTCGTCATACCTTTTTGCGATGATTGGAGGAACTTTTCAGTGTGTCGACGATTGGCAACCTTGCCCCCCGAGGTCGCATCAGTTAGTTTCCCCGGCGCGGGCTAGGCGAACGGCCTCTGGTGACGTCCGCGTAGCTCTGAGGGAAGTCACGGTGACGCGCAGGTGATGGAGAGCGCCAGCGACGCGGTGGGGTTGCTTGAGCAGGCGATAGTTGATCGGCCTCGTGGGCACGACGGTCTTCGGAGCGGGAAGAAGCGGGACGAGAAAAGTTCCCGAACCCAGAATGGCCGTGACGGCAATAGCGGGCAATGTGACCGGGTTCTCCGCAGCGGTATCAAATAGGTCGACGGTCGGCCATGCGCCACAAGTCAGTTCGGCGAACTGGTGGTCGTCTCGTAGAATCTCGTTGCCACCAAGGTACGGCAGTGGGTTGTGGCTGGAATGGCGTCGCCACAAATGTCGGTGGAGGACGACGGACTACATCAGCGTAGCTCGCTGGATGTGGCTCAGGATTTGGCGCGGGTGGTGTAATGGCTTGCCTCAACTCCTGGCGGACGATTTCGGCAACAGATGCGACTGGCGGTTGGGCAGGGGGAACGCAGAGGGCCCGAAGTTCCTCACGCAGTATTTCTCTAATCATTTGCCGCAGGGAACTTTCGCATACGGCAGTGTTCTGAGCTGCAGCACTTACTGCCGTGTGCTTCTGCAGGCGGTCAAAGTGTCGGCGTCGTTGTTGCAGCGCGCGCTCGATGACTGTCGCCTCTCTTACGAATTCATCTACAGTTGTAGGTGGATTTCTTACGAGGCCCGCAAACACTTGTTCCTTAACACCCTGCATCAGGTGACGCACCTTCTTCGCCTCGGGCATGTCAGGGTCAGCTCGTCGAAACAGACGGATCATACCCTCTGCGTACATGGCGGCTGTTTCATTAGGTTTTTGCACGCGTGCCTCAATCACTTGCTGTGCGCGATCCTGTCGGTCCGAGTTCAAAAATGTAGCGAGGAGCTTTCGACGGAAGTCTTCCCAAGATTGGAATGTAGCCTCGCGGTTCTCATACCACGTGCGAGCGCTATCTTCCAGTGCGAAATAGGCACGGCCAAGTTTGTGCTGTTCGCTCCAGTTGTTGGATACAGCGACCCGTTCGAACTGTTCGAGCCAGTCTTCGACATCCTCGTACTCTTCCCCACGGAAAACTTCAGGAACGCGAGGATGTTCAAGAGTTACCTGCGAGGGAAGAGTGGTCTGCGATGGCGGGATAACCGTGGATGTCGTAGGAGCTGCCATGCTGGAAAGAGGCGGAACAGGTGCGGACTCTGGACTTAGGCCTAGTAGGCGCCGACTGAATCGGTGCACTGGAGTCGTGACGAGGGGCTGAGTCTCTGGACTAGGTGAACGGGTCCGAGTAAGACTGTCCTGCATCAGGGTGTAGGCTCCAGCACCTCCACCAGTGTCCCGACGTCGAAACAGAGGTCTTGCGGCAGAAACTGAGACACCAGAAGCAGGTAGGTTCTTTTTAATAGAACGCGCAAGAGAGTTCTTCTTTTTCATCCATTTCATAGTACTTCATGGCACATGCACAACTGTCACTGTCTTTCTTTTTGACAAGCACGTGACAATATTATGCAATATACGGCATTGCAAACTTTTTTTAACAGGCCCACTGAGCAATTAGTGGTGAACTTCAAGAATAAAAAAGTTTCCATGCGTCCATTTATTTGACCATCACCACCAAACTCTATCTGATGCCACCGCGTGTAGTGAAAGAAACGATATGAAGGTAGTTTTTTTTTTTTTTTTGAAGAGAGTTGCGTGTAAAGGAAAGCTGTCTTGCGCACCACACTTGTGCGGAGCCACGTTCATACGCCTCTGAGCTGTTATAAAGGATACTCTTGCGGTGAAAACTCGATGCCTAAGTGCCTCTGTTTATCTTAATTTGTGCAAACGACATGGTTCTTGTTACGAACTAAGCAGTGCCCTACTGGAAGCTTAGCTCTATGGAGCCAGCCGATGCGGTAAGTGTTTTTCTCACTGGCTGCCGTGGCTAAGTAACATCAAAATTTGTGCGTTTCTAGAGAAGTCTTCGATGTTTCCTTGTTGTTTAGTTCAACTAAACCACAGTTTCAGATTTCCTATTGCCAGTGTCGGCGTAAAATGAGCATGCCTGTTCAACATTGATAATTGTTAAGCTTTTATGTGCGGACAAAATATCATCATGAGGTACGCCATATTGTGCATATCAAGATTGTGACCCTTACCCCCGAATGCAGAGATGTTACTTGACTCGTACTTGACTCGTTCTTGACTCAAGACAGTCTTGCCGGTCGCCATAAATCGTTCTCGAACTTGCGGATGACTTGAAGGCGACTTGGCTCGGTCGAAGTCAGGACAAGTTTCAAGTCAGCTGCGGGGCTAGCTTGAAAGCGATCTCACGCGTTATTCCAACATGGCCGCCTCTCGAATGGACGTCGCGTGAAAGGTGGCCACTTTTGAGTTTGCTTGCCTCGCCATAAGCGTAGCATTTTTTGAGGCACACTGCCTGCCGAAGATTCTTGGAACTGCTTTACGTGACCAAGGAAATCCGATGGAGTTGTACGACGATCAACAATTCTACGCTAGGTACAGAATCAAGAAGAACGCCGTGGGGCAGCTGCTCGTTATGTTGCCGCTCCGTGAAAGTGGGGACAATCGAAGACAGTCCGTGCATCCAGTGTTACAGCTACTGATGGCTCTCAGGTTTTACAGCGCTGGCACATTCCAACCAGTCGCCGGAAATTTCGTCCACCTTCCCTAGTCGACAGTGTGCCGTGCAGTCGGAAAAGCTACGCTACTCATCGCAAAGCACCTGTACGCGATGCTGGTGCGCTTTCCGCAGCCGGCGGACTGTTATGAAGTGGCTGAGTTCCCTTGCGTTACAGGTTGTGTCGACTACACACACGTGCGTATTAATAGCCCCGGTGTCGACAACGCCGAAGTGTTCCGTAACCGCAAAGGCTATTTCTGTTTTTCTATAACACGACGACACTTTCCGTCTCTCTCGGTAAAAAAAAAATTGACTCGGTGCTGTGTCCGTGTGCCTCGTCTATCATTTCGTCCCGTCTAGGGCGCTGTTTCTCGCTCAGAAAGGCATCGCTTGTAGCACAACGCTACGTAAAATTACACACACAAAAAAAGAGGTGCCCCTATCACGGGTTTTTTAATCCGCGTCACCATCATGCAGCGATACATTGCTGCACCCCGCGAGACAGAATTCTGCAGAGGGCAATGTCCTGACCCCCGCTTTTTCTCTTGTTTACCAAGCTCAACAAAAGGATACGAATCACATTTGTTCTCAGAACTTGTTTTTTTTTATAACTGTGACCTAGCCCATTACAGGCATGCACACAGGCGAACAGAGGCAAATACCGTGAAAATCGCGTCACCTCGTGAGCCAGGTCAGCACAAATACATGCCATGGCGTTCGATTGAGAAAAAAAAAACGACGAAAGAACCCAACGCGATGCTTGTTTCTCCTCCAAACAAGCAACCGTAGAGAAACGCACCGCAGTTGGGTGGCCACTAAAACCAGTGGGCCACGAACGCTTTACAGAAGCAACACTGCGCATCGCTGTGGTGGCAGGCACCACGTGCCGCTCGTTAGCCGTAAAATGGCAAGAATATGCTTGTGGCCCTTCGTTTTTATAGTTATTTTAAAACGTAGGGTCTTTTTTTGGTGTAATGCATGCCTTACGCGAACAACTTCATTATTACCCTCGTTAGCAGGCGAGCAGAGTATTTCTGCTTTGAAGCTCGTTCTTGACTTGACGAAGCAAGACAGCCTGAGCATCTATGAAACGCGAAGGCTGACTTGGGCGTTTTGAAGTCCGCTGCTTGCTTCGCGCCGACTTGCTCAAGTTAAGTTGAAGTCGCGAGCCAAGTAACATCTCTGCATTCGGGGGTTAGGGTTTCTTCAATGCGCACAGATCTCTTGGTTAAGGGGTGTTTTTTTTTTTTATTTCGTCCCCATCCAATGCAGCCTTAGCACGGGTGGTGTCGCGCTCCAAGCATAGGAGCGTGACACCACCCGTGCTATGCTGTCACAGTGGTTCACTTGATCAACGTCCACGTACATACATACCGACACAGGGCGTACATATGCCGCCAGAAAAAAGGGGGAGGGGGATCCAGGGCAGCTACTTTCTGTTGTTTTTTTCTACTAGAGTAGTGCGCAGTGTGGTATCGTCGCCGCACAATCATATAAGCCGGTGCTACCATAGCACCAAATCCCAACCAGAAAATGATGACAAGGGAGTATCCATCACTGCACAACACTGTCTCTTCGATGCTACATGCATAGATGCAGTCCGCTTCGCAGAGCTTCTCTCCGTTTTCAAGTGCCATTTATATGAATGTAGCCTTCGGACAAAATAGGACAGGCTTCAGCGCAATTAACACGAAGACAAATGGCGACATACAGAACACAGACGAGCGCTGACTTACAACTGAGTTTGTTTGCACTTGAACAAGCCTTTTTATGTGCCAAAACCTGCCTGTATTACCTATACAAAAAAGATATAGGAACAAACTTTTATAAACGGTACCCAAGATTTATAAGCAAAATTAAAATGCAAATGCTTACAGTGAAATCAAATATCAAAATAATGCACACCTATATCACACAAGGTAAACTGAACGTCAAAATCCAGTCGACACAAGATTGATACTACAAGAACGGCACCTTCAAAATAAAAGCTGTCGAAGAGCAGGGCAGGAAATGTTTAACTTGTTGTGCTGATAAGTAAAGTGAGTGTATATAAAAAGAGAAAAAGACGGAAAGCACGTGGGGATGAAACAACAATACATAACAACCTAGCAAACAGAAGTCAGCGTCACTTACTTAAAACAACTGTTTCTTGCGCTCCCAGCTGACCCGCGCTATACAAACCAAAACGATGCAGAAGCAATACAAAAGACACACAACGATCGGCAAAAGTAAATAAAGCTGTCCGTTCCGGGGTGTAAAAACCCGATCTGTGAATACAAACTAATTTGTGTCAAGCAGAACGAGCGTCAGGTAGAATAGAAGACCAAAAATACAGAATACCTAGCAAGAGCAAGACAACACTTCAAATAAAACCATCTGAAAAGTCAACCTCAGTTTCTATCAGGGTGACAAAAGGAATGCTTAAACACTGATCACCAGCATTTTCAATGAAATACGCTTCAACAATTTTGCTTTCAGTCCTATCCCTCACTCTATTTAAAATTTTTGGGCCGTTGAAATTCGGTGTGCAGCCATAACACTTACAGTGCTCGGCTAGGTGGCTACCAGCTTTATGCGTACATTCATGATGTGCTTCTTCGCACGTTCATTAACACCTCTACCTCTCTGCCCTATGCAACAGCAATCACAGCTTAGGGATTGTCATACACCACATTCGACACACACCCAGTGAATCTGTTTTTGTGCCGAGTCGAGCATTGGGGCAACGCTTGCCAATTATCCAGGCTGCCCAATTTCGACAATTTACACGGGGCTGAGAAGACAACCTGAACATCGTGCTTTGACGCTACCTTCTTAATGTTGTGCGAAACTTTGTGCATATACGAAATCACTTGTACGTTCCTCTTTTGATTTTCTCATTCGTTTTTTCTTTCAGGTGGCTTAGACTGCTTAAACGACTCGGAAACCTCACAGACCAGAAACGATGGGTACCCTGCACTGCTCAATTATGTAACCTAATCTTTGAAACCTTCATTCATGCAACGTTCACAGGAATTTTTTTAGGGCGGATTAGAGAAAATTCATTACTATTCCTCTTTTGACGAGTTTTGAACGAGCGCTTTCAAAGGGAAGTAGGCCTTTCTTTGACATGAGACTGAAGTTCCAGCAGATTTCCCCTTAACCAAACTGCAGCCTCAAGTACAGAAATTGTAGCCTGTTCTGTTCTGGCAGTTCCCACGTGAAATGAGGACCTGTGCCATATTTTGTGAAAACATCAACTATGCTCTTCGTAGCACCTTCGATTCCTTCGCTGCATACACCTTTTACAATTACAAGGAAGTCGTCACACGGTACCCATCATTTCTACTCTCTGAGGTTTCAGAGTCGTCACTTCAAAAGTCTAAGCGGTGTGAAAGAGAAAACGAATGAGAGAATCAAAAGAGGAAGGAAGAAGTGATTCTTTACATGCACAAAATTTTGCACAACATTAGGAAGGTAGCGTCGAAGCACCGTGTTCATATTGTCTTCTCAGCCCCATGTAAGTTGTCAAAATTTTGCAGCATGACGAATCGGCAAGCGTTACCCCAAGGCTCAACTTGGCACAAAAACTGGCACACTAAGTGTGTATCGAACGTAGTGTATGACATTCCCCTAAGCTGGTGCATAGGGCAGACAGACAGGTGTTTTAATGAACGTGCAAGCCCAACCTGAATGCAAGCAACAAAGCTGGTAGCCACCTAGCCGAGCACTGTGCGCATTCTGGCTTCACACCAAACTTCAACGGCACCAAATTTTTAAAAAGAGTGAAAGATAAGACTAAACGCGAAATTGGTGAAGCGTTTTTTCCTTAAAAAAGTTGGTGATCAGTGTTTAAGCATGCCTTTTGTCACCCTAATAGAAACTGAGGTTGACTTTTCAGATGGTTTTATTCGAAGTGTTGTCTTGCTCTTGCTAGGTATTCTGTATTTTTGGTCTTCTATTCTACCTGACGCTCGTTCTGCTTGACACAAATTAGTTTGTATTCACAGATCGGGTTTTTACACCCCGGAACGGACAGCTTTATTTACTTTTGCCGATTGTTGTGTGTCTTTTGTATTGCTTCTGCATCGTTTTGGTTTGTATAGCGCGGGTCAGCTGGGAGCGCAAGAAACAGTTGTTTTAAGTAAGTGACGCTGACTTCTGTTTGCTAGGTTGTTATGTATTGTTGTTTCATCCCCACGTGCTTTCCGTCTTTTTCTCTTTTTATATACACTCACTTTACTTATCAGCACAACAAGTTAAACATTTCCTGCCCTGCTCTTCGACAGCTTTCATTTTCAAGGTGCCGTTCTTGTAGTATCAATCTTGTGTCGACTGGATTTTGACGTTCAGTTTACCTTGTGTGATATAGGTGCGCTTTATTTTGATATTTGATTCCACTGTAAGCATTTGCATTTTAATTTTGCTTATAAGTCTTGGGTACCGTTTATAACAATTTTTTTTCTAGATCTTCTGTGTATAGGTAATACAGGCAGGTTTTGGCACATAAAAAGGCTTGTTCAAGTGCAAATAAACTCAGTTCTAAGTCAGCGCTGGTCTTTCTTCTGTGTGTCTCCATTTGTCTTCGTCTAAATTGCGCTGAAGCCTATCTAATTATGTACCAACTCACTCAAGTCAAAGTTATCGGTCAAAGTTTTTTTTTTTTTTGAAACCACAGTGCAGTATTACTGGCGCATATGCTTTTAGAGCTGTTCGTTCCACAATGAACCATGACAACGGCGCACGTGCGTTGTCTCCCTGCAACCGGTCGCCTGGGCGCGAGACGCTGAGTTGTGTCGCGACTCTCTACAAAGTGCTGTTTTTGGCGAGCCACCTCTCAAGTCCTGGTCTCCTATGGAACCAAGACTTGGAATCGATGCAAGTTCCAAAAAGCACATGAAATTTCTTAGGTTTATTTAATGCGAAAAGACAAACATAGGAAACCACATCACCACAAATTTCATAGCAATTGGATATATCATATTAAAATTGATTCAGGAGCCTTGCAATAATCCAGAAGTGTCAATGCTGACAGTAAGTTTGCATAGATTCTTTGATCTTGTGTTGTCTATCTATGGTCAGTCATCCTCTTGTGTAGTATTAGTTGACGTGTGCTCAAGAATAATCCAGAGTTGAAAGTTCGTGTGGTCGTGTGTCTTGTTGTTCTGTTATAAATTCATACAGCCACAGGCCATAGCTGCAGACTAGTTCACTTGACTTGCAACTGTAATTCATGTTTCGAAATCATGAAAGATTTTGTGTTTATCTGTAAATTAGTCCAACAAGCTTGTTTAAATGAACTTTCATTGAAACCTATGCTTAAATATTGTGGTCTGTAGGAGATTTTCTTTGCACAAGGACTGCTGAAGTATTTGTTAGTTTCTTTTCATAATTTACATATGGCATTATGTTAATAGTACCACATAAGGACTGCTATCATTGTTTTTTATTGCTTTAGCTTGCATGTATGTTATACTGCAGTGCTTAGAACTTATTTGGAGGTGTTTATTTCGATTCACGTATACAGGTGCCTGAAAAAGCTCAGAGTTTCATCAAGACGTGGCTGTTGAAGTTTGTTGGCCTCAATGGAGGTTTGAAAAGGCACTTCATAGATGTGTTCATATTTTTGCAGCCCGATTCCTGCTGTCCTCAAAGCAACATCTGCGGGAGCCTGTGATGGTTGATTTCCTGCCCAATCGCCGCTTTGAGTACCTTGGGTAGCCCATCGTCATTACCTCATCTCCTGCTGAAGCCTCTAAATCATGCCCTGGCCAGCCTTATGTACACAGAGCCTTGCTGAGTTCGCCTCCTAGATTTGGCTGTATTACTTAACAGCAGTAACTTGAAAAACTGAACTGAAAAGTAAATGGGTTGACCTTGTATATTTAAAAATAAAATTATAAAAATGTGCTCGTGTATTCTTCTTTAGTTATTGCTTCTGCGCGGAATATTTGCACCGAGCAGTTATTGATGATTGATTTGTGGGGTTTAACGTCCCAAAACCACCATATGATTATGAGAGACGCCGTAGTGAAGGGCTCCGGAAATTTCGACCACCTGGGGTTCTTTAACGTGCGCCCAAATCTGAGCACACGGGCCTACAACATTTCCGCCTCCATCGGAAATGCAGCCGCCGCAGCCGGGAATCGAACCCGCGACCTGCGGGTCAGCAGCCGAGTACCTTAGCCACTAGACCACCGCGGCGGGGCACCGCGCAGTTATTTTAGGTAATGTTTTTTTACTGAGGCTTTTATAAAACAGCCTAGGTTACAATTTCTCACAAAACTGGGAAGTATTTCGTGGAGATAACTAGACACTAAATAGACTTGCGCAGTCTTATGCCCTACATGTGGGGAGGGTAATAGGCAATGGAAGAAAAAAAAGGCATACATGGACGATTTAGTGGATTCGTGTAGTGTTTCTACACTAAGTCATCCCGTGGTCAGTCGCCTTGAAATACACCGCGAAGCTCGTACGGGGCTGCTCTAAGCTGCTAAGGGAAGTGCTGAGTGCGTAATGTAAAGTCTACCGGCTAAGAAATGTCAGTAATATAATGCCCATATTAATAACGGTAGAATATTGGCAAACTAATGGTAGCGAATATTTGTCACAAAGTGAATATTGCCGTAATTATTGCATTTCATTGGCAACAACCTGATTCGAGAATGGTCCTATGCTAGATGTATGTCAGCAACTACGTCGGTGAAAGGACAGGCCTTCATTAGCATTTGTAGAGTGGGCCGGCGTCGGCTGGATATTGGTGAATGCACAGGAGAACCTCGGCCCCAGGGTGGCTTGAACATCGAAAGAAGTTGCACCTGGCCGAGATGTCAACCTTGGGCCAATATTGCGGCCGACGTTAGCAAACACGGGTCCAAGGTTGGTCCACCACCGGTGTGCTGCCTAGGAGTGGCTAAATGCCTAGTAATGCACAGCACAAAATAAGAACAAGGGACATCAGTATGATCAATGTGGGACGAGTACACTCTTTCATCTTAAAAATGTATTGCGCAAAAGTTTGCCTAAGTAAGAGACCTCTCTCTGTTTGCAAACAGAGTGATGTCGCTTCGAGCACCGCACCCACCATTCAATCCCTCGTTTCAGGAGCTGGTTGGCAAGAAAGTTCCGCCAGTGGGACCTTTCTGCATAGCAGGGCTGCGTGTATCTGCATGTCTCAGTGTGTATCTGCAATCTCAATTGTTGTTTTTCTAACGTCACTAAAAAGAAGGGTGCCTTCCAGTATTGCACATTTTTTTTACGTTAAGATGCGATGATTTGGTCGTCGTAGGACCAGCCATTACAAAAAAGTGTTCCTCCTCGAAAGCGTACGATCTGCGTGTTGACGGTGACAGATGTTTTGAGAAATATTGGCATGGTGTAAGTTTAAACGTACTCAGTTTTGGTTGCGACATGTGCACTGCAGTTTTAAACGAGGCACAGCATGGTTTTAAGCTGCTGTGAGATAGGTTACGGACAAGATTCTCACTCACGTCGCAAAATTCTGACCGAAAAATGAGTAAAAAAGAAATAAAAAAACTAGATAATTTTGTTGTATGTTAGGCTGAGGTTAACAAATCACCATGAAAATCAAAGCGAAGTTGTCGGGGACGTTCCCCATAGCCCACTGAAATGTATGAGGTTTAATCTCTATAGCTTGATTATATACATAATCTTTTGCGCATTTATATCGCTGCATCTGACACCTACAACGTATTTGCACACTTACTCTATTAAGACCTTACATACTACCTTAAGACCTAACACACAAACTAATAGTGTGCATCGTCACAGCATGAATATCGAGTGGTAAAAGTAATAAGTACATGTGAAACAAGAACCTCTGCTTATCACATGAAGACTTATGAGCCTTCCGATAAGACGAGTTGTATCTTTATTAGGTTTTCGTACTCGTCGCAGTGAGGCATACATGCAGCTTCAGCAATAGTATCTTTCAACCCAGTAATCATGAAATTTTTTTCTGCACACAGCGCAAACACTTAGATGTACCCTCTCGCAGATGATCGCGTCAAGTGCATATTTACCTTCATTAAATGTCGAATCAAGTTCGTTCAACAAGTAGTCGCTGCCATCAGTGCTAACATCTACGCAAACAAGACGCATTGTTAATCACACTGCACAAACCACGCACAATATTCTCAGTTCAACCAATATTCTCGATACCTTTCAATGCACACTGCATGCCACAATCAACAGCGCACAATTTTTGAAGACGATGCCGCTGTTCCTCCAACAGACCACCGCGGATGTTCACTTCTTCAAGATAAACAGCCAGCGTAGTAAAAGTTTATCACGCAGTTTACACATACTACAGCTAATGTCACCATATTAACGTGAAGTTTAAGCTTTGAAAAATAAAAACTTGCCCCAAACACTGCACGACTATACCGCGCTGAGCCTCCAGTGGGAGTGTTTTGCCAGCCACATCTTTCACGTGTGCCAGTGACATCATTCTGTGACATACCCCGGTAGTGCATATTGCTGCATACCTCATGTTGATAAGGGTCCAGTTAGAAAAGGCAGGCATTGTTGATTTCGTAAGTTGTTCATTTTCAACTGGACCTTCATTTGCACGAGTTGTCTGACTGATATTATTCAGGCGAACTTTTGTGGAATAAATTATACAGTTGGGAGTCTGTGCTTCTCTCATATTGTTCCTAATGGTGTTTTTAGTTGTTACTTTGCACTGTTCATTACAGCTCATTCAAGGAAACTAGTCCAGCTTACCACTGTTTTGGACAAGATGCAGTTGATAGGTGCGATAGTGATCATAACACTAAATGCTCAAGCAAAAAACTTTGTTTCATATTCAGTTAGTTGCATTCATATAAGTACGTTACAGATCATCATTGATTGAATATGACTCTGTGTTCTTTCACATAATGCTCACAGCTTTAAAATCGCAATGAATGGTGTTCATAAAAAACTTGGGTTTTAGCAAAACTCCATGCTCTTTTTTAAACAGCTGTCAAAAGGCTATTGCAATCTTACTTGCCACGAATTGTAATGTGTTTGAAATACATTTCAATTCCTCACCGCACTGCCAGTAACACTTCACATTAGGGACAACAATAAATTAACCATGAATCGACTAATTTTTGTAAGAACGAAGAGAAAGAAATGGCAGGCCCGGATGCTTACTTGATATTGGCATCTGTTTTGCTACCCAGCACAATATCATGCAAGCTTCCTATAAAATGGTTATGCGTCTTGCATTTATGTCTGTAAACCGAAAACGTTGGGTATGACTATAATTTTCTTACAAATTGGTTGCAGGACTATTGAGGCTGTAGGGCTGCTTAGCTAACATGTATGGCGAGTTCCTGCATATGTGTTCAACCATGCTGCATCAGCTGCTTGGTGTTTTCACGGCATCTTTACAGATGCGATGCGTGTATAAAGCAAGCAGGTTGCAACACAGGGAAAACAATAATACTGGAGCACCTCTAGTGCGTGCGTTACATCCCAAGTATATCAAATATTTATCTTCCACTGTGTGGCCTGTAATTGTTAAAGAGGCAATCTTTTTGCTTTATATCTGGGTCGTGATGCTTCGAGAGCAATGTAATTGTGTTTGAGAGCAAGTGTACTTGAACAAATAACTGGTCTCAATAATGACAAAACACCCTTCATACTTTGTCCTTGGAATAAGCTGGCACATATCTATAACTGATTGAACTGTTTATTTTTGGCTGTGATGGTAATGAACAAATAGCAAATCAAGTTCAGATAGGAGTGGTCTGTGCCATCTGCTTAGGCTGTGACATTTTGCTTTGCAACCAGAGTTACTTGTGCCCACATATACAATAAAGCCATATCATGTGGTTTTTAATAAGATTACCATATCACATATCACTGAGTCCTAATATGTGTCGCGAATTGCTGATATCTCTAGCTTGTCACTATAAAGGGATCCTAAACTAACACAAGGTTGAAATTTAGTCGTGGTGTTGCAGCTGTGTATGACTCTACAATGAATGCATAGCCGGGATAATTTTTTCTATATGCTGTCGCAATAGTAATGTTACACATATTGAATGATACAAAAGAGGTCTCCACTTATTTCGCTTTTTTTCGCTATGCTTCTTTCAATGGCTTGTCTCTTCTTGCCATACGTGTGCTCCTCCTCACTGTGCAAGGAGCAAAAGCAGTGGGCACACAAACACGTCTTTTAAACAAAGTTGTTGTAATGTGAAAACTGAGGGGCTGAACACTTCCAAAAGGCTCAAATGGTACAAGGGATTGTTTCTAGACACTTTTTGGGCACCCAAGGCTAGTTGATCATCTGCAGTTGTAATTGTTGATCAGGACACTATTCTGTGGTCGTTGCACACATTCGCTTGAATAGTTAAATGTAATTGGATGTGGCTTGGCACCCTTAAAGGCAATTATATACAGAACTAGGTTTCAATGTGTAAGCAAAATCTGTTCAGTATAAATCATACATAATAATATCTGAAAATCAGAAATTATTCAAAGAAAAGCTCAGGAAAAGACTAAGTGGTTTCCCCTGGAACGTGGAGGAAATAGCCTGCTTCTAAGAAGTTATTAAACAGTCTAGTAGTATTGACAATACATGTGCTATAAAATATTGCGATGTGGTGCTTTTCATGCATGTTATATTGAGAGAGGTTTTAATATAACTGTTGTCACTTTGCCCTTTATTACTGAAATTGTTAACATAGTTATAATACATGAATTGTTTTATAACTTTTGGTTTTATGCAAATCATGTGCTTACCTAGTCGGTATAGCTTGATTTTGGATAAAATCATAAATTCTCCAATTTTTTTACTATACAGCAGGTTTCTTTTTAAATTAGGCCACTGTAGATGTGAACGCAATTAGTGACGTGCTTGAATATTGCATCCCTATCACCGCAATAACTACACCTGCTACAAGTGCATAGTGTGACGAAATTAATGGCACTTAACATTACTGGCCGCAAACCCTTTTATGCCTCAAAATGTTTTAGAAAGCATAGTAAATTTGTGCGTAATTTTTTCACAACTAAATGTTCTGGCCATACTCAAAGCACTTTCCACTCTTTTAAGGTCCTCACACTATTTGGTGTTCAACAGAAGTATCAATGCCATATCCTTCCTTTGTCAGCTTACTCACCACTCTATGAATGAGAATTAACAGACGACACTACCCATGATCATATAGGGATTATATAAAAGTAATTTCAATGTGATCGTCTAAAAACGTGAACCAATTAGTAACTTGTCGCCGAAATATCTTTTTGTTCGCTTTTTTTCACAATTTTGTTAAATTTATTTTCGAAAATAGTTCCTATAGTTTGTTTGGCATCATTGTCTGTTATTTCTCGTTATAATGTGTTCAGAAAACCCTTAAATTTATAGTTCTTTTCTTTACTCATGAATATGAAACACTGAATCCTATTCATCTTAGCGGAGTATGCCTTGTTTTTAATCATTCGTGCGTGTGTTCGTGTATGTGTATTAGGTGGGAGGGCACACCATTGCCACCTCATAAGGTTTGCAGATTTTCTGAGAACTAACAGACGCATATTGCTGCCAAAGAAGTATAGGGGATATTTGAAGTATTTGCAATGCAATTGTCACGAAAGAAAAATGGAACAAAAGATAGCTTGCCATGGCAAAAGAATGAACTTGCGACCTACGAATAAAAAGTGTGGTGCTTTAACAACTGTGCTACCACAGCAGCTATCGCCCCCTCCGCTTTGTACGGTATATTTCGTAACATTCTGTTCGCCATGATCCCGTGTTCAAGGTCAGTGTACCTCATGACCACACTTTAGCATGTTCACAATCATTACTCCCTAAGACGTCAATAGATTAGAAAACTGACCTGAATCATTAGTAAGCATCACCGACCCCACTCGATTTAGGAATACACTAATAAACTCATAATCGTGAACTACAATAATCGGCGTAAGTGTTATTGACTGCTTAGTGTATTCTTTACGGTTTTAGTTCAGTTGTACTTTCGTAAAGTGTACTCCTTGCATGCAAAACTTCATCACTATATTTATCTTCATGTGAAATTTGTTTACGTAATCCTGTAGTTATTTTGTTCTTCATCTGTAGTTCTGCCCCTTCCCCCTATAATGTACAAACGTACTCTGAGTGTTTTACAAATGAATCAATAAATAAATAAATATGTGTACCTAATCGTCGGAGAGTCAGTCAGTCTCGCTTGTTGCCATCATGGCTTGTGTGGGACGCCTTTTTTTTTGCTATTGGCCCCACGTAGCATGTGATGTTATTACAAGCTGACAGCCTGACGCTCTTTCGCATAATGCACCTATATACCTCATAAAATGGGCAGGGAGATAACTGTCATGGTAGCGCAGTTGGTAGAGCATCAGACGCGTTATTGAAAGGTCACAGATTTCGTCATTGCGCAGGCGAAGCCGCCTTTTCATCCACATTAATTTCTTCTCGATTTCATTACAATTACTTCCATTATTATCCCTAATACCATTTCTGGCAGCATTGTCAGTTATCAATAAAATCGTTTCTAACAGGGAAAAACGAGCCCTTAATCGTACGCTTTTTTCCTTCATTCGTAGTGAGAAACTTGTCAAGGTAGGCCTGATGCCGTGAGGTTGTATACGAAGAATAATTGGTGAGCTGTTAGCTCTTAAAAATATCGCGTGCTGCGTGCCACCAGCAGGCTAAAAAAGGTGTCTCACACTCGCCATAATGGTAACAAGCAGCCTGACCGACTCTTCCACGATTAAATGCACATATATACAGTACAAAGGGGAAGGGGAGATAGCCGCCATAGTACCTCAGCTGGTAGGGCATCGGGTGCGTTGTTCGAAGGTCACAGGTTCAGTCCCTGCCCAGGGCAGGGCATATTTTTTTCTTCTAATTTTCTTTTTCCACAATCACATTATAAATACTTCCAAAAAGAACCACTTTACTTTCCTTAACAGCATTGTCTGTTAGTTCTCATTAATAATGTGCCTAACAAAGAACAAGCCTTCACCAGTACAACTCTATTCTTCTTCCAGATCTTCTGGTGTTTCCTAAAAAGGCACCTTATAATCTGAAGAGGCAAACGGAATGTGCCAGGGTCAGAGTTGGCTCTTGTAGTGAATACAAGTAGGATATGTTGTGAAGAATCAACCATTCTGCCATTTGCCTAAGTAATGGCTACAGGACATGGTGTTGGATGCACCTTGTTATGTTTGAATCGAGCTACTTTCAATTCTATTTTTATACAGTGCATGGGCTAGACATGACGGTATCACATACTTTAATGCAAGAAAGTACATGCAGGGAGCAATGTTATAAGAATGTAATGGCATAAGGATAAGGTGAAAACTGCACCCTCAACGATGATGCACAGGGAACACAGGGTGCAGGCATCATTTCTTCTGCCCATCCTTGTGAAGTGCGAGCTGTTTTCACCTCATTCTGATCAACTAACTAGATCAAAATGTCTTGTTCTTGTGCGTAAGATGCTCTACAGGAAACTAGGTTTGGTTCAAACTGCGTGTGTCGTTCAGCATATAAGTTGCCAGGTTAAAGAGTTCATGCAGACCAGATGGTGTATAACAGGACACCCGTTTAACATATTAACATGGCTTGAAGCATAAAGCAATTAACGGAACCGAATATTAATTTTTAAAGTAGCTTTTTTGTGCATTGGAAAGCTTACTTGTCTGAGTGTATAATCATGTAGTGAAAGAAGAGAATTTACGGGGCTTGATTCTTTTTTACATGCCGTTCATGAGTACAATAAATGGTCACACAGATATTGTTGGAAACATTTTAAGACGTTTCGGATCTCTGACATCTATGAAGTGTCACACAACACACGCTGCAAAAGTGGGAGGTCAGCATGACAGCTTTATATGTTTATGCACTGCAGTTTGCTGTGAAAGCATGCCTTTCACGTGCATGTGAAATGCACGTATTTGCCACAGTTTGCCAGGATGGCAGTGCTGCTTTTTGAGGGTTGACTCCTCTGCGTAGGCAGCAAGAATAGTTTGGAACAGGTAATATGAATATATGCTGTAACTTCGACCACTAATCTTTTTGCATGTTAAAGCATCAGACTATTTGCAGTAAACAGACAGTGCATGACATACTGATTTTTAGGTTTTTTAAGTGCGATTCAAAAAGGAAATGCTACTCAAGTTGCAAAAAGAATGCAGTGAAATTCACCTTCAATCACACAATCTGGACACTTGTCAGTCTTTTTAATCTAAAAATTCTTATCAAAACTTTTAGCTGAATGGGTTGGTATTGATATTGAATTTCGTGCATTGCTCATGAGTAGAACCATAGACTTGTGTGCTTCAACAGCCAACACCTTGTGGACTTTTTGCATTCGTGCCCCACACTTGAGTGCACTTGAAATTTGTCACGCAATCTTTGCGTATTTTTAGTATCGTTGTGCGATCAGTGTCAGCTTAAACTATGCCATGAAAGTGGCGGACAGCATCCAGCTAATGTTGTTTCCGTGTGCAACAGTAGGTGTGGTTGTCTGAATGACCTTTCTTTATATACAGTAAATAACAAACTTGCTCCTTTAGTGTCAAGTGCACGTTTTGATTGATTGTAAATTTTTGCGTATGCGAGGCCTTTAAATTTAAATGAATTCTTTAGTGTGCCACGAGGAAATGTGTGTTCTGCGAAAAATCGTATATCATTATATACAAATCTTAAGGCCTTGTCTACAACTTTGTGCAGGTTGATTATGAGCAGAAAACGAGGAGCGCCAGCAGCGCCCAGAAAAGAGCAAGCACCCTCCAAGCTCCCCAAGCTGTCTTCGACACGAACAGGCAAATGACTCTGTGGCATTGCTAACAATTTCAAGGAGTGCCTTACCAGTACACTGTGATGCTCTTTCATCACGGAAGACAAATGTGACCATATCAGAGGAACTTCAACCTGTGTATTGTGAGTGTTTCAGTGGTTTTCTTTTTGTCGAGCCAGCAGTCAAGAATTCATGTGGCAGATTCAGCCAGGATGGCTAGAGGAAGTCGGGCAGACATGTGTGAACATTTTTCTAGCCAAGTAGTGGTAATTTTAGCATTGGTCCTGCTGGAGTTACTGCCACACATGACAAAATCTTCGTTCCCTCTGTAAATGTACAGATGTGTCAGGGAAGATTAGCTGCATTAGTCGTTACTATAACTGATAGCCGCCAACAATCTTCTTTATACAGCAGTTTTGTTTCTCACTTATGAGTCTTAAGCCCTCCAAAAAAAATGCTACGCGTCTACTTACGGAAGGCCCCAAGGCCCTGCTTGTAGGTTTTTTCGGCTTGCTATCATAAGCACCTATTTTTGGTGAACATGACCATTTTAAACATCTACACCAAAAAATTAGGGTGGCCGGTCGGTTCGTGGCCATCATGTTTTTCGCAACATTTTGTAATCATGTTGTGCATTGCGTCCTTAATCTGGTTCGTGTCCATAGAAGACAGTTACGCAGTTTCAGGAGACCGCAAGTACCGCATTGTAGTATAAAAAGCCAAGAAGCAACCTATCAATATTTTTATGAACACAGTTGCTTAATCTGAAGCATGATACATCATTGAACTTTCATGCGTATTCATCAATAAAAGCTCAGCTTAGTGTTATCCAAAATGAAGATGAGAGCCGACAAATGGAAACATCTAGTGGAGTATTGAGGGTGAAGAGTGGAAGTGCCTTAGACAGGCTGGTCGATGTTACAATAGGCGGACCTATTTTTGTAGAATTCACCTTGTCATTCTTGGCGTGTTAGTTTAAATGGGGTTAGTAATGACATCTTTTGGTGTAGGCGTGTGTGCCTGTCGGCAATGTTCGTCTGAAAAAAAAAAACCTATAAAGCAGAAGAGTGCAGCCTTCGCTTTCTTTCAAGTTAGGTTGCGATGATACAAAGTGTTCTCCTGTCGAAGGATGAGGGTAAGGGAAGCAAAAAAATGTGAAAAAAAAGAAAAGAATAAAAAAAGAAAGAAAAGGGGGATGCAAAGTAAAAGTAGTGTGTACACCGCTCCTTCTCTTTGTTCGTGTATTCTACTTTGTATCCTCCATTTTATTCTTTTTTTTCCTTCTTTTCTTTTTTCACCTTTTCTGACATTTTTATTGTCCCACCTAGTGCATGAATCAATGACATGTGGCTTTGCTATAGCAAAAATGCCTATGTTCTGTTGGATTGAACAGTGCATTGCACTTCATTGAGTTTGATTAGAGGGTTATCAGTCTCGAATAAGTGCTTCCAATCACCACAAATGATCAAATGAAAAGTTAGCGCCTGGCTCTTATTATACTGGTACATAGCTTGTGTCTTGGACAACTCAAAATGAATGTTGGTTTTTTGTTGTTTATGGTAATGAATTTATCCAACAAGAAAATATATTGCCTTGTCAATTTGACAGACCTGCCTTTCTTTTTCTACCCTATGCAGACATTGTATGTAAGGAAGGCAGTAACAGAGAGGTCATAGTTTTAGCTTCGGAAAAATAAATTATGGCAGTGAGGTCATTCTACATCAAACATCCCATTCATTTTGCAAACCATACCAAATGTATTTTGTAAAAAAAGTATTGTCCTCATTTACTAAATTGAAAACAGCAAAATGCTAAAATATATCGCAGAGAACAAAATTTTAGGTCACGTGGGTGCCTTCTGGACTTCCCAGGATGTCGTCTGGGTGTTTGTAAATAAATATTTAAAAAATACTCCCTCCTCGGCACCAAATTTGGTCTAGGTAATAAGTAAAGGTGCTTTTGTTCTGTACCTGAAGCTCAGTAATACTAGCGAAGTTTTTTCACCACATCGAAAGCAAGAAAGCAGTTCTCTTTATATGGCATGTTATGAGATTACACTTTTTGTTATAGAGACGAAAATAATTTTTGAAGTTTACCAACGATGGCTGTGTTCGCATTTGGTATAGGACAGTATCTGTCATGAAGTTCGCCATGGCCGTCAATGGAAGACTTCAAAAATCATTTCCTTCATTGAAACGAAAATTGTAATAATAAAACTTGCCATATAACAAGAACTGTTTATTTGCTTTAAACTTACACATAAAAGTAATTTTATTTAGACCAACACATAGCGCCGATTGCATCTCAATGTGGACAAAAATAATGATATAGCGAGATTTGTGATCTGGACCTAAGGATTTTTTTTTCACAAAATACACCTTCTGTGGAGTAAGTAATTATTGTTCAAATATTCATAAAAACTGCAGTATTGCCATAGAAAAATGCAAACAATAAACAGTTTGGCTGAATTCTTCAAAGCCTATGTGGCGGAAAAATTATACTAATATTACTCGGCTGCAAATACTTTAAAGAAACACCTTTACTTAATATGTAAATTGAATTTGATATGACAAGAAAAAGCGGTACTTTTAAAATTTCTCACAAACAACGCTCACACGACACTCTGCGAAGTTCTGAAGGTGCCCACGTGACCACAATTTTTTTCTTTAATATATTTCCGTGAATAACTGTTTTCAAAGGAGAATGTTAGCACTATTTTTAATATATATCTGTGATGGTCGCCAGGCAGTATGGTTTGGATGGTTGGTGTAAAATGGCCCAGCGGGAAAAACAACTAATGCCTCGGTATCTTTTGACGCTCGGGCTTTTTGGAAAGCATTTTGTTGTTAGCAGCGATTGACTTCAGCCTTTGTCTTCACGCTTAGGCCCAGAAACAAACCACAAGCAAGCAAAGTAGTCCTAACAGTCGTCCAGTTTCGCTGTTCCAAGCCTTGTGCAGCCTAGTTTAGTGCAAGCTTTACCATTTTGTTTTCAATTAGGATTCAACCAACAGGTTTTGGAGGCACAGTGCATTTTCAGCTAATTTGTTTTACCCTAGTTGTTTAGATAAAAACCGGCAAAGACAAGTAAAAATACCATTACCAAGACATTGTAAGTAACAAAGAAGAGATCTGCTTTCTTTTTTTTCCGGTTCTTTGCCTGAATGCTGTGCTTTTTGTGCTATAGTTCATTGTCTAGTGAACATAGGCCTTAAAAACTAACATTAGCGATGTTGAGCCTAATTTTTCGGTTCTATGATGGTAACCAGATTAAAAATTTTGACTTCAAACTTATTTTTCTCTTGATCATTTTCTCTTGCATATTCATCTTTCAGAGTATTAGTCAACTTTGTTATAAGAAAACTTGATGTCATAATAGGGTCACTTTTTACAGAGTCGTTCAGTTTAACCGTATCTTTTACATTCCTAATAGAGCAGTTATTTTCAATATCGGTATTAAAATTAGGATGAGCATGCTGTATGTACTAAGGTGTAAGCACTTACAGATAGCAATGCACCCAACTCTTCTGTTGGCAGTTAATTTCTGTTACTCTTGATTGATACGTGTGGTGTAACGCCCCAAAACCACGGCATCATTATGAGAAGCGCTGTAGTGGGGGGCTCCGGAAATTTCCACCACTTCGGATTCTTTAACGTGCACGCAAATCTGAGCACAAAGGCCTACAGCATTTCCGCTTCCATCGTGAATGCAGCCGCTGCAGACGGAATTTGATACCGCGAACTGCGGGTCAGCAACCGAATTTCTGTTATTTTTGCTCCCCTATTTCTGTGCAGGTGGGCTATAGTAGTCTGGACTGCACAGATTTGTAATGTCAGCTGCCTGATCGTGCTTGCTTTCATGGTGAATTTAGCCTTAATTGTTTTCATAGTTTTAAGTCAAAATTGTTCAAGATGCCAGTTCTGCGCACAAACTGTATAGTTTAAAAGCCGCGAATGCACTTGTACGCCCTATTAAGTGTACATTGAGGGAATTTACCGGCTTTTTCTAAAGCTTTAGTGTACAGGAAGGATTTAAATAATAAATGTATAATGACATTTCAATGGATTATCTCTACCAATGAAAATCATGACAACAACCTAGTTATTTTCACTGTGATAAGCAAGCTGTTTTCTTGCATGTGACAGAACCATTTGTACACTTCTTTCTTCAAAGAGTCACATATGCATAACATGATGGATTGTGTGGCTTTGATTTTCAGTTTCATTCTGTGCGTTGTATTTCTTGTGCATGTGAACTAAGATCCTTACATGTGTGTCTGACATCATTTGTGCCAATCATTTACATTTTCAGGTACTTATGAAGGACGCATAAAGGTCTACGGTAGTGACATGCTGTATCCACAGTGGTGCCTGAGCTTCAAGCAGCACTTTTCTGATCTCCACAAGTCATTCAAGAGATAAACCCTGCCCCACACTTTGAGAGTGCTATGATTATAATTATGTTTAATGATTTTGTTGAAAAATTGCTGTTACATCATGTTGTGTGCCACCATCCTGTCGCTTAGGTGAAGCTGGTTAAATTAAGGTGCAGTCACCTCATTCGCGTATCATCAACATTGTTATAGGCCTATTCGCCGCTGTAGCATACATAAAATAAAAAACTTATTCATTGTAGCAGGGCTGGTGTGCATAATAATGCTTTTGTATTGCACTTATTAACTTTATAAGTTTTTATTTTTCAAGTCCTGCTTCGAACGTTGCATTATTTTGTTGCAATGTAACCACTATTTAAGATCGCAAGCATGTTAACTCAGAAGTTTCGTAACATTATATTTTATAGCTAATTTTGCTTCCGTATTGCGACAATTGAAAAGATGACTGTGATTCGTTCCCTCATCATGCATCTTTAGGAAATACAGTGATTTGTACACAGTATTACAAGTATGCAAGATGTGGACGTCTATTCAATTTACACATTATATTGCATTGCACCCCGTTCGGGCGGTCATTTCATTTCCACATAATTATTACGGCTTTCTTTATCTGCGGAGCTTCACGCATGATGTGGCTTTCCTTATGTGCGGACCTTTCCGCCTCATGTGGCTTTCCTTATGTGCGTACCTTTCCGCATCTTGGGCTTTCCTTATCTGCGAACTTTTCTGTATCATACGGCTTTCTGTAGTTTAATAATGATGTACAGAAACCATACATACTGAACGCTTCAGTAGGGACGCTTGAGTGGGTTGCCAGACACGGGACGGCACCGCCCGCTAGGCAATATGGCGGCGACCCCGCTAAATAGGTCTATACGGTCATGTGCACGTTGTGAAACGAGGGACCCATACAGGCGCAAGGTTCAACTCTTTCATTCTCCTCCTTCTTCCTCTCTTCTTTCTCTGCAAAAAAGGCACAGGAAAAGAAA
The DNA here is from genome assembly GCF_043290135.1 of Rhipicephalus microplus. Taxonomy (NCBI): domain Eukaryota; kingdom Metazoa; phylum Arthropoda; class Arachnida; order Ixodida; family Ixodidae; genus Rhipicephalus; species Rhipicephalus microplus. Next base: position 252,589,543 of record NC_134710.1, read on the forward strand.
AAAAAGATGTTGCATTCAACACTCGGTGTTTCCAGATGGTCTTTCTCCCAAAGTACTGAGCGAGACTAATGCTGCTTTGCTTCACTGGCCTGACGAGAACCGGCACATTCAGCTCTGTATGGCCAAAGAGCAATCATAGAAAAACAACAATTTTACCCTGCTACGTGTTTGTTATATCCATCTTGCCAGGATAAAACTGATGGCTTATGCAGTGTTATAATATTTTGGCGGAAAAAGGTGTGCATGCGTGACTATCGTCAGTTGTAGTCTGCCAGAAAACGTACTCTTTTTTCTTCACTGGGGCGCACAAGCACCAATGCGCCAACTTCTACGTGCGTGCGCATACGGACTACCACCGCAAACCGTGCGTGTAAGACACTTTCCGTAACCTACAAAAATGTTCTTCCGTAGGCTTCTATAACTGAGTGGAACATGAGTGACCGTTATAAAGCAGATCAAACCTGGACGTCCTATAATGATATTGTAACCCGCTACGGTGGTCAAGTTGCACTGGCCTGCTGAGGTGCACGTCACTTGGTTTAATCGCGGCCGCATTTTCGATAGAAATAAGAATGGTTGAGAGCCGAGTTTTTATTTTGGAAATAGGCGCATGTAAATTACCCACATAGGTCGAAATTCCGGAAGCCCTTCTCTACGGCATCTCTTATAATCATATAGATGTCAGACCCAACAAATATTATTCTTAATTTAACTCTACTAACCGTCAGTTAAATCTCTTTAGCAGTGATATAACGAATTGAACTCGTAATACCCCGAAATTTATGCACGAGTGCAGACACACAAACTTTCGATTCCCTACATACATTTTCCTTCTCTCATTTCTCTACGTAAAATTTAAAATGATGGAACGAGTAATGAATGACGTGGAAAAAGTACATAAGGCCCCCCCTCTCTTTTTTTTTCTCTAAAACAAAAAAAGAATACAGAAAAAGGGGGCGAAAAAATGAAAATATGTTAGCGTGTGCTTTCGGCGCTGCATTTGAAGCCGTGTGCGCAGGCATAAAGTTTCCGTTTGCTATACGTAGAGCCAAAATGTAGAGCCAATGATGTCGCAAGAGAAAAGGACGCCCTTACTTTTTCTATATTTGTTCTCCCCAAACAAAAAACATAAAGAGCAACATGAAGATGTCCTCAGCAATTACGAGGTGGGCTCCCTCCTTTAGCCTTTACTGAGTGCATTAGTTCGGTGATCGGACAAGAATCGGCGCATTCTGCCCACTATTGGCGATAGTATACGAGCAGCCGTTCTACACAACTAAATATACTCAATTACGCGACTGATAGTTCCATCTCGACGAATTACAATCGACAGCTTTTGCAGCGCGTTAAATTATGTTTGCTGCAAACTACAATGGTGTGTCACTACCGTTCATTCTTCTCCAACAGAAAACGTACTTTAGTTTGGGCGCACAAGCACGAATGATCAAAACGTTTACGTATGGATGACTGGACGCCTGTTTACGTATGGATGACCAGCCTGTTCAGTCATCCATACGTTTACGTATGGATCACTGAACAGGCTAACGACCACAGTCGACCACGTAAGACTTTCTTCAAGGGATCAAACATCTGTTGCGTGAGATTTCATAACAAATCGGCATACTTGTCACCGATGTATATAAGGAATAATTTGATTTCCCTTAAATGCTCTTATAACCCGCCACAATGGTCTAGTGTTCAAGACACTCGGCTGCTGTACCACAAGTGGCGAGGTTGAATTCAAGCGACAATATAGAGGGAGTTGAAAATGCTTCTGGCCCGTTTGCTTAGATAAGGCGCACATTATTTACCCGAAATGTTTGAAATTTCTGAAGCCCTCCTTTACGGCATCTCTTATTATTTTATGGACCTTACACTTCAACAATCATTATTCTCAATGCTGTTCTACCAACCGGAAGTAAACTCTGTTGAGCAGAGATATCACAATATTGAACTTACATGCGTGACACAATTGCACACGCGTGCGTGCTTATCAAGCTTTGATTCACTACACGCATTTACTTTTTGCCTGATGTTACGGCTGGGCTGGACGCCAGACCCTAATCACCGGTTGCGTGACATGGTGCCGAGCGGATGAGTTCTCTACCGCAAGCCCAAGGATGTCACGGACATTAGGCTCAGGCAGAGACAGGCTTCCGGTGGAGGCGGAAATGTTGTAGGCCCGTGTGCTCAGATTTGGGTGCACGTTAAAGAACCCCAGGTGGTCGAAAACTCCGGAGCCCTCCGCTACGGCGTCTCTCATAATCATATGGTGGTTTTGGGACGTTAAACCCCACATATCAATCAATCAGGCAGAGACAGGCATTCGGAAAACCTTACAGACGCTTTTTAAGATCATGGAAGATAGAAACGGATACTTCCGAATGATTCGTCGACAAGTTACCACTCGGTCGCTCTTGAAATATCCGTCATTATCTACAGTGCGAATGCCCTTAGAATACAAAAGCCTAATTCCACCCTGAATGTCAGCATTTTCTTATGCCCAAATGACAGAGTCGTAATCGGTGCCCACTTCACCCCTTCTCTTTATTACAGGGCCGTTTTGCAGGATAAGAGACTGTTGAACCTCGTGGCCTTGCACGAACCTGGTGGGCGAACCTACATTGACGAGTGGTTGGTAAGCATAATGCAGGCGACTAATTGGAAATATGTGTGTGTCACAAACACACTTGGCACAATGCATTCGCTGTCTCTCACCATTTCTGCCGCTCACGCAATAAACATTCTGCAAGTTCAGTTGACAAGATCAACCCACCACATATGCCCACAAGGAAGGTGACTAGTTTTCATAGAAAACCAGGCCGGTCTAGGGACATTCTTTTTGCTTTGTAACAATGACCATGTGGCGAAACGGGTCGGTGCCACTTCTGCGCCTGCGCGTCGTGGCGATGCCTCCAAACACGGGCGCCGGCGATAAGAACACTCTCGCCCTAAAGAAGCAAGAAAACTGAGTGTGCGCCCTGATTCAGCGGCAGTAATTGTAGAACCTTCAGTGCGGAAATATTAAATTTATGTTGTCCCACATCTTGTGACCCGGAAAACGAACATACCACACCGCCATGACCGACGAGGAAAACCTTCCTGCCCTTTACCAACAAGTACAGCAACTGCAACAACAACTGCAGGCCCAGCAGCAAGTGATCCAGAACCAAGAGCAGCAGCTCCGGGAACAGCAGCAGCGCAATGAAAAGAAGCACTCTCGTCCGACGACCGTGCACCACCCCACTTGGGTCACGCCCCCCAATACTTCGCTCAAGTGGTCCCTGCCACCTCGGGTGCCTCCATTGCTGCGGCCGCCACCAACACGGACGTTTTTCGCGTCGCCGTCAAATTTCCACCGTTTTGGGCAGAGGCGCCTGACGTGTGGTTCACTCAAGTCGAGGCGCAGTTTTCCACGGCACGCATCACCCAGGACCGGACGCGCTATGACTACGTCGTCGCCCATCTAGACTCTCGCTATGCGGATGAGGTTCGCGATATACTTGTGAATCCCCCGGCTGATGACCGTTACCTACACCTGAAGAGGGAACTGATTCGCCGGCTCTCACCTTCTCAAGACGAGAAGGTGTGTCACCTACTCCAGCACGAAGAACTCGGTGACCGCAAGCCATCGCAGCTCCTGCGTTACATGCGTGACCTCTTGGGCAGCACCCCGGTCGACGACTCCCTCCTCCGTATCATCTGGCTTCAGCGTCTACCCGCACATGCGCCGGCCATCCTCCACGTGCAGCCGAATCTGCCGCTGGACCAGCTCTCTCAAATCGCTGATCAAGTCGTCGAGATTCCGTTGCCAGCATCGCCTCTCACCATCAACGCCGTTGACACCCGACAGTCCAGCAGCGAGCTCGCGCGCCGTATAGACTAAATCACCCGTCAGCTGGACTCAATTCAAAGGCGCCTGGATGAAAGCCCGAAGCTGCCTCCAAAAAGAACGCTCCCAAAGCCAAGAAAACAACGCCACTTCATCGCACGGAAGCGGTAACGGACCCTGCTAGTACCATCGCCGCTTCGGGGACGAAGCCCGGAAATGTCAACCACCTTGCTCAGCTGGACGTCAGGGAAACTTCAACGGCAGCCCGTAGAGACGGGCGCGAGCTGCCAACTTAGAGGCCATCGCATATTCGTCGCCGACCAAGTCACAAAGCGGTGGTTACTCGTCGACTGTGGCTCCGACATCTGTTGCTTTCCCCGATCCTTCCTGCGTGACAAGCGTCCTTGCGCGTCCTTTGAGCTCAACGCGGCGAACCATTCGACCATCAAGACCTACGGCTCACTCCGCCTTAACATCAACCTCAAAAACCAGTGTCGATATTTTCCATGGAATTTCGTCATCGCCGGCGTCGCAGAGCTGATCATCGGGTCCGACTTCTTGGCGTACTACAATCTTCTACCTGACTGCCGATATCACCAACTTATCGACGCTACAACCGGCCTCAAGACACCGGGCCAACGTGCGACCACCCAACTGCCTAACGTCAAGGCACTCACCATTGGGAACCAGTCGCCATACCATGACATCCTCGCAGAATTTCCCGACCTGACTCGACCTAGCGGGCGTCCGCGAGAGGTGCGCCACTCAACCGTGCACTACATTCGTACTACTCCCGGCCCCCCGGTCTGATGCCGCGCCCGTCGGCTAGCCCCGGACCACCTACGAATCGCATAGGCCGAATTCGAAGCCATGCTCCGCGAAGGTATTGCCTGCCACTCGGAGGGACCCTAAGCCTCACCGCTTCATCTGGTAGCAAAGAAGACCAACGGCTGGCGCCCCTGCGGAGATTATCGCGCCCTCAACGCCCGCACCGTCCACGACAGGTACCCCGTCCGTCATATACAGGACTTTGCACACCGCTTAGATGGCAGCACTATTTTCTCAGTGGTGGACCTCGTGAAGGCCTTCACACAAATTCCTGTAAGCCTGGATGACGCCCCAAAGACCGCAATTATCACGCCTTTCGGCCTATTCAAATTCCCTTTCATGAGTTTTGGTCTCCACAACGCGGGGCAAACCTTTCAACGCTTCATCGACGACGTCGTCCACGGCCTGGACTTCTCTTTCGTCTACCTAGACGACATCTTGATCTTCTCCCGCAACGAAACGGAACATCGCCAACACCTTCAACTGTTCCAGCACCTCGACGAACACGGCTTACTCATAAACCTTCAGAGGAGCACGCTCGGCGGCCCCGTCGTCACGTTTCTTGGCCATGAAATCTCTGCAGAAGGAACTAGACCCTTGCCTGACTCCATCCTGGCCCTGCAAAATTACGCGCTGCCTGCCACAGCGAAGGACCTCCACCGTTTCCTGGGCCTGTTCAACTTTTACAGGCACTGCGTGCCTAAAGCGGCCACATATCAGGCCCCTCTCCATGATGCGTTGGCCGGCCAACGCGGCAACCATCCAGTCACTCGGACCCCAGCCTTAACACAAGCGTTCGAAGACTGCAAAACTGCCCTCTGCAACGCTATGCTGCTCTCCCATCCCAAGCCAGAGGCGCCCCTGGGTCTTTTCACAGACGCCTCTAGCACCGCCATCGGAGCCTCTCTCATGCAGCGTGTGGGAAACAACTGGCGCCCCTTGGCGTTCTTCTCGAAAAAACTCTCTTCGCCAAAGCCGCCCCCGCCTTCCGGCAGCATCGGCGATGCAACCCCGCCTCCTGCGCAGACGACCTGGCCAGCCTACTACAGAGAGCTCCTCGCCATCTACGAAGCAGTCCACCACTTTCGCCACATCCTCGAGGCACAGCACTGCACCATATACACCGACCATAAACCTATCACTTACGCCTTTTCCCAACGCCGCGAAAAACTTCCACCGGTCCAAAAGAACCAGCTGTCCTTCATCGCTCAATTCACCACAGATATCCGCCACATCAGCGGAAATGAAAACATGGTTGCCGACGCACTCTCTCGCGTCGAGGCTGTCGAGCTACCAACCGTTATAACCGACACCCTCGCCGAAGCTCTGTAAACGGACACCGAACTCCAGCAGCTCCTCGAGAATGGCTCTTCCCTTCAACTTCAAAAAGTTACCATCCCTGGGTCAACGGACGCTCTCAACTGTGAGATATTAATAGGACAAGTGAGACCATACGTTCCTTCTTTGCATCGTCAAAGCCTCTTCAACCAGTTACACAACCTCAGTCATCCCGGCATCCGAGCTTCTACACGCCTCGTGACTGAACGGTACGCGTGGCCCTCAATGCAATGGGACTGCCGCACCTGGGCACGCACATGCATTCAATGCCAGCGTGCCAAAATCACCCGGCACGTCACGTCGCCACTCGGAGAATTCCCTCTCCCTTAGGAACGGTTCCAGCACGTCCACATCGATATCATTGGCCCCCTCCCACCAGCCGGCCCTTACCGCTATTGGCTCACCACCGACAATCGTTACACTCGTTGACCCGAGGTATGGCCGCTCGAAAGGATCACCGCACAAGACGTCGCATCAGCCTTCTCCGGCTGGGTTTCACGCTTCGGCACTCCTCGTCGAGTCACTACGGATCAAGGAAGGCAATTCGAATCTCAACTATTCAGGCTCCTCGGGCTCTCCACCGGGTTTGAGCGTTCACGGACAACTAGCTACCACCCTTGCGCCAACGGGATGATTGAACGGTTTCACCAGCAGTTCAAAGCAGCCATTATGTGCCATCCTCACTCAACCTGGCTAGAAGCCCACCCCGCCGTCGCTCTCGGTCTGCGCGCAACTTTCAAGCCACACAATCAAGCCACGCCCGCGGAACTGGTCTACGGGGAGCCGCTTCGCCTACCTGGAGAACTCCTCTCCGCTCCGATCTCTGATGTAACCAGCTCGGGCCCTGCAGACTTCGTCACTCGACTCCGTCGCACAATGGCCGCGCTGCGCCCCTCACCAGTGGCTCGCCACACCAAGCCGACCCCGTTCGTGTTTGAGGACCTGGCAACATGCTCGCATGCCTTCCTCCGCGACGACACCGTACGCGCACCTTTCCAGCCGCCTTACTCCAGACCTTGCAAAGTCATCTGTCGCGACGACAAAACATTCACCCTGCAAATCGGTGGAAAGGATATACTCGTTTCCATCGACCGCCTAAAGCCATCATACATCCTTTCCCATGAGCCTACTAACCCCGGCACGCCTCCCGTAATTCGCCGACAACAGCCCGCAACGCCTAGGCTCGCACCCTAAACCACCCGCCTTGGTCGCCAGGTGCGGGTCCCCAAACGTCATCAACCCTGACGGCTCCTATGTGCGTGGGGGGGGGGGGTGTGGCGAAACGGGTCGGCGCCGCTTCTGCGCCTGCGCGTCGCGGCAATGCCTCCAAACACGGGCACCGGCGATAAAAACACTCTCGCCCGAAAGAAGCAAGAAAGCTGTGTGCGTGCCCCGATTCAGCGGCAGTCGTTGTAGAACCTTCAGTGCGGAAACATTAAAGTTATGTTATCCCACAACCACACACTCTAAGTCAGGTGCTGGATAACGAACTGCACAGAGGCGGCGCGCTCCTGCGTACTGAATAAATCCTGCCTATATGGAGCCCAGCAATAAAAAATAGCCGTGACATCTGCGCGGCACAAACGTCACGCATACAGACGGTAAGAGCAGGCACAAGAAAGAAAAAAAAAGGGAGAGCCGCCATATCCGTCGCGCCAGCCTGGTGTCAGCAGCCGGCATCAACTTACGCAGAACGTTCAGCCACAAGCGTGAGCGCGGAAAAAAAAGCGAAACGCCCCTCCCCCCTTCGCCCTCACGCCAGCTGGGCGCACGGCGCCGGTGTGACGTTCATTGTCGCCTGCATGCCGTGGCATTTGTGCGTCACCGTTTCGTCCCGCTTTCTTGTGATGGTCGTTTTTGTAAGGGATGGTCAGAGACGGAAACATTTTCCAGTGCAAAGTGGCACACTTCATTCAAGATATCATACATCTCTTTGCATTTGGGCATACACTGGGATGTGAAGTGAGTCTTGTAGGCCCGTGTACTCAGATTTGGGTGCACGTTAAAGAACACAAGATGGTCGAAATTTTCGGAGCCCTTCACTACGGCGTCTCTAATTATGATATGGTGGTACTTGGACGTTAAACCCCACATATCAATCAATCAATCGAAATCAGCAGGATAGCGTATGTCACCGACATTTGCTCACTCTTTTAAATATTAAGTACAGTTCTCATATTCCAGCATGAATTAGTAACAGTGAATCATAACCAAGACGACCAGTGTACTGCTGTGGAGGTAATGTACCAGCTATAAAAATCCCCATTTTCTAAAGAGCAACTGTTAGCAGTAAAAATAAATATTTTGAGGTTCGTTCTGCACCATTTCTTGACCCCAACTGCATGCCGACGTTCGCGAAAGAGATGTGCAGAGGCATTATTTATTTGGAGGGAGTCTGGCCTGTCCGTCGCTACTTTGTGTACGTCATACCTGACCTTCGCGCGCGTTTCGGCATTCACTTGAACAAGGATGTGATACTTAATAAAGTTAAAAGAAGGCACTCGCCATAAATCGGATCAGTTAAAGACTGAACATAAGTAAAAAGCACTTTATATGGCGAAATAATGCGCATAAAATCTGAAATAGGTCCTCGTTGAAATGCTAAAAAGGTGCTGCTGCCCCAGCGTGAAGGTCACGGCAGTTCGCGCGTACGAAATGCAAATATTAGAGTAGGCACGCTAAAATACCTATGCAATGTTTACGAGTGAAAGCGAATTGTCTTCAAACAGCTGAGAATAGGCTGCTGTCACTGACACTCGTGTACCTCCCGACACAAATCAGTCGAATTTCTCACAGCACACGCACGTGCGAGAAACATGCGCAGGTTATGACAGCCGAACACAGCCTCGTCCGCGAATTTCGGTGAGCTTAACACCCGCAGTTCACGGAGAAGCACTAAAACGACGCAAAAACACACGTTAATAGTTCTTGCGAAACGGCGCACCATAAACCGAAGTCGGAGCCGAAAGCGCTCACCATGGTAGTTTCGAATTTATGAAGCCCTAAATACTATTCGCTGATCAAATGCATGCACATGGCACAAAAACAGTTCAAGGTTCCGAAGACGGTTTGCAAAAACCAACTTGGTAGATATATACCCACAAAAAGACTCGCCGCAACGCTGTGGCGTTGTGGCGCAATGGGTAAGACATCTGCTTCACGTGCATGCGGTCCCTAGTTCGATTCCATGGCTGTGCTTTGCATGTTAATCTCGCATACATAGGTAATTGTGACACTACTGGTATTCTAAATACCTGTGGTCGTAATATCCCCCACATTCTCGGCATGAAACCACTCTGAGAAGCGTAGATTAGTCATTTTTTTTCCGCCACCGCACCAGAGCCGGGCCGCCTGTGGAAAGTCACGCCTAACCGCAGGCCGTATTTTGCCAGGAAAAATTTGACCAAAAATCCCGGCTAATATTTGTCCCGGCTATTCTGAAGGCCACTTTAATCGGGCCGGTTTCTCTGCAACACGGCTACGAAGCCGCCTAGATGCGGCGATAATTTGACTCGTTTTTCTGCCTGCGGGTGTGTAGTCTAGCCAGGGTTTGATTTAGAGTGTAACTTAAGGTGCGCGTGATGAAACGATAAACGGATGGCATGGAAAATATAAACAACTGCCCGTATGCCCACTCCCTTCTACAAAAAGGAATAGAAAATCAATAAAATAGATCGATAATATAGTTTGTCACGATGAGTCACAAGTACTGGGGGATTTATTAAACCACCGGGTAGCAATCTCTAGGACGATGCGGCAGTCGTGACTGGCTCTCGAGCAGAGAAAGAAGCACGCGATCTTCTTTTTCCTCCAGATTGAGAGCCGCTCTTGCTGTCGACCCATTACGTGCTGGTGGCAATATAGCAAAATGGTACCATGCGCACTCAGTGTTCTGTAGAAATATCTCACAGTAGGTGACCAGTAAAAGAGCGAGGGATTGTGGGAACCACCATCTCCTACCGGCTTCCGGTTCCAGCAAAGTACATGATAGCGAACTGCTTCACTGCAAGCCTCAGATTCATCGGGATTCAGGCATGTGGCCGCCCGTTTATATTCGCCTTGAGAAACCATGGTCGGTTGTTCAGCCGTTGGTTGCTCCTACTCGAGCGTGAAAGGCAAACGCAGGTATAAATTCCATGGAACAAAGAAAAAAAATACGGTGGGCCATGGCTGTGAAGAGAGCCACAGCGAAAGGTAGCTTTTGAGTACGGAACGTTGAAGCCAGAGTGTGCGAAAAGAATTTCATCACACGTACGTGTGTACTTCACGCTAAAAAAAACGCTTATGCATGAATTTGCTGCGAATAATATATTAAGAACTAAATTGTCGCTCAGGCGCCTAGCAAGAATATTATAGGTACGCACGGGTGAAATCTACATGCCATACGAGATGAGCGCCGGCAAGTGCACCCATATACATGACAAAAAACGCGAAAGTTTCATTCAAGAGTAAGTTTACACGAAGCGCTGGACGAGTCCACCTGCGTTTGTCTGGGTCAAACTGTGCAGGAGGACAGCACATAAAGGAAGAAGTGCGTTAAACAAGCACAGGGTTTTGATTATTCGGCGCCGTCTACTTCTGACTGTATTGTTTATGTGCCACCGTGCCGTGCAGCTTTACCAAGATCAATGTTCAAATAAGCATCTGGCTACGACTAAAAAAATGCATCTTATATAGCGCTGAAGGCTAGAAAAAAATATCTCAACGCGCTCAATATTTGCTGCACTTCATGCCAATCGTAGCACTGCTACACTCATCCCCATTCCCTGAGATCTTTAAAATGGTGACTTTTTATCCACAGTACCATATTATACAAGGAAAACTGATGATATGTGGGGTTTAACCTCCCAAAACCACCATATGTGTATTAGAGACGCCCTTGTGTAGGACTCCGGAAATTTCGACTACCTGGGGTTCTTAAACATGCACCCAAGTCTGAGCACACGGATCTACAACATTTCCGCCTCCATCGGAAATGCAGCCGCCGCAGCCGGGATTCAATCTCGTGACCTGCGGGTTAGCAGCCGAGTAACTTAACCACTAGACCACCGCAGCGGGGATACAAGGAAAACTGTTTTGTGTATCGACTGATCTGCTAGCCAAACTGACAGCACCCCCCCTCCCCGAGCAGCATAAAAGCGTTGCAGATTGTTTTCGTGCGACAAAAAAGTTTCCGGACCGTTCATGGCTTTCGTAGCTTGTCATCGTCACAGTGACGGTTGGCGAAACAAAATTTCTAAACCACTGACATTGCACGGCGAGTTGCTTTTTTCGACGGAGGAGTACAAGAATGCGCCCGTGCCGCTGCTAACCCGTGTGGTTCTTCGAACCGGAAGCCGTCGTATCCCGTAGTTCCCCGCAATTGCCCATTTTACCGGTCACCTAATGAAATGTCATGCGCCCTAAATACATACCTATATGTGCACGCATGAAGCTTCCACGTGCGCGTGACGCAACGTTAAACGAATTACGTGGCAAGGTTAAGTAGCGCTATTGCTCTCTTTTCTTCTTTAATAAAAACATAGACAAAGAGTGAATTATAAAATGAATAAAACGATGATACAATCCGCATTCGGTTCCTCATTTCAACCCGAGTGAACACACGAAAGGTGCGCGTGATTGAAAGCAAAAAGGACGTGTGTGTTTTGAGCGACTACCATTTCCATCATATTCTCTCTAACGCTCTTTTACACGCAAACCTTTTAAGAGCTACTGATGGGGTCCCCGAAACGCCGCCGCTAGACAGAATAAAAACAGGACTCCGTCAAGGTAACCTCGGCAACCACACCGGTGCCCACGCAGCAGCAGCAACCAGGGAAGCCTTCACGCTCTAAAAACAAACCACATCGAAGGAGATCGGCGGCCATGACACCGCCATCACCTACCTGCCTCTGAGCGTGAGGAAAAGAAAACGGACTACCCTTCGTGACATTCGCTTATAATACGGCTCCTCAGCGCACTACCAGCTTTTCTCCATTTTTTCTCGTCCATGGTCCCTTGCCGAGTTTCGCTTTGGACGTCTCTTTCCTTTCGGCCCCTGCACCCTTGACAACTCTTTTCTCTGAAGAATCTTTATCTTGTCTCGCACACTCCAGTCACCTGACTCACGTTAACACCGGTATCTATCAAGACAATTGAAAATCTCGTTACGCCTCGTCTCGCCGTGTTGCGAGTTTTTCCACTGGTGACGAAGGTCTCTTATGGACTCCATTGTGCGTCTCCGGCTTATGCGACAAAATCATCAGTCGCTTCATTGGGCCACACAATGTTGTAGGACGGACATCTCCTGTCTATTACGACAATTTTACTCCTAGCACTAATAGTTATTATCTTTCCCGAGGGACAGGGATCATGCGCGTACCTCCCGTAAAGCATTATGAACAACGCATTAGATAATACTCGCCGTTGACCATGCGGCTGCTTTCACCGCACGGGGTAAAAGTGTGAGCGCGGCAAGCGAATGATATCTTGATCACATGTACACCTTTATCATCTGTAAATATCATCACCAGTGTGATTTAGCACGAGCCTGGCTGAATAAACCGGTTCCTCAAGCTGTGAAGTGTTTCATGGCTAAACCTATCAGAGACAGTTCCTGATGACAAAAAATTGTCTTCCTTTGGCCGTTATTTCAAACAGGAAGTGACCGACACGATTTTTTTTCGGTTCACAATTGGGTTTTCATATTGCACAGGATGTATGATGCATACCGCCGTCCTATTTGATTTCAACAGTCATGACAAGAATTCTGCCACGTAATTTTCAAATAAATTCGGCGAGTATTCGGGTTACACAAGTGCGGGGCGCAAAACATATTAAATGCGTCATTCCAGTTACACACCTGCGACGTGAGTGGTTCCTCGTCCACGGTGATACAGTCACAACAACTAGATTTATAACCATGTTTAGCCGAGTTACAAGAGTAATGTTTGAAGAAACCGATCATACTAAAGCGTAATAGGAAAACGATGCGAAACCAAAGAAGGCTGCACGAGTACTGGTTAAATGTTTCGCGACAGCAAGCGCTGTAACTCTCCGATCATGTTTGGTCATAAATCGAACCATGTCCGCTTATCATTTCCCCGAGAGGAAGACGGCACAATCCAGATATATGTCGGCAGATGTCGACATAAAACTTCTTCCAGAACACAAACAATGCACAGCATGAAGCAACAGAAAAAGCTGCGTCTTCATTATGCGTGCCCCATACTATTCGCCCCCACCCCCAACTTCGCAACTTTTCTTTATTTTTCTGTATATTATAACAAGCAGAGAGGCACAGTGGCTAAGCATTGACCTCTCACTTGCTGACATTGTCATAAAACAGAAGAAATATTCGTAGTTTGACCTAACACATGCTAAATTGTTTGAAAACGCCACTCATCCAAGCACCAGCCAGTAGGACACTCCGCGCAGTCGGCACGCTCCAGAAAAAAGGGAGGCGCTGATTGGCAGTCCCGTCTTCTTCGCCGAATGATTGGGTCTATAGGGAATCAAAATTTTATGCGTGTTCACTTTCTAAATGGTTATGTAAAAGAAAAGCGCCACCCAAAACTGTCTATCCCTAAAGGGACGCAGAAGCACTTTTATAAAAATGACTTTGGAGAGTGCACAGACAATTTGATACTTGCTGAATTAAAAGTGTACCTGAAATTTTTCAAATGTTAACGCCAAAAGCACTTTTCGGTGAAAAAACAGTGGCTGCGGACTCCCGGCGTCTTGAGACGCCGAGTGAACACGGTAATGTCACTGTCATTATGGCGTGTCGTCTGTAACAGCAGCACATTTGTCGATTATTTCCTGCTGCTAGAGCCGCGAAAACAGTTATGACATCCTCAAAAATATTTTTAGGTCTTTCCTAAACACGATGTTTTATTGAATTTCAACGTTTCTTCAGTTTTCTTTGAGATGACAACTTCTCAGGCACGCACAGGGTTGGTGCTATGGTAATAAAAGGCATAGGTTTTAGATGGCAAGAGAAGAGAGGGCGAAAAAAATGGCAATGCGACTTGTTCAACTCTCCTCCCCCGGCACGCGCTTGAACCAAGGCAACGTGTAGCTGACCGAGAAAGTCAAGGTACAAGGGATGCGCACGAATTAACGTGTTCATTTAGAAAATTGGGTCTTCCAAACTTAAAAGTACGTCCAGTTGACCCCGATGGTTGCGCCACTTCAGAAGGCTCTCATGGAGAGTAGGAAGGCATCACAACATTGTAACTGCATGAGGAGAGTTGACTAGAAACATCGGGATCATAGCACGCGTGATGCGGGAAGTATTGCGCCAATCTTTGTGTTCGTCGACAGGCCGTTGTAGGTCGGTGGCGTCGAGGTTGTGAGTGGCGTGGTCGTCGAAGTCTTCGTTACGGCGGCAGCAGCCAGCAGATGCGATGAAGCACGTTGTGTCTGCGTCATCGTAGAGTGCGTAGTGATGACGCTCACAGCCGGTTCAGACGAGGACAAAGCCATCGCCGTCTTCGTGGGGACGACGGGCGCTCTCGATGTAGGTCGCAGGGTGACGTCCAAGGCCACGCCGCTGGTACCGACGAGCTCATTTCAGATATAGCCATTCATGATGGTCGTCGCACGACTCCAAGCCACCTGGCGTTTTGCAAGGCTTGACGGCAAGTCACGGTGCTGTCAGAGGAGGCCATGGTGACCGTGGCCATGCGCTGGAGCTGCCAAGAAATGATGCGCAGCTCAGTTGCGGATTGTTTTTCGCTTCAATTTATCCATTGGGAATGTTGTGCTTCACTCGGCCCCTGACGTGTGTGACACCACAGTGCAGGCACGGTTTCTCTCGCGAGCAGCTTGCGGTTCCTTGCCTGATGCGGTGGCAGCAGGAACACTGCCGGGGCTGGGGCGGCGAAGATGTAGGCACGCGCAAAATTCGTAAGGGTTCTTTTTGCCGGGCAGCGGTAGGCATTGCGAAAAGAATTAAGATGGTGTTGTGTCCCTTGCAGGAAGTCAGGGCCATAGATGTAGATGAGAAAAGTCTGTTTTGCTTCTTCCCCTCGCTCGGAGGCAGGATGTTTATGGCGGTGTCATGGCTACCGGTCTCTTTCGATGGGGTTTGTTTTCGAGCGCGTGGGCGTCCTTGGTTCCTCCTGCTGCGTGGAAACCAGTGTGGATGCCAAGGTAGCCAGGACGGAATCCTGTTGATGTTTCTTCATGTGGCAGCCTTTCGGCGACGCCATTTGTAGCCCTTAATATGGCTGCGTGCAAAAGAGCGTTGGAGCGAATACGACGAAAAGGACAGCCGCGCAAAATACACACATCCTTTTTGCTTGCAATTGTATGTGCTAGCAATCGTGTGTGTCCGGTTTGAATGAGGCGCCGAATGCGCATTTTATCATTTTTTTTGCTCTTTCATCATTCACTCTTTGTCTATATTTTTTTCAAAAAAGAAAGAGGGTGCTGTAGCGTTGTTTAATTTTGTCACGCCATTTTTTTAACGTTGCATCACACGCACGTGGAAGCTTTATGCGTGCTCCAACGTTGCAGTTAGCATTTTCCTTTCAGCCACATATAATGCACGGTCACAAAATATGTGAGCTAAAGTTTCGCGCACTTGGCAGCGCTCACAATTCGGGCTGTCCGCACGGCCGATTAGGTGGGTAAAGTCGCGAGTGAAGGCGACGCCCAGGCGAATCCGGTGCAGTATATTAGTCAGAAATTCACCGCATTTGTAACGCATGAAGGTCAGTTTCATGGAAAGTAATGCCTTTCGGGCTGAAAAATTCCGCGGCAACCTTTCAAAGAATGGTGAACAAACTCTTGTCGCAACATCAAGTGTATGCCACGGCATACCTAGATGACATTGCTATTTTTTCTAGCACTTGGGAGGAGCACTTAAGGCATCTCGACATTATTCTTAAGGTCTTAGATAAGACGGAACTGAAAGCCAGCCCGGGGAAGTGTCAGATTGCGCAATCCCACATACATTACCTGGGGCATATTGTCGGTTCAGGAACACACGCACTAGACCCAGAAAAGATAGCAGCAGTTAAGAACTTGGTACCACCGCGCACCAAAAAGGAACTACGCAGCCTGTTAGGACTTTGCGGCTACTCTCGAGAGTACGTCCGAGGATATGCAGAGGTGACGAGCCCGCTCACGCTGTTAACAAAGAAAGCGGTACCTAATAAGATACCCTGGCCGGAGGAAGCTCAGCCGGCATTTGAGACTCTCAAACGATCTTTGTGCGAGGCCGTGGCGCTAAACACCCCTGAGCCATATCAGCCCTACTGGCTTTTCACAGACGTATCAGCTACGGCGGCGGGAGCATGTTTGGCAGAAATGTCAGCCGAGAGAGAAGAAAAGCCTATCGCCTTTGCAAGCCACCGCTTCTCACCGACCCAGATGCGTTGGTCGACAATTGAGAGGGAAGCGTTCGCAATAATATGGGCCTTAAAGAAGTTTGACTACTGGCTTTTCGGTGCCATAGTAAACGTCGTTTCCGACCACAATCCGCTGTCGTACCTTACAACTTCGACTCCGCACGGGGCGAAATTAACAAGATGGGCGCTGGCTTTACAGCGATATCATTTGTCGGTACAACATCGGAAGGGAGTATGTAACGGTAATGCGGATGCGTTATCTAGGCTTCAGAATAGTTCATGGAAGCCATCAGAATAACAGTGCCATGCCAACTGGGGGAGGGGGGGGGGGGGGGGGACGTGAATGTTCCTGCCCACGTGCTGCTGTATATTGTGGACTGTGTGATTGACAATTCAAGAAACAGACACTAGTGATCTCACTGCTTGAAGCAGCAACGCTGTACTTGATTGTTTAGCATGTATTTGTTTTCGTTTAGTGTATTCTCCTGTAGTGTTGACTTGCAATTGTGTTTGATGCTTGTGTACAACTGTTGTGTGGTTAGAAAATCCAGTGACTTAATCGCGGCAGTGCTTTCGCGTATCACTGAGCGTAAGACAGCCCAGTATACTCTTTGGGGGGGGGGGGGGACGTGTTATGTGACGTGTTGATCGTGCGGATGGGACAGCACCAGAAGCTACGTTATTCAAAGCTTCTTTCTCGGATCTGTCTCGGCAAGGTCGCAAATTGCTTCCTTTGAGCATGGGACGACAGCGCGGGAAGCTACGTTATACAAAGCTTCTTTTTCGACTCTCTCTCGGTATGCCCGTGTATACACTACTTATCCTCTGGAATGCAAACTACGTCCGTCTCCTCCGCTGCCGGGGACAAACACACAATGTGAAACGAACCCGCTCTGCCAACCGGCTTGTAATGTTTGTGGTTTAGAGACAAGTCGCCGCTGCCGGGGGCAAACGCACAATGGGATTAAGCGACCCCGTCCTGCCTCCGCTGCCGGGCGCGAGCTCAGTGGGAGTAGGCGACACGCTCTATTCTGGCGATCAGCTCAAATTCGCAGCGATGCACGACCCGAGCACAAGGAAAGCGGAGAAAGTCAAAGGCCGCTTGCTACCTGCGGGGGCAATAACGTTCCGCACGCAATCATTCAATTACCGACTTTGGAGGTTCGTCTCGGCTCGCTGGGTGTGGGAAAGGGCATGAATGTACCGGGTCTACAATGCCGATATCTCTCGAGCGTTAGAATATCTGAGCACGTGGGAGATGGAGAGAGAGAGAATTGATGGGAAAGAGTACCAAAACGCCTGTTTAAGCTGTAGAAGCGCTGCTGTCGAGAGTAAGGTCAGCCCAGTAGGGAGTGACTTAATCTGAGTGGAAACAGATTGGATGAGAGAATGTTGAGGCGGACCAGCAGTGGCCCCCTCCCCTTTTTCTTTTTTACCGCAAGATGCTTAAGACTGGAGGGAATCCGTTTCTCTTCAGTCGAGGCTGCAATCACTTAACTGATAGATCAGTACGACTCCGTACGATGCAACTTTTGTCTGGGCCGTAACCACTTGGTGGTCGAACAGTGAGACTAAGTACGTTGTATGTAGTAACAGTGTTCTAGACTCTAACTTAAGAAAAGTTAAGTAGAAGAGTAAGATGCTATTGATGTCTGTGTTATCATGAGTGTGCTTCGGCAAGATGTACATATGACTGTAAATATTTCGCTGTAATATACCTTCAAGTTTTCATTACCCCTAACCTGCCTCCTGCTTCATCGACGCCGATCATCTCCTTGACGGGACTTCAATTCATATCAAAGAGATCAACGAACGAAAAGGAAAACTTAACTGTAGGCTTTCATAACTGAGGGCACATAATTGACAGTTATAAAGCAGGGCTTACCTGTAGGCCCAACAATTGTATTGTAACCCGCTACGGTGGTCACGTGGCACTGGCCTGCTGAGGCAAACGGCGAGTGGTCGAATCGCAACCGCATATTAGATAGAGGCCAAAATGGTTCAGACCAATGTTTCTAATTTAGAACTAGGCGCACGTTAATTACCCCCAAAAAGGCAAAATTTCCGAAGCCCTTCTCTAGGGCATCTAATATATTCATATGGTTGTCAGACCCAAAATTTAATAATCCTAATGCCATTCTACTAACCGTCAGGTAAATTTCTCGAGCAGTGACATAGCGGATTGAACTTTGAATACGGCAAATTCATGCACAAGTGCGCATGCACAGAGTTTCGATTCACCACACGCATTTTCTTTCTTTCATTTCTCTACGCAAAAGTTCACATGATGAAACGAGTAATCAATGATGCGGAAAGGGTAAATTACCCTACTTTCTCTTCTCTCCACTTTTTCACTAAAACAAAGAAAAAGAATACATAGAGTGAGGGCAAAAAGAAAAGAAAATATGTTCGCGTGCGCACTCGGTGCCATAATTGAAGCCGTGTGCGCACGCATGAAGATTTTGGTTTGCTATACGTTGATGTGCACGAGACAAAATGTAGAACCAATTATGTTGCAAAAGTAAACGACGGCCATCTTTTTCTTCTTTTATTTCATTTCCCCAGGCAAAAGACGTAAAAAGCAAAAAGAATATCTCATCAGCAATTTTGAGGTGGTATCTCCCTTTTAGTACTGACTGAGTGCTTTATTAGGGAGATCGGACAAGAATCGGCGCATTCTGCATACTATTGGCGATAGTATACAAGCAGCCGTTCTACACAACTAATTTACTCGTCTATGCAACTAATTATCCATCTCGCCGAATCATAATCGAAAGCTTTTGCAGCGCGTTAAATTCTGTTTGCTGCAAACTACGTTGGTGCGTCACTATCGTTCATTCTTCTCCGACAGAAAACATACTGCGTTTCTTCATTTGGGCGCAAAAGCACGAATGATCATAACATTTACGTATGAATGTCGGCATGCTAATGGGCTGGCGCCCACTGTCGACCGCGTAAGTAACTTTCTTTAACGGGTCAAACATCTGTTGCGTGATATTTTATAACAAAGTGGCACACTTGTGACCAATGTATATGAGGAATAACATGATTTCCATTAAATGCTATTATAACCCGCCACAATGGTCTAGTGTTCAAGGCACTCGGCTGCTGTACCACAAGTGGTGAGGTTTATTTCAAGCGAGAATATAGAGGAAGATGAAAATGCTTCAGGCCCGTTTGCTTAGATAAGGGGCCCATTAATAACCCCAAATATTTGAAATTTCCGAAGTTTTTCTTAACGGCATCTCTCATTATTTTATGGACGTTAAACTTCAGCAATCATTATTCTGAATGCTATTCTACTAACCGGAAGTAAACTCGGTTGAGCAGAGATATCACAATATCGAACTGTCATGTGTGACACATTTGCAGACGCGTGCGCGCGTATCAAGCTTTTGATTCACAGCGCGCATTGTACTTTTCCCCTTATGTTACGGCTGGGCTGGACGCCAGACCTTAATCACCGGTTGCGTGACGTGGTGTCGAGCGGAGGTGTTGTCTACCGGAAGCCCAAGGATGTCATGGACATTAGGCCGAGGCAGAGAGAGGCATTCGGAAAACCTATCAGTGGTTTTGGAACGTTAAACCCCACATATCAATCAAACCTAACAGACGATTTTCAACATCATGGAAGAGAGAAACGGATACTTCCGAACGATTCGTCGACGAGTTACTGCTCGCTCGCTCACTCGTGAAATATCCGTTGTTATCTACAGTGCGAGTGCCCTTAAAATACAAAAGCCTAATCCCACCCTGAATGTCAGCATTTTTTACGCCCAAATGACAGAGTCGCAATTGGTGCCCACTTCACCCCCTTCTCTTTATTACAGAGCCGTTTTGCAGGATGAGAGGGTGTTGAACCTCGTTCCCTTGCACGAACCAGGCGAGCGAACCTATATCGACGAGTGGTTGGTCAGCCTAATGCAGGCGACTAATAGGAAATATGTGTGTCACAAACACAATTGGCACAATGCATTCGCTGTCTCTCACCATTTCTGCCGCTCACACAATAAACGTGCTGCAAGTTCAGCCGACAAGATCAACCCACCACATATGCCAACGAGAAAGGCGACAAGGTTTCGTAGAAAACCTGGCCGGTCTAGAAGTATTCTTCTTGTTTTGTAACAATGACCATAATCTCTAATTCAGGGGCTGGATAACGAACTGCACACAGGCGGCGCGCTCCTGCGTACTGACTAAAATCCCGTCAATAGGGAGCCCAGCAGAAAAAAAAATAGCCGTGACATCCGCCCGGCACAAAAGTCACGCATACTGACGGTAAGAGCAGGCGCATGAAAGTAAAAAAGGTGCAGAGCCGCCATCTCCGTCGCGCCAGCCTAGCGTCAGCAGCCGGCATCAACTTACGGAGAACGCTCAGCCACAAGCGTGAGCGCGCAATAAAAAAGCGAATCGCCCAGCCTCTTTCCCTTCACCCTAGCTGGGCGCCCAGCGTTGGTGGGACGTTCATCGTCGCCTGCATGCCGTGGCATTTGTGCGTCGCCCTTTCATCCCGCTCTTTTGTGATGGTCGTTTTTCTAAAAGATGGTCTGAGACGGAAACATTTTCCGGTGCGGTATGGCACACTTTATTCAAAATATCATGCATCTTTCTGCATTTGGGCATGCACTGCGATCTGCAGTACCATTGTTACTCTTTTGACTTCAATAAAAGAGTACAAACAACTTTCTGTTCATCACTTGTCGAGGTATGACACTGGTCATGTACTAAATAAAAGAGTAATAGTGAATGTGCGACAACTTTCTGAAACACTGGCCTATGTGTGTTCATGCTCATGTTCTACCAAACAAGTTGAACTGATGATTTTAGGAAAGCACGGTAAAAAAGAAACAAACCGAAGGCCGCGAGACAGAAAAAGATCAAAATTGAAAATTCATTGGTCGATCTTTGATTGGCGGTTGCGTAACTTGATGATGAACATCAAGTACAGAAGTCAGGTGCAGAAGTCAGCCGGAGAGCCCCGCTGCGGTGGTCTAGTGGCTAAGGTACTCGGCTGCTTACCCGGTCACGGGTTTGAATCCCGGCTGCGGCGGATGCATTTCCAATGAAGGCGAAAATGTTGTAGGCCCGTGTGCTCAGATTTGGGTGCACGTTAAAAAACCCCAGGTGGTCGAAATTTCCGGAGCCCTTCCCCACCGCGTCTCTAATAAACATATGGTGGTTTTTGGACGTTTAAACGCCACACATCAATCAATCAATCAATCGAAGTCATCAGGAGAGCATATGTCACCGACATTTGGTCACTCTTTTGATTATAAGTACAGTTCTCATATACCAGCATGAATTTGTAACAGTGAACCATGACCAAGACTACCAGTGTACTGCTGTGGAGGTAATGTACCAGCTATAAAAACCCCCATTTTCTAAAGAGCAATTGTTAGCAGTAAGAATAAACATTTTGAAATTCGTTCTGCACCATTTCTTGACCCCAACTGCATGCCGACGTTCGCGAAAGAGATGTTCAGAGGCATTATTTATTTGGAGGGAGACTGACCTGTCCGTCGCTACTTTGTGTACGTCATACTTGACCTTGGCGCGCGTTTCGGCATTCACATGAACAACGATGTAATGCTGATTAAAGGTGGGAGTAGGCACTCCTCAAGAGTTGGCTCGCCACGCCCTCATGCGCAGTGTGCTGTCACTGTATAGAAACAACTATATTGTACGCACAGCGGCTGCTTAGGCTATATAAGAAGGGAGCGATTGAGCCTCTATAATTCGGCCATATCTACCATACATTCGTTAATATTGGTCCCTTCGCAGCTAATCAGGTAATCGTGCATTTACTGAAATACCTACTTCCAAACCATCTAACATTACTCTCCCGATTCATCTTGTTGCCATCACTTAAATGAATACTAAGACGAACCTTAGATATTTAGTGATTGTTGTCCTATACAAGGGAATCGGTTTCAAGAAGAGAGTTCTGTGTTGCCTCGGAAAGCGTCGCATTTATTTTTAATACCTCGACCTTTAAAAGACGCTTTCGGCTTCGATATCAAGTGGGTGGCTTCTCGGTGACATGACAAGGCAGTGTTACGACGCGGAAACTCGGCGATTCGCTACGTACTTGTGGCAGATAAGAGATCTGCTCATGGTACATATAAACGATGAGCGCATTGTCTTTATTGGCCATGACAGTTATTTCTGTCATTTAGGCTTCATGGAAGACTCCGCTTGAAACTTAAAGGAACTTTGTTGACTTGTCACGATAAAGTCCACTTCATTGCTTGCCACTACTCTACAACGAAAACTTTAAAATCAAAGTCACTACCTTATGCATGCTGGCTCACTATTGTGTCGTAAGTAGTAATGCTACTTCCATAGCGTAGTAACTAACAATGCCACTTTTGCAATGTCTCAAAATTATCTCGGTACACCGTTGAAATACACTACAGCTTAAAACATTTTTCGCGTATTAGTGAAGTACAATTTCTCAATCCAGGAAATACCACTTATATCGGGACTCGACGCTTCGTAAGTGCGAAAACACGCGAAGGGAAAAGTTCGGTGGAGATGCCACCTTTATTTCGCGCAAGACCACGCTACATCATGAAATTTAAGCGCCTTTACTGGGTCTTACGTATCTATTATTTCAATAAAGCCAAGTATGCTATCATCTGTCGGTGTGATGAACCTAAGATACGAAGTTTCAGAAATATCCATTAAGCCAATGTTGTGATAATACAATACATTTTCAAATTTTGAATATCTTAACATTTAAATATAACTGCAACCGTAATTTCCTCTGCTGATAGTAAACTTATGGCATGAGAGGTCTCGGTTGTCAGCGTGTCAGTCTAAACTGAGGCATTGTTTCTCTTTGGTGTACCGTGAATGAAATATTGCCAACTACTGGTGCAACACGAGGCACTGCAAATACTGCTTTGAAGCAATCTATTTGATTGTAAATGTTTTCAAAAGTAGACTTCAAGTCAAGCATCAGAGGTTCTATGAAAATGTTCACTGACAGTTTAGCCCTATCACTTCATTGAACTTAGCCTCGTCGTTGACATCGTGTTCTAGTGACTTAACAGTGGCCATGTGTGTGTGAAAATTTATTAGAAGGCATAGAGGTGGGTCTGAGATAGTTCGCTCTAGCCTGCCACTCTACACAGGGGATGATGGAAGGGGGAAGGAAAGAAGGATTAAGGGTTATAATGGCGACAAAAAGAGGTGGTGCCTATATACAGTAGCCACTTAGCATAGTATCCTACAGTCTAGTACTTAGTCCAATGCTTTTTATAAAATCTAAAACAGCCTTTCTAACAGTTTTTGACACTCTTTGGTCGTTCATTGCTGACAATATGTGGCTTTCACTCAATGGCGTTCGTCCGATGCTCTCCAACGTTGCAGTTAGCATTTTCCTTTCAGCCACATATAATGCACGGTCACAAAATATGTGAGCTAAAGTTTCGCGCACTTGGCAGCGCTCACAATTCGGGCTGTCCGCACGGCCGATTAGGTGGGTAAAGTCGCGAGTGAAGGCGACGCCCAGGCGAATCCGGTGCAGTATATTAGCATGTCTTCGGCTGATTTTATCTGGAAGACGAAAAGTCATACCGGGGTCTGTTTCCCACAGACGCTCCTTCCGGTGATCTGGTAGGACCAATAAGTGGCAGTGTATTCGCGCATGAGCGATCTCAACCATGTGTTGACGTCGCTTCGTGAATCAGGTACTTTGACGTACATAGGAGCGTTGTATAATGCCGCTCTTATTTCGCTATCAGCTGTTTCGTTTCCAACGAGGCCGCAGTGTCCCGGAATTCATTGGAGTGTCATCAAGTGACCGCTCCTGTGTGTTAGGTCAAATGCTTGGACGATTCTTAACGCTAACTCGTAAAACTGGCCTCTTCTTGAGCAAGAATGGATAGCTTAAGCGCTGATGTTGCATCGAACACAACAGTCCATTTACGCAGTGCTTGGTCGTTCACAAAATGTAGGGCTTCCTGTATAGCAACAACTTCTGCAGCTGTCCAAGATGACCTGTGATCTAATTTGTACTTTCGGGAAATACGGAGTTGAAGGATCATGATGGCTGCAGCTGAGGTGGACGAAGTTACAGATCCATCGGTGTAAGTGTGCACAGAGTTGCTGTATCGGTCATTCAAATGTGCCAAGGTGAGTTGCTTGAGAGCAATATAAGAAACACGCGGCTTATACGAAATTCCTCGTATGTGAAGGCACACCAGCAGTTTAGTCAATGTTCGTGGAGGCACTGCAGAGATTACGGCAGGTGCAAAGCCTGAAGGTATCATGTGTCTATGCGTATCGAGGGATCGCGAAAAGGTTCAGCCTGGTCGGTCCGCTTGTAGCGAAGACAACGGGTGCTGTGCTTGTCGGGTCAGCAGACGAAGGTGCACTCGAAGAGACTCACAGGACGTGTAAACCTGTATAAGGTAGGTGCGTGACTCCTCCGAAATGGCAGAGGTTGACGTGCACCGTGACAGGCCAAGGTATATTCTCAGTGCTCGTGCCTGAAGGCTCTCTAAAGTATGAAGGCACGTTGACTGCATGCCGGAAAGTAAAGGTGCGCTGTACCGTATATAGCCCACAAATAATGCCTTGTATATCTGCAGAAGACTTTTCTCTGCAGGGCCCCATCTCAGTCCTGCTATAACACGAAGAGCATACAGAAAACTGATTAGTTTGTTCCGCAACACAGTCACATGCTTTGAACAGGACAGGTTGTGATCAATGATCACCCCTGAATAGCGGGGATGCTTGACCGCAGGAATCACTGCTACGTTAGCGAAGATTGGGTTCCGCGACATTGATTTCTTCGTAAATGTCAATGCAGCACATTTTGCTATTCAAAGTTGCAGGCCCTGACGACGCAAATACTAAGATGTTACTGATGTGCCTTGCTGTAGCCTTGCTCAAAGTTGTGGTCGCGTTGCTCCAGATGTCCGCATACGCACTGATTCTGAAAACGTCGGGAAGCTCAGCTTCAAGGCCAATGAGTGCTATGTTAAAAAGCATGGGGCTCAGGACGGCGCCTTGTGGAACTCCGTGCCTTACGAGGTGCCTGGTCGTGTCGCCGTCAAAGGTCGACATAAAAATTTTCCGTCTTCTGAGACAGCTCACTATCCATGCGTGTAGTCGGCCACCTACGCCGATGTCTTCAAGTGCGTCAAGAATGGCTTCATGATGAACGCTATCGTACGCGCCTTTTATATCTAAGAAAATGGCCCCTACCGATCTCCGACGTTGTCTTTCCTTTTCAACAGAAGAAACTTGGTCTACAACGCCGTCTGTAGATGATCCACCCCTACAGCAGCCATTTAAGAAATCTGGTAAGCCGACATTATTCTCGAGCAGCCATTTCAATCTTGCCAGCATCATGTGTTCCATCACCTTACTGATGCAACTGGCTAGGGCAATGGGTCTATAGGAAGACAGCTCGTGTGAAAACTTGCCTGGTTTCAGTAAGGCCACTATGCGGCTGCACTTCCAAGTCTCTGGGACAGTCGCCGTTTCCCACGTAGAGTTGTAGAACGAAGAGAGAACCTGCCTTGCTTCCTGGCTGAGGTGATATAGAGCCGAATAAGTGATTCCGTCAGGCCCTCGTGTTGACGTGCGTCGGGACGCAGAAATCGCAGCCTCGAGTTCGTGCATTGTGAATGGTAAGTCAAGGCAATTGTCGCTGGATGGCGGTGAGGCTAAACACGAAGGTGATATCAGTGAGGAGAACATACCTACGAGTAAGTAGCAGTAATCTTCTGCAACCTCTACTTCAGGTCGACCTTGCTTTAAAGTCAAAGCTCGGAAAGGGAACAACTGTTGCGTAGGCGTCTGAAGGCTTCGGACAATTAGCCATATTCGAGACAGGGGTTTTTGGGATCAAGAGAGCCACAAAATACCTTCCACCGTTGCCTGTCAAGCTTATCAAGGTGTCGCAATACATGTCGTTGTGCTTGGCGTGCTGTAGATAGGTCAGGTGCTGATTTCGTCCTCCTGCATTTCCTCTCTGCAATGCGACGGATTGCACGAAGGTATTCATAATGTGCGTCAAAACGGCCACTTGCATGTGTTTCAACGTCTATGAACCAACAGGTGGTAGGCAAAAGACTTCTGCTCACAAAACATACGTCCAGACAGCAGCTGTACGATGCGCCAAGGAGGTAAGTAGATGAGCCATCGTTGATGTACATCAGGCCCTGATTGAGCGCAAAATGAGCAATGTCCCTACCGCGGCTGTTCATTGAGGCAGAACCCCATATGGGAGGATGTGCATTAAAATCCCCAACTGATACATGTGGTCCAGGGCAAGCTTGGAGCACAGAAAAAAGATGGTAACAGTCCACGTGGCTTCTAGAAGGAATGTATCAACCAATGATTCATAATAAACGTCGCCTGTGCTTTACAGATAGGCAAATATAGTCGTTAGAAGCATAAGGAGCCACGGCATGCCTGACGTACGTTAAATCTCGACGTACACATATAAATACTTTGCTTGCATTTCGATCATCACGTGACCACAAAGTGGCGTATCCGGAAATCCGAAACGACGACATCATATTCGGCTCGCGTATGACAACCAACGAAAATTGGTATTGTCGTTGTCGAAAGTCAGACAATCGGCTTCGCAAACCTCGTACGTTCCACTGCACTGCAGGTCGTGCGTTCCCCATAGTGCTGATGATGTGCCTATCAGGTTTGACTGCTGTCGCTCATCCCAGGTAAAGTGAACGTTCAAAGTTTACTATAATGAAGTTATCTTTCTCTAAGGTTTTTTTCTCCGGAATTGGCACCATCAAATTCAAAACGTTGCTAGTATAGGGAACCAGCGCTGGAGTTTCCACGGCCACCCTGGTGGTGAGAGCGCCCACTTCTCAGCTGCTCCCGCAGACGAGAGTGTCGGCTGGTAGAGATGGTGCGTGGGCGCATCGCCGTAACAAAGCCAAAAGGCACTGGCGGTACTGCTGTGTATTCAAGTGCAACAATATGAAAAAACTAGGGCTGTCACAAATAAGCACTCAAAAAAGGGCGCGCCGCCGAATTCTGGCGAACAATGTGCTTTAGCAACCTCACAATTGTGCGAAAATTTATTCATACATGTACCTCCTTCATCAAAATGATTTACCTCAAATATACCCCGCTTGCGTACTGGCCTACAGGATTCAGATGAATACAAAATGATTTCTTTTGACTCAAAATTTTGTCTTTACACTCCGGCCATTTTCAGTTATTTTGGGTCCTCCACATAATGCTGATGATGTGCCTATCAGGTTTGACTGCTGTCGCTCATCCCAGGTAAAGTGAACGTTCAAAGTTTACTTTATTGAAGTTATCTTTCTCTAAGGGTTTTTTCTCCGGAATCTGCACCATCGAATCCTAAACGTTGCTAGTATAGGAAACCAGCGCTGGAGTTTCCACGGCCACCCTGGTGGTGAGAGCACCCACTTCTCAGCTGCTCCCGCAGACGAGAGTGTCGGCTAGTAGAGGTGGTGCGTGGGCGCATCGCCGTAACAAAGTCAAAAGGCACTGGCGGTACTGCTGTGTATTCAAGTGCAACAATATGAAAAAAGTAGGGCTGTCACAAATGAGCACTCAAAAAAGGGCGCGCCGCCGAATTCTGGCGAACAAGCGCCAGAAAGGCACGTCAAGGTCAATGATAAAGAAGAAAACAAGCATGCAAAGACTTCCCGGGCGCGCCGTCTTCTCCACCCCTTTGGAAGCGTAGTTTCGCTAACCAACCTCCTCACATCGGTCACCGAGCATCCCTAGATCTTGAAGGAAGGGGACGCGGTGATGTAGAGTTGAATCACGCGTCACGGTTGGCCCTCAGAACATCTCGCTCTTTCCCCATCCTTGGCTGTGCATCGCACGGACCAAAAGATGATAATTTTCTGGAATCTAGCACGAAAGGTATTTAAGTGAGCAGCGAAGAAGGAAAACAGGAAAAGAAGAAAGTTTGCGCCAGGGTGCGTAGCGTGTTCCGCCTTGGCGACGAAGGCTTCTGTCCCCAGTGAAAAAGCATGTGATGAAAAGAGTTTTCATCTCAGGGGTGAAGACTTGTGCTACAATCAGCAGAGTGTGTCTACCGCCAGCGAGCGAAGACGCGTTGCAGCAGCAGCGCGTGGGAAGCCGACGTGTTATTGGTGAAGAAGTTGGTGCTATGAGAGCGTCCAATTGAAAACGCGAAGTTTCCTACCAGAAACTTCCGGGGAAGCGGAACGACAACAGCGCTGGACATTGAGTGAGGGATTCTTGGAAGAGTATCATTCAGACTTTGTTCCAAAGAATTTGGACAGAACAAGTTTTCGAACTCTTTTGTCATTAGGTGTCTTGGTTGTCCGATGAATGTAATTGCATTGTAGCACGTATTGTTGTTTGTGTCCGTTGTTTCGAGTATAGCTGATTGTACTGTGTAGTACGTTGTTTGATTGGTGACAACTGGTATTCAACTTCTGTCGAGTGTGCACATTTGTGTATTGTTTTATCTGTCATAATTGAGAGTATATTTAGTTTTGTTTATCAACTCTCGGCTCTGACTCGTTCTTTGGACCTCAGCCGGCGTCCGTTGGCGCGCCAAATAGGACCACTTCTAAATTGTCCGCGCTTTCGTGGAGCAGTTTGGGGGGCCGATACTTCACCCCTCAGAATTAGCCCGGCGATTGCCTCCCTAATTAACAGGACTCGTGACAAGGACGTATAGATGAAAGGGAGGACGTAAAAATTGGAGGCAGCATTGCATCCAAGCGGCCAGCCGAGCGAAATTCTGCTCCCGCTCTCCTTTCTAGTGCTGTCAGGCTCGTTTCTAAACAGAATGGCACGTGTCTGCTATATTTATTTGATAGTGAAAACAGCCACCAGTGGAAACCAGGACATAACAATCAAGTTTAAGCCCTGTTTTGCCAGAAATGAAACGAGCATATTATGCAATATACGGCACTGCAAACTTTTTTTAACAGGCCCACTGAGCAATTAGTGGTGAACTTCAAGAATAAAAAAGTTTCCATGCGTCCATTTATTTGACCATCACCACCAAACTCTATCTGATGCCACCGCGTGTAAAAAAACGATATGAAGGTAGTTTTTTTTTTTTTTTTGAGGAGAGTTGCGCGTAAAGGAAAGCTGTCTTGCGCACCACACTTGTGCGGAGCCACGTTCATACGCCTCTGAGCTGTTATAAAAGATACTCTTGCGGTGAAAACTCGATGCCTAAGTGCCTCTGTTTATCTTAATATGTGCAAACTACATGGTTCTTGTTACGAACTAAGCAGCGCCCTACTGAAAGCTTAGCTCTATGGAGCCAGCCGATGCGGTAAGCGTTTTTCTCACTGGCTGCAGTGGCTAAGTAACATCAAAACTTGTGCGTTTCTAGAGAAGTCTTCGATGTTTCCTTGTTGCTTAATTCACAAAAACCACAGTTTCAGTTTTTCCAATTGCCAGTGTCGGCGTAAAATGAGCATGTCTGTTCAACATCGATAATTGTTAGGCTTTAATGTGCTGACAAGATATCATTATGAGGTACGCCATATTCTGCATATCAAGATTGGGACCATTAGGGTTTCTTCAATGTGCACAGATCTCTTGGTTAAGGAGTGTTTTTTTTTTTATTTCGACCCCATCCTATGCAGCCATAGCACGGGTGGTGTCACGCTCCAAGCATAGGAGCGTGACACCACCCCTGCTATGCCGTCACAGTGGTTCGCCTAATCAACGTCCACGTACATACATACCGACACAGGGCGTACTTATGCCGCCAGAAAAAAAAGGGGGAGGGGGTGACGGAGCTGCTACTTTCTGTTGTTGTTTTTTACTAGAGTAGTGCACAGTGTGGTATCGTCGCCGCACAATCATATAAGCCGGTGCTACCATAGCCCAAATCCCAACCAGAAAATGATGACAAGGGAGTATCCATCACTGCACAACACTGTCTCTTTGATGCTACATGCATAGATGCAGTCCGCTTCGCAGAGCTTCTCTCCGTTTTCAAGTGCCATTTACGTGAATGTAGCCTTCGGACAAAATAGGATAGGCTTCAGCGCAGTTTAGACGAAGACAAATGACGACACACAGAACACAGACGAGCACTGACTTACAACTGAGTTTGTTTGCACTTGAACAAGCCTTTTTATGTGCCAAAACCTGCCTGTATCACCTATACACAAAAAATATAGAAAAAAAATGTTATAAACGGTACCCAAGATTTATAAGCAAAAATAAAATGCAAATGCTTACAGTGAAATCAAATATCAAAATAATGCACACCTATATCACACAAGGTAAACTGAACATCGAAATCCAGACGACACAAGATTGATACTACAAAAACGGCACCTTCAAAATAAAAGCTGTCGAAGAGCAGGGCAGGAAATGTTTAACTTGTTGTGCTGATAAGTAAAGTGAGTGTATATAAAAAGAGAAAAAGACGGAAAGCACGTGGGGATGAAACAACAATACATAACAACCTAGAGAACAGAAGTCGGAGTCACTTACTAAAAAGCACCCTTTCTTGCGCTCCCGGTTGACCCGCGCTATACAAACCAAAAGCATGCAGAAGCAATAAAAGACGCACAAAAACGAAATAAATTAAAATAAACACTCGTACTGGGGTGTTCAAACATGCTCCGTGAATACAAACTAATTTGTGTCAAGCAAAACGAGCGCCAGGTTGAATAAAAGACCAAAACACGGAATACCTTGCAAGAGCCAGACGACACTTCGAATAAATCCATCTAAAAAGTCAACCTCAGCGTCCGTTAGGGTGACAGAAGGCATGCTTACACACAGATCGCCAGCATTTTCAATGAAATACGCTTCAACAATTTTTCGTTCAGTCCTATTTCTCACTCTATTTAAAAATTTTGGGCCGTTGAAATTCGGTGTGCAGCCACAACACTTACAGTGCTCGGCTGGGTGGCTACCAGCTTTAAGCGTACATTCATGATGTGCTTCTTTGCAAGTTCATTAACACCTCTACCTGTCTGCCCTATGCAACAGCAATCACAGCTTAGGGATTGTCATACACCACATTCGACACACACCCAGTGAATCTGTTTTTGTGCCGAGTCGAGCATTGGGGCAACGCTTGCCAATTATTCAGGCTTCCCAATTTCGACAACTTACACGGGGCTGAGAAGACAACCTGAACATCGTGCTTTGACGCTACTTTCTTAATGTTGTGCGAAACTTTGTGCATATACGAAATCACTTGTACGTTCCTCTTTTGATTTTCTCAATCGTTTTTTCTTTCAGGTGGCTTAGACTGCTTAACGACTCGGAAACCTCACAGACAAGATATGATGGGTACCCTGCACTGCTCAAATATGTAACCTGATCTTTGAAACCTTCATTCATGCAATGTTCACAGGAATTTTTTTTAGGGCAGATTAGAGAAAATTCATTACTATTCCTCTTTTGACGAGTTTTGAACGAGCGCTTTCAAAGGGAAGTGGGCCTTTCTTTAACATGAGACTGAAGTTCCAGCAGATTTCCCCTTAACCGAACTGCAGCCTCAAGTACAGAAATTGTAGCCTGTTCTGTTCTGGCAGTTCCCACGTGAAATGAGGACCTGTGCCATATTTGGTGAAAACATCAACTATGCTCTTCGTAGCACCTTCGATTCCTTCGCTGCATACACCTTTTACAATTACAAGGAAGTCGTCACACGGTACCCATCATTTCTACTCTCTGAGGTTTCAGAGTCGTCACTTCAAAAGTCTAAGCGGTGTGAAAGAGAAAACGAATGAGAGAATCAAAAGAGGAAGGAAGAAGTGATTCTTTACATGCACAAAATTTTGCACAACATTAGGAAGGTAGCGTCGAAGCACCGTGTTCATATTGTCTTCTCAGCCCCATGTAAGTTGTCAAAATTTTGCAGCATGACGAATCGGCAAGCGTTACCCCAAGGCTCAACTTGGCACAAAAACTGGCACACTAAGTGTGTATCGAACGTAGTGTATGACATTCCCCTAAGCTGGTGCATAGGGCAGACAGACAGGTGTTTTAATGAACGTGCAAGCCCAACCTGAATGCAAGCAACAAAGCTGGTAGCCACCTAGCCGAGCACTGTGCGCATTCTGGCTTCACACCAAACTTCAACGGCACCAAATTTTTAAAAAGAGTGAAAGATAAGACTAAACGCGAAATTGGTGAAGCATTTTTTCCTTAAAAAAGTTGGTGATCAGTGTTTAAGCATGCCTTTTGTCACCCTAATAGAAACTGAGGTTGACTTTTCAGATGGTTTTATTCGAAGTGTTGTCTTGCTCTTGCTAGGTATTCTGTATTTTTGGTCTTCTATTCTACCTGACGCTCGTTCTGCTTGACACAAATTAGTTTGTATTCACAGATCGGGTTTTTACACCCCGGAACGGACAGCTTTATTTACTTTTGCCGATTGTTGTGTGTCTTTTGTATTGCTTCTGCATCGTTTTGGTTTGTATAGCGCGGGTCAGCTGGGAGCGCAAGAAACAGTTGTTTTAAGTAAGTGACGCTGACTTCTGTTTGCTAGGTTGTTATGTATTGTTGTTTCATCCCCACGTGCTTTCCGTCTTTTTCTCTTTTTATATACACTCACTTTACTTATCAGCACAACAAGTTAAACATTTCCTGCCCTGCTCTTCGACAGCTTTTATTTCCAAGGTGCCGTTCTTGTAGTATCAATCTTGTGTCGACTGGATTTTGACGTTCAGTTTACCTTGTGTGATATAGGTGTGCTTTATTTTGATATTTGATTTCACTGTAAGCATTTGCATTTTAATTTTGCTTAAAAGTCTTGGCTACCGTTTATAACAATTTTGTTTCTAGATCTTCTGGGTATAGGTAATACAGGCAGGTTTAGGCACATAAAAAGGCTTGTTCAAGTGCAAATAAACTCAATTCTAAGTCAGCGCTGGTCTTTCTTCTGTGTGTCTCCATTTGTCTTCGTCTAAATTGCGCTGAAGCCTATCTAATTATGTACCAACTCACTCAAGTCAAAGTTATCGGTCAAAGTTTTTTTTTTTTTTGAAACCACCGTGCAGTATTACTGGCGCAATGGCTTTTAGAGCTGTTCGTTCCACAATGAACCATGACAACGGCGCACGTGCGTTGTCTCCCTGCAACCTGTCGCCTGGGCACGAGACGCTGATTCGTGTCGCGACTCTCTACAAAGTGCTGTTTTTTGGCGAGCCACCTATCAAGTCCTGGTAACCTATGGAATCAAGACTTGGGATGGATGCAATTCCCAAAAAGCACATGAAATTTCGGAGGTTTATTTAATGCGAAAAGACCAACATAGGAAACCACATCAGCACATCTTTCATAGCAATTGGAGATATCATTTTAAAATAATTCAGGAGCCTTGCAATAATCCAGAAGTGTCAATGCTGACATTGAGTTTGCATAGATTCTTTTATCTTGTGTTGTCTATCTATGGTCAGTCATCCTCTTGTGTAGTATTAGTTGACGTGTGCTCAAGAATAATCCAGAGTTGAAAGTTCGAGTGGTCATGTGTTTTGTTTTCCTGTTATAAATTTATGCAGCCACAGGCCATAGCTGCAGACTAGTTCACCTGGCTTGCAACTGTTTTCATGTTTCCAAATCATGAAAGACTTTGTGTTTATTTGTAAATTAGTCCAACAAGCTTGTTTTAATGAACTTTCATTGAAACCTATGCCTAAAGATTGTGGTCTGTAGAAGATTTTCTTCGCACAAGGACTGCTGAAGTATTTGTTAGTTTCTTTTCATAATGTACATATGGCATTTGATGTTAATAGTACCACATAAGGACTGCTGTCATTGTTTTTCAAATTTTTAGCTTGCACTTATGTTATACTGCAGTGCTTAGAACTTATTTGGAGGTGTTTGCTTCGATTCACGTATGCACGTGCCTGAAAAAGCTCAGAGTTTCATCAAGACGTGGCTGTTGAAGTTTGTTGGCCTCAATGGAGGTTTGAAAAGGCACTTCATAGATGTGTACATATTTTTGCAGCCCGATTCCTGCTCTCCTCAAAGCAACATTTGCGGGAGCCTGTGATCGTTGGTTTCCTGCCCAATCGCCGCTTTCAGAACCTTGGGTAGCCCATCGTCATTGCCTCATCTCCTGCTGAAGCCTCTAAATCCTGCCCTGGCCAGCCTTATGCACACGGAGCCTTGCTGAGCTCGCCTCCTAGATTTGGCTGTATTACTTAACAGCAGTAACTTGAAAAACTGAACTGAAAAATAAATGGTTTGACCTTGTATATTCAAAATAAATTATAAAAATGTGCTCTGGTATTCTTATTTAGATATTGCTTGTGCGCGGAATATTTGCACCAATCAGTTATTTTAGGTAATGGTTTTTTACTAAGGCCTTGATAAAACAGCCTAGGTTACGATTTCTCGCAAGACTGGGAAGTATTTCGTGGAGATAACTAGACACTAAATATACTTGCGCAGTCTTATGCCCTACATGTGGAGAGGGTAATCGGCAATGGAAGAAAAAAAAGGCATACATGGACGATTTAGTAGATTCGTGTAGTGTTTCTACACTAAGTAATCCCGTGGTCAGTCGCCTTGAAGTACACCGCGAAGCTCGTACGGGGCTGCTCTAAGTTCCTAAGGGAAGTGCTAGGTGCGTTATGTAAAGTCTACCGGCTAAGGAATGCCACTAATAAAAAGCCCATATTAATAACGGTCGAATATTGGCAAACTAATGGTAGCGAATATTCGTCATAAATTGAATATTGGTGTAATAATTGCATTCCATTGGCAACAACCTGATCCGAGAATGGTCCTGTGATAGATGTATGTCAGAAACTACGTCGGTGAAAGGACAGGCCTTCATTGGCATTTGTAGAGTGGGCTGGCGTCGCCTGGATATTGGTGAATGCACAGGAGAACCTCGGCCCCAGGGTGGCTTGAACATCGGAAGGAGTTCCACCTGGCCGAGATGTCAACCTTGGGCCAATATCGCGGCCGACGTTAGCAAAAACGGCTCCAAGGTTGGTCCACCACCGGTGTGCTGCCTGGGAGTGGCTAAATGCCTAGTAATGCACAGCACAAAGTAAGAACAAGAGACATCAGTATGATCAATGTGGGACGAGTACACTCTTTCATCTTAAAAATGTATTGCGCAAATTGTTGCCTAAGTAAGAGACCTCTCTCTGTTTGCAAACAGTGTTATGTCACTTCGAGCACCGCGCCCACCATTCAATCCCTCGTTTCAGGAGCTGGGTGGCAAGAAAGTTCCGCCAGTGGGATCTTTCTTCATAGCAGGGCTGCGTGTCTCTGCATGTCTCAGAAAGAAATTTCGACGAATTGTTGTTTTTCTAACGTCACTAAAAAGAAGGGTGCCTTCCAGTATTGCACATTTTTTTACGTTAAGATGCGATGATTTGCTCGTCGGAGGTCTCAGCCATTACAAAAAAAGTGTTCCTCCTCGAAAGCGTACGATCTTCGTGTTGACGATGACAGATGTTTTGAGAAATATTGGCATGGTGTAAGTTTAAACGTACTCAGTTTTGGTTGCGACATGTGCACTGCAGTTTTAAACGAGGCACAGCATGGTTATAAGCTGCTGTGAGATAAATTACGGACAAGATTCTCACTCACGTCACAAAATTCTGACAATAAAAATGAGTAAAAAAACAAAAAAACTAGATAACTCTGTTGTATGTCAGGCTGAGGTTAAAAATCACCATAAAAATCAAAGCGAAGTTGTCGGGGACGTTCCCCATTGCCCACTGAAATATATGTGATTTAAACTCTATAGCTTAATTATATACATAATCTTTCGCGCATTTACATTGCTGCATCTGACACCTACAACGTATTTGCATACTTACTCTGTTAAGACCTTACATACTCCCTTAAGACCTAACACACAAACTTACAGTGTGCATCGTCACAGCATGAATATCGAATGGTAAATGTACTAAGTACATGTGAAACAAGAATTGCTGCTTATCACATGAAGACATATGAGGCCTCCGATAAGACGAGTTGTACCTTTATTAGGTTTCCATACTCGTCGCAGTACTCAACCCCATTCTTATTCTTCAAGTTACTTCAATCTCGTGGTTAGGCTCTGCGGTTATTACCTGCCCTCAGTAGACATAGTCTTTTACAACTTCAAGTGCACTATTACCTATCCCGAAGCGCTGCTCCTTTCCGAGGTTGTTGTACATTAGTTTCGTTTTCTGCAGATTAATTTTAAGACCCACCCTTCTGC
This sequence comes from Rhipicephalus microplus, assembly GCF_043290135.1. Taxonomy (NCBI): domain Eukaryota; kingdom Metazoa; phylum Arthropoda; class Arachnida; order Ixodida; family Ixodidae; genus Rhipicephalus; species Rhipicephalus microplus. The sequence goes on from NC_134710.1 coordinate 252,626,039, forward strand.
TCTCCTTGTCTAACTCCGTAATCATGAGTTCCAATTCAAATTATGACAAGCACTTTCAAATTATGACAGGTAGATTGACACTATCCCTCAAGAGGAAGGTATATAACAGCTGTATCTTGCCGGTACTTAGCTACGGAGCAGAAACCTGGAGACTTACAAAGAGGGTTCAGCTTAAATTGAGGACGACGCAGTGAGCAATGGAAAGAAAAATGGTAGGTGTAACCTTAAGGGACAAAAAGAGAGCAGAGTGGATTAGGGGACAAACGGGGGTTAAGAATATCATAGTTGAAATAAAGAAGAGGAAATGGACATAGGCCGGGCATGTAGCGCGTAGACAGGATAACCGCTGGTCATTAAGGGTAACTAACTGGATTCCCAGAGAAGGGAAGCGGGTTAGGGGGAGACAGAAGGTTAGGTGGGCTGACGAGATTAAGAAGTTTGCGGGTATAAATTGGTAGCAGCAAGCACAGGACCGGGTTAACTGACGGAACATGGGAGAGGGCTTTGTCTTGCAGTGGACGTAGTCAGGCTGCTGCTGCTGCTGCTGATGATGATGATGATGATGATGATGATGATGATGATGACTCGTCGCAGTGAGGCATACATGCAGCTTCACCAGTAGTATCTTTCAGCCAAGTGATCATGCAATTTTTTTCTGCACACAGCACAAACACTTAGATGTACCCACTCGCCGATGATCGCGTCAAGTGCATATTTACCTTGATTAAATGTCGAATCAAGTTCGTTTGGCAAGTAGTCGCTGCCATGAGTGCTAACATCTTCGCAAACAACGCATTGTTAATCACACTGCACAAACCACGCACAATATTCTCTGTTCAACCAATATTCTTGATACCTTTCAAAACACACTGCATGCCACAATCAAAAGCGCACAATTTTCGAAGACGATGCCACCGTTCCTCCCACAGGCCACCGGAAATGTTCACTTCTTCTAGATAAACAGCCAGCGTGGTAAAAATTTATCACGCAGTTTACACATACTACAGCTAATGTCACCATATTAACGTGAAGTTTAAGCTTTGAAAAATAAAAACTTGCCCCAAACACTGCACGACTATACCGCGCTGAGCCTCCAGTGGGAGTGTTTTGCCAGCCACACCTTTCACGTGTGCCAGTGACATCATTCTGTGACATACCCCGGTAGTGCATATTGCTGCATACCTCATGTTGATAACGGTCCAGTTAGAAAAAGCAGGCATTGTTGATTTCGTAACTTGTTCATTTTCAACTGGACCTTCATTTGCATGAGTTGTCTGACTGATATTATTCAGGCGAACTTTTGTGGAATAAATTATACAGTTAGGAGTCTGTGCTGGTCTCATATTCTTCTTAACGGTGGTTTTAGTTGTTACTTTGCACTGTTCATTACAGCTCAATCAAGAAAACCAGTCCAGCTTACCACTGTTTTGGACAAGATGCAGTAGAAAGGTGCGATAGTGATCATATCACTAAATGCTCAAGCAGAAAATTTGTTTCATATTCAGTTAGTTGCATTCATATAAGTACATTACAGATCATCATTGATTGAATATGACTCTGTGTTCTTTCACATAATGCTCACAGCTTGAAAACTGCAATGAATGGTGTTCCTAAAAAACATGGGTTTTAGCAAAACTCTATGCTTCTTTTTAAACAGCTGTCAAAAGGCTATTGCAATCTTACTTGCCACGAATTGTAATGTGTTTGAAGTTCCTCACCGATCTGCCAGTAACACTTCACATTAGGGACAACAATAAATTAACTATAAATCGACTAAATGTTTTAAGAACGGAGAGAAATAAATGGCAGGCCAGGATGCTTACTTGATATTGGCATCTGTTTTGCTACCCAGCACAATATCATGCAACCTTCCTATAGAATGGTTATGCGTCTTGCATTTATGTCTGTAAACCAAAAACGTTGGGTATAACTATATTTTTCTCACAAATTGGTTGCAGGACTCTTGAGGCTGTAGGGCTGCTTAGCTAATATGTATGGCGACTTCCTGCATATGTGTTAAACCATGCTGCATCAGCTGCTTGGTGTTTTCACGGCATATTTACAGATGCGTTGCGTGTATAAAGCAAGCAGGTTAAAACACAGGAAAAACAATAATACGGGAACACCTCTAGTGCGTGCCTACATCCCAAGTATATCAAATATTTATCTTCCACTCTGTGGCCTGTAATTGTTAAAGAGGTAATCTTTTTGTTTTATATTTGGGTCGTGACGCTTTGAGAGAATTGTATTTGTGTTTGACAGCAAGTGTACTTGAACAAATAACTGAACTTAATAATGACAAAACACCCTTCATAATTTCTCCGTGGAATAAGCTGGCACATATGTATAGCTGATTGAACTGTTTATTTTTGGCTGTGATGGTAATGAACAAATAGCAAATGCAAGTTCAGATTGGCGTGGTCTGTGGCGTCTGCTTAGGCTGTGACATTTTGCTTTGCAACCAGAGTTACTTGTGGCCACATATACAACAAAGCCATATCACGTGGTTTTTTAATGAGATTACCATATCACATACCACTGAGTCTTAATATGAGTCAAGAATTGCAGATATCTCCAGGTTGTCACTACAAAGGGATCCTAAACCAACACAACGTTGCAATTTAGTCGTGGTGTTGCAGCTGTGTACGACTCCACAATGAATGCATAGCCGGGATAATTTTTTCTATTTTCTGTCGCAATAGTAATGTTACACATATTGAATGACACAAAAGAGGTCTCCACTTATTTCGCTTTTTTTCGCTATGCTTCATTCAATGGCTTGTCTCTTCTTGCCATACGTGTGCTCCTCCTCACTGTGCAAGGAGCAAGAGCTGTGGGCACACAAACACGTGTTTTAAACAAAGTTGTTGTAATGTGAAAACTGAGGGGCTGAACACTTCCAAATGGCTCAAATAGTATGAGGGATTGTTTCTAGACACTTTTTGGGCACCCAAGGCTAGTTGATCATCTGCAGTTGTAATTGTTGATCAGGACACTATTCTGTGGTCGTTGACACATTCGCTTGAATAGCTAAATGTACTTGGATGTGGCTTGGCACCCTAAAGGCAATTATATACAGAACTAGGTTTCAATGTGTAAGCAAAATCTGTTCAGTATAAATCATACAAAATAATATCTGAAAATCAGAAAATATTCAAAGAAAAGCTCAGGAAAAGACTAAGTGGTTTCCCCTGGAACGTGGAGGAAATAGCCTGCTTTTAAGAAGTTATTAGACAGTCTAGTAGTATTGACAATACACGTGCTATAAAATATTGCGATGTGGTGCTTTTCATGCATGTTATATTGAGAGGGGTTTTAATATAACTGTTGTCCTTTGCCCTTTATTACTGAAATTGTTAACATAGTTTTAATACATTATTGCTTTATAACTTTTTGTTTTATGCAAATCATGTGCTTACCTAGTCGGTAAAGCTTGATTTTGGATAAAATCATAAATTCTCCAATTTTTGTACTATACAGCAGGTTACTTTTTAAATTAGGCCACTGTAGATGTGAACGCAATTAGTGACGTGCTTGATTATTGCATCACTATCACCGCAATAACTACACCTGCTACAAGTGCAGAGTGTGACAAAATTAATGGCACTTAACATTACTGGCCGCAAACACTTTTATGCCTCAAATGTTTTAGAAAGCATAGTAAATTTGTGCGTAATTTTTTCACAACTAAATATTGTGGCCATACTCAAAGCACTTTCCACTCTTTAAGGTCCTCACACTATTTGGTGTTCAACAGAAGTATCAATGCCATATCCTTCCTTTGTCAGCTTACTCACCACTCTATGAATGAGAATTAACAGACGACACTACCCATGAATATATAGGGATGATATAAAAGTAATTTCAATGTGATCGTCTAAAAACGTGAACCAATTAGTACCTTGTCGCCAAAATATCTTTTTCTTCGCTTTTTTTCACAATTTTGTTAAAGTTATTTTCGAAAATAGTTCCTATAGTTTGTTTGGCATCATTGTCTGTTATTTCTCGTTATAATGGGTTCAGAAAAGACAAAGAACCCTTAAATTTATAGTTCTTTTCTTTACTCATGAATATGAAACACTGAATCTTATTCATCTTAGCGGAGTATGACTTGTTTTTAATCATTCGTGCGTGTGTTCGTGTATGTGTATTAGGTGAGAGGGCACACCATTGCCACCTCATAAGGTTTGCAGATTTTCTGAGAACTAACAGACGCATATTGCTGCCAAAGAAGTATAGGGGATATTTGAAGTAAATGCAATGCAATGGTCACGAAAGAAAATGGAACAAAAGATAGCTTGCCATGGCAAAAGACTGAACTTGCGACCTACGAATAAAAAGTGTGGTGCTTTAACAACTGTGCTACCACAGCAGCTATCGCCCCCTCCGCTTTGTACGGTATATTTCGTAACATTCTGTTCGCCATGATCCCGTGTTCAAGGTCAGTGTACCTCATGACCACACTTTAGCATGTTCACAATCATTACTCCCTAAGACGTCAATAGATTAGAAAACTGACCTGAATTATTAGTAAGCATCACCGACCCCACTCGATTTAGGAATACACTAATAAACTCATATACTTGAACTACAATAATCGGCGTAAGTGTTATTGACTGCTTAGTGTATTCTTTGCGGTTTTAGTTCAGTTGTACTTTCATAAAGTGTACTCCTTGCATGCAAAACTTCATCACTATATTTATCTTCATGTTAAATTTGTTTACATAATCCTGTAGTTATTTTGTTGTTCATCTGTATTTCTGCCCCTCCCCCAAAATGTACAAACGTACTCTGAGTGTTTTACAAATGAATAAATAAATAAATAAATATGTGTACCTAATCGTCGGAGAGTCAGTCAGTCTCGCTTGTTGCCATCATGGCTAGTGTGGGACACCCTTTTTTTTGCTATTGGCCCCACGTAGCTTGTGATGTTATTACAAGCTGACAGCCTGACGCTCTTTCGCCTAATGCACCTATATACCTCATAAAATGGGCAGGGAGATAACTGTCATGGTAGCGCAGTTGGTAGAGCATCAGACGCGTTATTGAAAGGTCACAGATTTCGTCATTGCGCAGGCGAAGCCGCCTTTTCATCCACATTAACTTCTTCTCGATTTCATTACAATTACTTCCATTATTATCCCTAATACCATTTCTGGCAGCATTGTCAGTTATCAATAAAATCGTTTCTAACAGGGAAAAACGAGCCCTTAATCGTACGCTTTTTTCCTTCATTCGTAGTGAGAAACTTGTCAAGGTAGGCTTGGTGCCGTGAGGTTGTATACGAAGAATAATTGGTGAGCTGTTAGCTCTTAAAACTATCGCGTGCCGCGTGCCGCCAGCAGGCGAAAAAACGTGTCCCACACTCGCCATAATGGTAACAAGCAGCCTGACCGACTCTTCCACGATTAAATGCACATATATACAGTACAAAGGGGAAGGGGAGATAGCCGCCATAGTACCTCAGCTGGTAGGGCATCGGGTGCGTTATTCGAAGGTCGCAGGTTCAGTCCCTGCCCAGGGCAGGGTATCTTTTTTTCTTCTAATTTTTTTTCTCCACAATCACATTATAAATACTTCCAAAAATAACCACTTTACTTTCCTTAACAGCATTGTCTGTTAGTTCTCATTAATAATGTGCCTAACAAAGAACAAGCCTTCTACAGTACAACTCTATTCTTCTTGCAGATCTTCTGGTGTTTCCTAAAAGGTACCTAATAATCTGAAGAGGCTAACAGAATGTGCCAGTGTCAGAGTGGGCTCTCGTAGTGAATACAAGTAGGATATGTTGTGAAGAATCAACCATTCTGCCATTTGCCTAAGGAATGGCTACAGGACATGGTGTTGGATGCACCTTGTTATGTTTGAATTGAGCTACTTTCAATTCTATTTTTATACAGTGCATGGGCTAGACATGACGGTATCACATACTTTAATGCCAGAAAGTACATGCAGGGAGCAATGTTATAAGAATGTAATGGCATAAGGATAAGGTGAAAACTGCACCCTCAACGATGATGGACAGAGAACACAGGGAGCAGGCATTATTTCTTCTGCCCAACCTTGTGAAGTGCGAGCTGTTTTCACCTCATTCTGATCAACTAACTAGATCGAAATGTCTTGTTCTTGTGCGTAAGATGCTCTACAGGAAACTAGGTTTGGTTCAAACTGCGTGTGTCGTTCAGCATATAAGTTGTCAGGTTAAAGAGTTCATGCAGACCAGATGGTGTATAACAGGACACCCGTTTAACATATTACCATGGCTTGAAGCATAAAGCAATTAACGGAACCGAATATTAATTTTTAAAGTAGCTTTTTTGTGCATTGGAAAGCTTACTTGTCTGAGTGTATAATTATGTAGTGAAAGAAGAGAATTTACGGGGCTTGATTCTTTTTTACATGCCGTTCATGAGTACAATAAATGGTCACACAGATATTGTTGGAAACATTTTAAGACGTTTCGGATCTCTGACATCTATGAAGTGTCACACAACACACGCTGCAAAAGTGGGAGGTCAGCATGACAGCTTTATATGTTTATGCACTGCAGTTTGCTGCGAAAGCATGCATTTCACGTGCATGTGAAATGCACGTATTTGCCACAGTTTGCCACGATGGCAGTGCTGCTTTTTGAGGGTTGACTCCTCTGCGTAAGCAGCAAGAATAGTTTTGGAACAGGTAATATGAATATATGCTGTAACTTCAACCACTAATCTTTTTGCATGTTAAAGCATCAGACTATTTGCAGTAAACAGACAGTGCATGACATACTGATTTTAGGTTTTTTAAGTGCGATTCAAAAAGGAAATGCTACTCAAGTTGCAAAAAGAATGCAGTGAAATTCACCTTCAATCACACAATCTGGACACTTGTCAGTCTCTTTAATCTAGAAATTCTTATCGAAATTTTTAGCTGAATGGGTTGGTATTGATATTGAATTTCGTGCATTGCTCATGAGTAGAACCATAGACTTGTGTGCTTCAACAGACAACACCTTGTGGACTTTTTGCATTCGTGCCCCATACTAGAGTGCACTTGAAATTTGTCACGCAATCTTTGCGTATTTTTAGTATCGTTGTGCGATCTGTGTCAGCTTAAACTATGCCATGAAAGTGGCAGACAGCATCCAGCTAATGTTGTTTCCGTGTGCAACAGTAGGTGTGGTTGTGCTAAATGACCTTTCTTTATATACAGTAAATAACAAACTTGCTCCTTTAGTGTCAAGTGCACGTTTTGATCGATTGTAAACTTTTGCGTATGCGAGGCCTTAAAATTTAAATGAATTCTTTAGTGTGCCACGAGGAAATGTGTGTTCTGCGAAAAATCTTATATCATTATATACAAATCTTAAGGCCTTGTCTACAACTTTGTGCAGGTTGATCATGAGCAGAAAACGAGGAGCGGCAGCAGCGCCTAGAAAAAAGCAAACTCCCTCCAAGCTCCCCAAGCTGTCTTCGACACGAACAGGCAAATGACTCTGTGACATTGCTAACAATTTCAAGGAGTGCCTTACCAGTACACTGTGCTGCTCTTTCATCACGGAAGACAAATGTGACCATTCCAGAGGAACTTCAACCTGTGTATTGTGAGTGTTTCAGTGGTTTTCTTTTTGTCGAGCCAGCAGTCAAGAATTCATGTGGCAGATTCAGCCAGGATGGCTAGAGGGAGTCGGGCAGACATGTGTGAACATTTTTCTAGCCAAGTAGTGGTAATTTTAGCATTGGTCCTGCTAGAGTTACTGCCACACATGACAAAATCTTCGTTCCCTCTGTAAATGTACAGATGTGTCAGGGAAGATTAGCTGCATTAGTCGTTACTATAACTGATAGCCGCCAACAATCTTCTTTGTACAGGAGTTTTGTTCCTCATTTATGAGTGTTAAGCCCTCCAAAAAAAAATGCTACGCGTCTACTTACGGAAGGCCCCAAGGCCCTACTTGTAGGTTTTTTCGGCTTGCTATCATAAGCACCTATTTTGGGTGAACGAGACCATTTTAAACATCTACACCAAAAAATTAGGGTGACCGGTCGGTTCGTGGCCATCATGTTTCTCGCAACATTTTGTAATCATGTTGTGCATTGCGTCCTTAATCTGGTTCGTGTTCATAGAAGACAGTTACGCAGTTTTAGGAGACCGCAAGTACCGCATTGTAGTATAAAAAGCCAGGAAGCAACCTATCAATATTTTTATGAACACAGTTGCTTAATCTGAAGCATGATACATCATTGAACTTTCATGCATATTCATCAATGTAAGCTCAGTTTAGTGTTATCCAAAATGAAGATGAGAGCCGACAAATGGAAACATCTAGTGGAGTAATGAGGGTGAACAGTGGGAGTGCCTTAGGCAGGCTGGTCGATGTTACAATAGGAGGACCTATTTTTGTAGAATTCACCTTGTCATTCTTGGCGTGTTAGTTTAAATGGGGTTAGTAATGACATCTTTTGGTGTAGGCGTGTGTGCCTGTTGGCAATGTTCGTCTGAAAAAAAAAACCTATAAATCAGAAGAGTGCTGCCTTCGCTTTCTTTCAAGTTAGGTTGCGATGATACAAAGTGTTCTCCTGTCGAAAGATGGGGGTAAGGGAAGCAAAAAAATGTGAAAAAAAGAAAAGAATAAAAAAGAAAGAAAAGGGGGATGCAAAGTAAAAGTAGTGTGTACACCGGTCCTTCTCTTTGTTCGTGTATTCTACTTCGTATTCTCCATTTTATTCTTTTTTTTTCCTTCTTTTCTTTTTTCACCTTTTCTGACATTTTCATTGTCCCACCTAGTGCATGAATCAATGACATGTGGCTTTGCTATAGCAAAAATGTCTATGTTCTGTTGGATTGAACAGTGCATTGCACTTCATTCAGTTTGATTACAGGCTTATCAGTCTCGAATAAGTGCTTCCAATCACCACAAATGATCAAATGAAAAGTTAGCGCCTGGCTCTTAGTATACTGGTACATAGCTTGTGTCTTAGACAACTCAGAATGAATGTTGGTTTTTTGTTGTTTATGGTAATGAATTTATCCAACAAGAAAATATATTGCCTTGTCAATTTGACAGACCTGCCTTTCTTTTTCTTCCCTATGCAGACATTGTATGTAAGGAAGGCAGTAACAGAGAGGTCATAGTTTGAGCTTCGGAAAAATAAATGATGGCAGTGAGGTCATTCTACATCAAACATCCCATTCATTTTGCAAACCATACCAAATATATTTTGTAAAAAAATATTGTCCTCATTTACTAAATTGAAAACAGCAAAATGCTAAAATATATCGCAGAGAACAAAATTTTAGGTCACGTGGGTGCCTTCAGGACTTCCCAAGATGTCGTCTGGGTGTTTGTAAATAAATATTTAAAAAATACTGCCTCCTCTGCACCAAATTTGGTCTAGGTAATAAGTAAAGGTGCTTTTGTTCTGTACCTGAAGCTCAGTAATACTAGCGAAGTTTTTTCACCACATCGAAAGCAAGAAAGCAGTTCTCTTTATATGGCATGTTATGAGATTACACTTTTTGTTATAAAGACGAAAATAATTTTTGAAGTTTACCAACGATGGCTGTGTTCGCATTTGGTATAGGGCAGTATCTGTCATGCATTTCGCCATGGCCGTCAATGGGAGACTTCAAAAATCATTTCCTTCATTGAAACGAAAATTGTAATAATAAAAGTTGCCATATAACAAGAACTATTTATTTGCTTTAAACTTACACATAAAAGTAATTTTATTTAGACGAACACTTAGTGCCAATTGCATCTCAATGTGGACAAAAATAATGATATAGCGAGATTTGTGATCTGGACCTAAGGATTTTTTTTTCACAAAATACACCTTCTGTGGAGTAAGTATTTATTGTTCAAATATTCATAAAAACTGCAGTATTGCCATAGAAAAATGCAAACAATAAACAGTTTGGCTGAATTCTTCAAAGCCTATGTGGCGGAAAAATTATACTAATATTACTCGGCTGCAAATACTTTAAAAAAACACCTTTACTCAATATGTAAATTGAATTTGATATGACAAGAAAATGCGGTACTTTTAAAATTTCTCACAAACAACGCTCACACGACACTCTGCGAAGTTCTGAAGGTGCCCACGTGACCACAATTTTTTTTTCTTTAATATATTTCCGTGAATAACTGTTTTCAAAGGAGAATGTTAGCACTATTTTTAATATATATCTGTGATGGTCGCCAGGCAGTATGGTTTGGATGGTTGGTGTAAAATGGCCCAGCGGGAAAAACAACTAATTCCTCGGTATATTTTGACGTTCGGGCTATTTGGAAAGCATTTTGTTGTTAGCAGCGATTGACTTCAGCCTTTGTCTTCACGCTTAGGCCCAGAAACAAACCACAAGCAAGCAAAAAAAGTAGTCCTAACAGTCGTCCAGTTTCGCTGTTTCAAGGCTTGTGCAGCCTAGTTTAGTGCAAGCTTTACCATTTTGTTTTCAATTAGGATTCAACCAACAGGTTTTGGAGGCACAGTGCGTTTTCAGCTAATTTGTTTTACCCTAGTTGTTTAGATAAAAACCGGCAAATAGAAGTAAAAATACCATTACGAAGACATTGTAAGTAACAAAGAAGAGATCTGCCTTCTTTTTTTTTCCGGTGCTTTGCCTGAATGCTGTGCTTTTTGTGGTATAGTTCATTGTCTAGTGAACATAGGCCTTAAAAACTAACATTAGCGATGTTGAGCCTAATTTTTCGGTTCTATGATGGTAACCAGATTAAAAATTTTGACTTCAAACTTATTGTTCTCTTGATCATTTTCTCTTGCATATTCATCTTTCAGTGTATTAGTCAACTTTGTTATAAGGAAACGTGATGTCATAATAGGGTCACTTTTTACAGGGTCGTTCAGTTTAACCGTATCTTTTACATTCCTAATAGAGCAGTTATTTTCAATATCGGTATTAAAATTAGGATGAGCATGCTGTATGTACTAAGGTGTAAGCACTTACAGATAGCAATGCACCCAACTCTTCTGTTGGCAGTTAATTTCTGTTACTCTTGATTGATACGTGTGGTGTAACGCCCCAAAACCACGGCATCATTATGAGAAGCGCTGTAGTGGGGGGCTCCGGAAATTTCCACCACTTCGGGTTCTTTAACGTGCACGCAAATCTGAGCACAAAGGCCTACAGCATTTCCGCTTCCATCGTGAATGGAGCCGCTGCAGACGGAATTTGATACCGCGAACTGCGGGTCAGCAACCGAATTTCTGTTATTTTTGCTCCCCTATTTCTGTGCAGGTGCCCGGGCTATAGTACTCGGGATTGCACAGATTTGTAATGTCAGCTGCCTGATCGTGCTTGCTTTCATGGTGAATTTAGCCTTAATTGTTTCCATAGTTTCAAGTCAAAATTGTTCAAGATGCCAGCTCTGCGCACAAACTGTATAGATTAAAAGCCGCGAATGCACTTGTACGCCCTATTAGGTGTACATTGAGGGATTTTACTGGCTGTTTCTAAAGCTTTAGTGTACAGGAGGGATTTCAATAATAAATGTATAATGACATTTCAATGGATTATCTCTACCAATGAAAATCATGACAACAACCTAGTTATTTTTACTGTGATAAGCAAGCTGTTTTCTTGCATGTGACAGAACCATTTGTACACTTCTTTCTTCAAAGTGTCACATATGCATAACATGATGGATTGTGGGGCTTTGATTTTCAGTTTCATTCTGTGCGTTGTATTTCTTGTGCATGTGAACTAAGGTCCTTACATGTGTGTCTGACATCATTTGTACCAATCATTTACATTTTCAGGTACTTATGAAGGACGCATCAAGGTCTACGGTAGTGACATGCTGTATCCACAGTGGTGCCTGAGCTTCAAGCAGCACTTTTCTGATCTCCACAAGTCATTCAAGAGATAAACCCAGCCCCACACTTTGAGAGTGCTATGATTATTATTATGTTTAATGATTTTGTTGAAAAATTGCTGTTACATCATGTTGTGTGCCACCATCCTGTCGCTTAGGTGAAGCTGGTTAAATTAAGGTGCAGTCACCTCATTCGCGTATCATCAACATTGTTATAGGGCTATTCGCAGCTGTAGCATACATAAAATAAAAAACTTATTCATTGTAGCAGGGCTGGTGCGCATAATAATGCTTTTCTATTGCACTTATTAACTTTATAAGTTTTTATTTTTCAAGTCCTGCTTCGAACGTTGCATTATTTTGTTGCAATGTAACCACCATTTACGATCGCAAGCATGTTAACTCAGAAGTTTTGTAACATTATATTTTACAGCTAATTTTGCTTCCGTATTGCGACAATTGAAAAGATGACTGTGATTCGTTCCCTCATCATGCATCTTTAGGAAATACAGTGATTTGTACACAGTATTACAAGTATGCAAGATGTGGACGTCTATTCAATTTACACATTATATTGCATTGCACCCCGTTCGGGCGGTCATTTCATTTCCACATAATTAATACGGCTTTCCTTATCTGCGGAGCTTCACGCATGATGCGGCTTTCCTTAACTGCGGACCTTTCCGCCTCATGCGGCTTTCCTTATGTGCGTACCTTTCCGCATCTTGGGCTTTCTTTATCTGCGAACTTTTCTGTATCATACGGCTTTCTGTAGTTTATAATGATGTGCAGAAACCATACATACTGAACGCTTCAGTAGGGACGCTTGAGTGGGTTGTCAGACACGGGACGGCACCGCCCGCTAGGCAATATGGCGGCGACCCCGCTAAATAGGTCTATACGGTCATGTGCACGTTGTGAAACGAGGGACCCATACAGGCGCAAGGTTCAACTCTTTCATTCTCCTCCTTCTTCCTCTCTTCTTTCTCTGCAAAAAAGGCACGGGAAAAGAAAAAAAAAGATGTTGCATTCAACACTCGGTGTTTCCAGATGGTCTCCCTCCCAAAGTACTGAGCGAGACTAATGCCGCTTTGCTTCACTGACCTGACGAGAACCGGCGCATTCAGCTCTGTATGGCCAAAGAGCAATCATAGAAAAACAAATGTTTTACCCTGCTACGTGTTTGTTATATCCATCTTGCCAGGATAAGACTGATGGCTTATGCAGTGTAATAAATATTTGGCGGAAAAAGGTGTGCATGCGTGACTATCGTCAGTTGTAGTCTGCCAGAAAACGTACTCTTTTTTCTTCACTGGGGCGCACAAGCACCAATGCGCCAACTTCTACGTGAGTGCGCATACGGACTACCACCGCAAACCGTGCGTGTAAGACACTTTCCGTAACCTACAAAAATGTTCTTCCGTAGGCTTCTATTACTGAGTGGAACATGAGTGACCGTTATAAAGCAGGACAAACCTGGATGTCCTATAATGATATTGTAACCCGCTACGGTGGTGAAGTTGCACTACCCTGCTGAGGTGCACGTCACTTGGTTTAATCGCGGCCGCATTTTCGATAGAAATAAGAATGGTTGAGAGCCGAGTTTTTATTTTGAAAATAGGCGCATGTAAATTACCCACATAGGTCGAAATTCCGGAAGCCCTCCTCTACGGCATCTCTTATAATCATATAGATGTCAGACCCAACAAATATTATTCTTAATTTAACTCTACTAACCGTCAGTTAAATCTCTTTAGCAGTGATATAACGAATTGAACTGTTAATACCCCAAAATTTATGCACGAGTGCAGACACACAAACTTTCGATTCCCTACATACATTTTGCTTCTCTCATTTCTCTACGTAAAATTTAAAATGATGGAACGAGTAATGAATGACGAAGAAAAAGTACATAAGGCCCCCTCTCTCTTTTTTTTCTCTAAAACAAAAAAGAATACATAAAAAGGGGGCGAAAAAATGAAAATATGTTAGCGTGTGCTTTCGGTGCTGCATTTGAAGCCGTGTGCGCAGGCATCAAGTTTCCGTTTGCTATACGTAGAGCCAAAATGTAGAGCCAATGATGTCGCAAGAGAAAACGACGCCCTTCATCTTTCTCTATTTGTTCTCCCCAAACAAAAAACATAAAAAGCAACATGAAGATGTCCTCAGCAATTACGAGGTGGGCTCCCTCCTTTAGCCCTTACTGAGTGCATTAGCTCGGTGATCGGACAAAAATCGGTGCATTCTGCCCACTATTGGCGATAGTATACGAGCAGCCGTTCTACACAACTAAATATACTCAATTACGCGACTGTTAGTTCCATCTCGACGAATTACAATCGACAGCTTTTGCAGCGCGTTAAATTATGTTTGCTGCAAACTACAATGGTGTGTCACTACCGTTCATTCTCCTACAACAGAAAACGTACTGCGTTTCTTCGTTTGGGCGCACAAGCACGAATGATCAAAACGTTTACGTATGAATGACTGGACGCTAACAGGCTGGTGACCACAGTCGACCACGTAAGACTTTCTTCAAGGGATCAAACATCTGTTGCGTGAGATTTCATAACAAATCGGCATACTTGTGACCGATGTATATAAGAAATTATTTGATTTCCCTTAAATGCTCTTATAACCCGCCACAATGGTCTAGTGTTCAAGGCACTCGACTGCTGTACCACAAGTGGCGAGGTTGAATTCAAGCGACAATATAGAGGGAGATGAAAATGCTTCTGGCCCGTTTGCTTAGATAAGGCGCACATTATTTACCCCAAATGTTTGAAATTTCTGAAGCCCTCCTTCACGGCATCTCTTATTATTTTATGGACCTTACACTTCAACAATTATTATTCTCAATGCTGTTCTACCAACCGGAAGTAAACTCTATTGAGCAGAGATATCACAATATTGAACTTACATGCGTGACACAATTGCACACGCGTGCGTGCGTATCAAGCTTTGATTTACTACACGCATTTACTTTTTGCCTGATGTTACGGCTGGGCTGGACGCCAGACCCTAATCACCGGTTGCGTGACATGGTGCCGAGCGGATGAGTTCTCTACCGCAAGCCCAAGGATGTCACGGACATTAGGCTCAGGCAGAGACAGGCATTCGGAAAACCTTACAGACGCTTTTTAAGATCATGGAAGATAGAAACGGATACTTCCGAATGATTCGTCGACAAGTTACCACTCGGTCGCTCTTGAAATATCCGTCATTATCTACAGTGCGAATGCCTTAGAATACAAAAGCCTAATTCCACCCTGAATGTCAGCATTTTCTTACGCCCAAATGACCGAGTCGTAATCGGTGCCCACTTCACCCCCTTCTCTTTATTACAGGGCCGTTTTGCAGGATGAGAGAATGTTGAACCTCGTTGCCTTGCACGAACCTGGTGGGCGAACCTACATTGACGAGTGGTTGGTAAGCATAATGCAGGCGACTAATTGGAAATATGTGTGTGTCACAAACACACTTGGCACAATGCATTCGCTGTCTCTCACCATTTCTGCCGCTCACCAATAAACATTCTGCAAGTTCAGTTGACAAGATCAACCCACCACATATGCCCACAAGGAAGGTGACTAGTTTTCATAAAAAACCAGGCTGGTCTAGGGACATTCTTTTTGCTTTGTAACAATGACCATGTGGCGAAACGGGTCGGTGCCACTTCTGCGCCTGCGCATCGCGGCGATGCCTCCAAACACGGGCGCCGGCGATAAGAACACTCTCGCCCGAAAGAAGCAAGAAAACTGTGTGTGCGCCCCGATTCAGCGGCAGTAACTGTAGAACCTTCAGGGCGGAAATATTCAAGTTATGTTGTCCCACATCTGGTGACCCGGAAAACGAACGTACCGCACCGCCAGGACCGACGAGGAAAACCTTCCTGCCATTTACCAAAAAGTACAGCAACTGCAACAACAATTGCAGGCCCAGCCGCAAGTGATCCAGAACCAAGAGCAGCAGCTCCGGGAACAGCAGCAGCGCAATGAAAAGAAGCACTCTCGTCCGACGACCGTGCACCACCCCTTTTGGGTCACGCCCCCCAATACTTCGCTCAAGTGGTCCCTGCCACCTCGGGTGCCTCCATTGCTGCGGCCGCCACCAACACGGACGTTTTTCGCGTCGCCGTCAAATTTCCACCGTTTTGGGCAGAGGCGCCTGACGTGTGCTTCGCTCATGTCGAGGCGCAGTTTTCCACGGCACGCATCACCCAGGACCGGACGCGCTATGACTACGTCGTCGCCCATCTAGACTCTCGCTATGCGGATGAGGTTCGCGATATACTTGTGAATCCCCCGGCTGATGACCGTTACCTACACCTGAAGAGGGAACTGATTCGCAGGCTCTCACCTTCTCAAGACGAGAAGGTGTGTCACCTACTCCAGCACGAAGAACTCGGTGACCGCAAGCCATCGCAGCTCCTGCGTTACATGCGTGACCTCTTGGGCAGCACCCCGGTCGACGACTCCCTCCTCCGTATCATCTGGCTTCAGCGTCTACCCGCACATGCGCAGGCCATCCTGCACGTGCAGCCGAATCTGCCGTTGGACCAGCTCTCTCAAATCGCTGATCAAGTCGTCGAGATTCCGTTGCCAGCATCGCCTCTCACCATCAACGCCGTTGACACCCGACAGTCCAGCAGCGAGCTCGCGCGCCGTATAGACGAAATCACCCGTCAGCTGGACTCAATTCAAAGGCGCCTGGATCAAAGCCCGAAGCTGCCTCCAAAAAGAACGCTCCCAAAGCAAAGAAAACAACGCCACTTCATCGCACGGAAACGGTAACGGACCCTGCTAGTACCTTCGCCGCTTCGGGGACGAAGCCCGGAAATGTCAACCACCTTGCTCAGCTGGACGTCAGGGAAACTTCAACGGCAGCCCGTAGAGACGGGCGCGAGCTGCCAACTTAGAGGCCGTCGCATATTTGTCGCCGACCAAGTCACAAAGCGGTGGTTCCTCGTCGACTGTGGCTCCGACATCTGTTGCTTTCCCCGATCCTTCCTGCGTGACAAGTGTCCTTGCGCGTCCTTTGAGCTCAACGCGGCGAACCATTCGACCATCAAGACCTACGGCTCACTCCGCCTTAACATCAACCTCAAAAACCAGTGTCGATATTTTCCATGGAATTTCGTCATCGCCGGCGTCGCAGAGCTGATCATCGGGTCCGACTTCTTGGCGTACTACAATCTTCTACCTGACTGCTGATATCACCAACTTATCGACGCTACAACCGGCCTCAGGACGCCGGGCCAACGTGCGACCACCCAACAGCCTAACGTCAAGGCACTCACCATTGGGAACCAGTCGCCATACCATGGCATCCTCGCAGAATTTCCCGACCTGACTCGACCTAGCGGGCGTCCGCGAGAGGTGCGCCACTATCCGTGCACTACATTCGTACTACTCCCGGCCCCCCGGTCTCATGCCGCGCTCGTCGGCTAGCCCCGGACCCCCTACGAATCGCATAGGCCGAATTCGAAGCCATGCTCCGCGAAGGTATTGCCTGCCACTCGGAGGGACCCTAAGCCTCACCGCTTCATCTGGTAGTAAAGAAGACCAACGGCTGGCGCCCCTGCGGAGATTATCGCGCCCTCACCGCCCGCACCGTCCCCGACAGGTACCCCGTCCGTCATATACAGGACTTTGCACACCGCTTAGATGGCAGCCCTATCTTCTCAGTGGTGGACCTCGTGAAGGCCTTCACACAAATTCCTGTAAGCCTGGATGACGTCCCAAAGACCGCAATTATCACGCCTTCCGGGCTATTCAAATTCCCTTTCATGAGTTTTGGTCTCCACAACGCGGGGCAAACCTTTCAACGCTTCATCGACGACGTCGTCCACGGCCTGGACTTCTCTTTCGTCTACCTAGACGACATCTTGATCTTCTCCTGCAACAAAACGGAACATCGCGAACACCTTCAACTGTTCCAGCGCCTCGACGAACACGGCTTACTCATAAACCTTCAGAGGAGAACGCTCGGCGCCCCCGTCGTCACGTCTCTTGGCCGTGAAATCTCTGCAGAAGGAACTAGACCCTTGCCTGACCGCATCCTGGCCCTGCAAAATTACGCGCTGCCTGCCACAGCGAAGGACCTCCACCGTTTCCTGGGCCTGTTCAACTTTTACAGGCACTTCGTGCCTAAAGCGGGCACATATCAGGCCCCTCTTCATGATGCGTTGGCCGGCCAACGCGGCAACCATCCAGTCACTCGGACCCCAGCCTTAACGCAAGCGTTCGAGCACTGCAAAACTGCCCTCTGCAACGCTACGCTGCTCTCCCATCCCAAGCCAGAGGCGCCCCTGGGTCTTTTCACAGACGCCTCTAGCACCGCCATCGGAGCCTCTCTCATGCAGCGTGTGGGAAACAACTGCCGCCCCTTGGCGTTCTTCTCGAAAAAACTCTCTTCGCCGAAGCCGCCCCCGCCTTCCGGCAGCGTCGGCGATGCAACCCCGCCTCCTGCGCAGACGACCTGGCCAGCCTACTACAGAGAGCTCCTCGCCATCTACGAAGCAGTCCACCACTTTCGCCACATCCTCGAGGCACAGCACTGCACCATATACACCGACCATAAACCTATCACTTACGCCTTCTCCCAACGCCGCGAAAAACTTCCACCGGTCCAAAAGAACCAGCTGTCCTTCATCGCTCAATTCACCACAGATATCCGCCACATCAGCGGAAAGGAAAACATGGTCGCCGACGCACTCTCTAGCGTCTAGGCTGTCGAGCTACCAACCGTTACAACCGACACCCTCGCCGAAGCTCAGTAAACGGACACCGAACTCCAGCAGCTCCTCTAGAATGGCTCTTCCCTTCAACTTCAAAAAGATACCATCCCTGGGTCAACGGACGCTCTCAACTGTGAGATATTAATAGGACGAGTGAGACCATACGTTCCTTCTTTGCATCGTCAAAGCCTCTTCAACCTGTTACACAACCTCAGTCATACCGGCATGCGAGCTTCTACACGCCTCGTGACTGAACGGTACGCGTGGCCCTCAATGCAATGGGACTGCCGCACCTGGGCAGGCACATGCATTCAATGCTAGCGCGCCAAAATCAACCGGCACGTCACGTCGCCACTCGGAGAATTCCCCCTCCTGACGGAACGGTTCCAGCACGTCCACATCGATATCATTGGCCCCCTCCCACCAGCCGGCCCTTACCGCTATTGGCTCACCACCAACAATCGTTACACTCGTTGACCCGAGGTATGGCCGCTCGAAAGGATCACCGCACAAGACGTCGCATCAGCCTTCTCCGGCTGGGTTTCACGCTTCGGCACTCCTCGTCGAGTCACTACGGATCAAGGAAGGCAATTCGAATCTCAACTATTCAGGATCCTCGGGCTCTCCACCGGGTTTGAGCGTTCACGGACAACTAGCTACCACCCTTGCGCCAACGGGGTGATTAAACGGTTTCACCAGCAGTTCAAAGCAGCCATTATGTGCCATCCTCACTCAACCTGGCTCGAAGCCCACCCCGCCGTCGCTCTCGGTCTGCGCGCAACTTTCAAGCCACACAATCAAGCCACGCCCGCGGAACTGGTCTACGGGGAGCCGCTTCGCCTACCTGGAGAACTCCTCTCCGCTCCGATCTCTGATGTAACCAGCTCGGGCCCTGCAGACTTCGTCACTCGACTCCGTCGCACAATGGCTGCGCTGCGCCCCTCACCAGCGGCTCGCCACACCAAGCCGACCCCGCTCGTGTTTGAGGACCTGGCAACATGCTCGCATGCCTTCCTCCGCGACGACACCGTACGCGCACCTTTCCAGCCGCCTTACTCCAGACCTTGCAAAGTCATCTGTCGCGACGACAAAGCATTCACCCTGCAAATCGGTGGAAAGGATATACGCGTTTCCATCGACCGCCTAAAGCCATCATACATCCTTTCCCAGGAGCCTACAGACCCCGGCACGCCTCCCGTAATTCGCCGACAACAGCCCGCAACGCCTAGGCTCGCACCCTAAACCACCCGCCTTGGTAGCCAGGTGCGGGTCCCCAAACGTCATCAACCCTGACGGCTCCTATGTGCGTGGGGGGGGGGGGTGTGGCGAAACGGGTCGGCGCCGCTTCTGCGCCTGCGCGTCGCGGCAATGCCTCCAAACACGGGCACCGGCGATAAAAACACTCTCGCCCGAAAGAAGCAAGAAAGCTGTGTGTGTGCCCCGATTCAGTGGCAGTCGTTGTAGAACCTTCAGTGCGGAAACATTAAAGTTATGTTATCCCACAACCACACACTCTAAGTCAGGTGCTGGATAACGAACTGCACAGAGGCGGCGCGCTCCTGCGTACTGAATAAATCCTGCCTATATGGAGCCCAGCAATAAAAAATAGCCGTGACATCTGCGCGGCACAAACGTCACGCATACAGACGGTAAGAGCAGGCGCAAGAAAGAAAAAAAATAAAAAATGGAGAGCCACCATATCCGTCGCGCCAGCGTGGTGTCAGCAGCCGGCATCAACTTACGCAGAGCGTTCAGCCACAAGCATGAGCACGAAAAAAAAAGCGAAACGCCCCTCCCACCTTCGCCCTCACGCCAGCTGGGCGCATGGCGCCGGTGTGACGTTCATTGTCGCCTGCATGCCGTGGCATTTGTGCGTCACCGTTTCGTCCCGCTGTCTTGTGATGGTCGTTTTTGTAAGAGATGGTCAGAGACGGAAACATTTTCCAGTGCTATATGGCACACTTTATTCAAGATATCATACATCTCTTTGCATTTAGGCATACACTGGGATGTGAAGTGCCATTGTTACTCTTTTGACCTAAATAAGAGTACAAACAACTTTCCATTTATCCCTTGTCGAGGTATGACACTGCGTCATGAACTAAATAAAAGAGTGCTAGTGCATGCGTGACAGCTTTCTGAAACACTGGAATATCTATGTTCATGCTCTTGTTCTACCACAAGTTCAACTGATGATTTTAGGAAAGCATGGTAAAAGAGAAACAAACCGAAGGCCGCGAGACAGAAAAAGATCAAAATTGAAAATCTATTGGTCGATCTTTGATTAGTGGTTGCGTAATTTCATGATGAACATCAAGTACAGAAATCAGGTACAGAAGTCAGCAGGAGAGCCCCGCTGCGGTGGCCTAGTAGCTAAGGTATTCGGCTGCTGACCCGGTCGCGGGTTCGAATCCCGGCTGCGGCGGCTGCATTTCCGATGAAGGCGAAAGTGTTTTAGGCCCGTGTGCTCAGATTTGGGTGCATGTTAAAGAACACAAGATGGTCGAAATTTTCGGAGCCCTTCACTACGGCGTCTCTAATTATGATATGGTGGTACTTGGACGTTAAACCCCACATATCAATCAATCAATCGAAATCAGCAGGATAGCGTATGTCACCGACATTTGCTCACTCTTTTGAATATTAAGTACAGTTCTCATATTCCAGCATGAATTAGTAACAGTGAATCATAACCAAGACGACCAGTGTGCTGCTGTGGAGGTAATGTACCAGCTATAAAAATCCCCATTTTCTAAAGAGCAACTGTTAGCAGTAAGAATAAATATTTTTAGGTTCGTTCTCCACCATTCCTTGACCCCAACTGCATGCCGACGTTCGCGAAAGAGATGTGCAGAGGCATTATTTATTTGGAGGGAGTCTGGCCTGTCCGTCGCTAGTTTGTGTACGTCATACTTGACCTTCGCGCGCGTTTCGGCATTCACTTGAACAAGGATGTGATACTTAATAAAGTTAAAAGAAGGCACTCGCCATAAAGCGGATCAGTTAAAGACTGAACATAAGTAAAAAGCACTTTATATGGCAAAATAATGCGCATAAATTATAATTGCAGAAATAAGTCCCCGTTGAAATGCTAAAAAGGTGCTGCTGCCCCAGCGTAAAGGTCACGGCAGTTCGCGCGTACGAAATTCAAATGTTAGAGTAGGCACGCTAAAATACCTATGCAATATTTACGAACGAAAGCGAATTGTCTTCAATCAGCATAGAATTGGCTGCTGTCACTGACACTCGTGTACCTCCCGACACAAATCAGTCGAATTTCTCACAGCACACGCACGTGCGAGAAACATGCGCAGGTTATGACAGCCGAACACAGCCTCGTCCGCGAATTTCGGTGAGCTTAACACCCGCAGTTCACGGAGAAGCACTAAAACGACGCAAAAACACACGTTAATCGTTCTTGCGAAACGGCGCACCATAAACCGAAGTCGGAGCCGAAAGCGCTCACCATGGTAGTTTCGAATTTATGAAGCCCTAAATACTATTCGCTGATCAAATGCATGCACATGGCACAAAAACAGTTCAAGGTTCCGAAGACGGTTTGCAAAAACCAACTTGGTAGATATATACCCACAAAACGACTCAACGCTGTGGCGTTGTGGCGCAATGGGTAAGACATCTGCTTCACGTGCATGCGGTCCCTAGTTTGATTCCATGGCTGTGCTTTGCATGTTAATCTCGCATACATAGGTCATTGTGACACTACTGGTATTCTAAATACCTGTGGTCGTAATATCCCCCACATTCTCGGCATGAAACCACTCTGAGAAGCGTAGATTCGTCCTTTTTTTTCCGCCACCGCACCAGAGCCGGGCCGCCTGTGGAAAGTCACGCCTAACCGCAGGCCGTATTTTGCCAGGAAAAATTTGACTAAAAATCCCGGCTAATTTTTGTCCCGGCTATTCTAAAGGCCACTTAAATCGGGCCGGTTTCTCTGCAAAACGGCTACGAAGCCGCCTAGATGAGGCGATAATTTGACTCGTTTTTCTGCCTGCGGGTGTGTAGTCTAGCCAGGGTTTGATTTAGAGTGTAACTTAAGGTGCGCGTGATGAAACGATAAACGGATGGCATGGAAAATATAAACAACTGCCCGAATGCCCACTCCCTTCTACAAAAAGGAATAGAAAATCAATAAAATCGATCGATAATATAGTTTGTCAAGATGAGTCACAAGTACTGGGGGATTTATTAAACCACCGGGTAGCAATCTCTAGGACGATGCGGCAGTCGTGGCTGGCTCTCGAGCAGAGGAAGAAGCACGCGATTTTCTTTTTCCTCCAGATTGAGAGCCGCTCTTGCTGTCGACCCACTACGTGCTGGTGGCATTATCCCCCCTTCCGAAAAGAAAAAAAAACAAGTCCCAAAAGAGGAAAGAAAAGTACATAGCATCACCGCGATGCTACTACATAGGCACGTGAAAAAGAAATTGGAAATTCGGATAAAGTGAAAGTAAAAATTGAAGAGCGTGCCAATATAAGAAACGTCAATGAACGCGAAAGCAAGTTCACACAAATAAACAAAAAACACAAAGAATGCTGTACGGTAAAGGAAAAGTTACGAGCAACGCGCAATAAATGGTTTCATGCGCAACACATGAACGACGTCCGACCTCAGTCGTGTCCTGCTCCGTGCATGGGGTGTTGAGTCCGGAACCACTTCGTAATTCACGTCACTGACGCGGCGTAACACTTTATATGGGCCAAAGTACCGGCTCAGTAACTTTTCACTAAGGCCACGGCGGCGGACGGGCATCCACACCCAAACTTGATCTCCGGGGTTGTAAAACACTTCTCTGTGGCGGGTGTTATAGCGTCGTGCGTCTGCCTGCTGTTGCTGGCCGATGTGCAGTCGCGCGAGTTGCCGGGCTTCCTCAGCACGCTCTGCGAATTCTTCGGCGTGAGTTGCCAACTCTTCTTCGTTTTGACACGGTAGCATAGAGTCTAGCATGGTCTGCACTTCGCGGCCGTAAAGAAGCCGAAATGGCGTGAATCGCGTGGTCTCTTGCACTGCGGTATTATACGATTTGATTGATATGATGGGTTTAACGTCCCAAAACCACTGATGATTATGAGAGACGCCGTAGTGGAGGGCTCCGGAAATTTCGACCACCTGGGGTTCTTTAACGTGCACCCAAATCTGAGTACACGGGCCTACAACATTTCCGCCTCCATCGGAAATGCAGCCGCCGCAGCCGGGATTTGAACCCGCGACCTGCGGGTCAGCAGCCGAGTACCTTAGCCACTAGACCACCGCGGCGGGGCAAGCGGCGGTATTATACGCGAAGGTCACGTAAGGTAAGATCCGGTCCCATGTTTTGTGCTGTACGTCGATGTACATTGAGATCATGTCTGCGAGGGTCTTATTCGGTCGCTCGGTAAGTCCGTTGGTTTGCGGGTGGTACGCAGTTGTCCTTCGGTGTATGGTATTGCTCAGTTTGAAAACTTCGTCCGTAAACTGCGCCGTGAATGCCGTCCCTCTGTCCGTTATTACACTGGAAGGAGCACCGTGTCGTAACACGATGTGGCGCATGACAAATTGTGCTACCTCAGAAGCCGTGGCTCGTGGGATTGCCTGCGTCTCAGCGTAGCGTGTCAAATAGTCGGTCGCGACGATCACTCATTTGTTGCTGTCCGCAGACAGGGTAAATGGCCCGAGAATATCCATGCCGACTTGGTCGAACGGCGTGCAGGGTGCTTCGATGGGCTGAAGCAAACCGGATGGTTTAACAGATGGTTGCTTTCGGCGCTGACATTCCCGACAGCTCTTGACGTACTTCTTGATGCTTGCTGAAAGTCCTGGCCAATAGTACCTCTCGCTCACTCTGGCAAGTGTCCTTGAGTAGCCCAGATGACCGGATGTGGGTTCGTCATGGCAAGCGAAGAGGACGTCGTCTCGCATGTCTCGAGGAACCACCAGGAGTTAAGCACGGCTGTTCGATTGAGCGTTCTTCTTGTACAGCACACCGTCTCGCAGGCAGAACGACGTCAACGAACGGGATAAATGACGTGGTATGATAGCGCCCTGGCCCTCTAAATGATCCATGATCGGACGAATCTCTGCGTCATCTCGCTGCCGTTTGCTCAAGTCTGATGCGCTAACGGCGCCCAGGAAGCCTTCGTCTTCCTCTGCTTCCTGACTGACGACCTGAAGGGGTTCGCATGACAGTGTGTCAGCGTCTTCATGCTTACGGCCGGACTTATGGACGATGGTGACATCAAATTCCTGCAGCCGCAAGCTCCACCGTGCTAGCCGTCCTGAAGGGTCACGCAGGCTTGCCAACCAACAGAGCGCGTGATGGTTCGTCACTATCTTGAAGGGACGACCATAAAGGTACGGGCGAAACTTTGTGATTGCCCACACGACTGCGAGGCACTCTTTCTCCGTAGCGGAATAATTCGCCTCGGCACGGGATAGAGAGCGGCTGGCGTAGGCTATGACTCTTAGGGCGTCCTCTTGACGCTGAACGAGCACTGTACCGAGCCCAATGTTACTAGCGTCGGTATAGACCTCCGTGTAAGCATCATCATCGAAATGAGCGAGAACGGGCGCTGATAGCATGCGCTGTCGCAGCTCATCAAAAGCTGCTTGTTGCTCGTTTTCCCAGCCAAACGGCGTGTCGTCCCTTGTGAGACGAGTCGGAGGTTCTGCTATCTGTGAAAAGCCATGAATGAACTGGCGATAGTAGGCGCACAAACCAAGCAAGCGCCGGACGGCTTTCTTATCGACAGGAGCTGGTAATTCGGCAACAGCGGCAAGCTTGTCCGGTTCGGGCCGGATTCCTTCAGCACTAACTACATGTCCAAGAAATTTTAGTTCTTTATAGCCGAAGTGGCAATTCTGTGGCTTTACTGTGAGGTCCGCTGATCGGATAGCCTCCAGCACGCTGCGCAGGTGGTGAAGGTGCTGCTCGAACGTGGTAGAGAAGACTACCACATCATCAAAGTAGACAAGTCAAGTCTGCCACTTGAGCCCTGTGAGGACCGTGTCCATAATTCACTGGAAAGTTGCCGGCGCTGAACACAAGCCAAAAGGGAGCACTCGTAATTGGTATAGACCGTCTGGAGTCACGAAGGCTGTTTTCTCACGGTCTCGCTGATCTACCTCGATTTGCCAATACCCGCTTTTGAGATCGATAGAAGTGAAATAATGGGCACGACGAAGTCTATCCAGCGAATCGTCGATACGTGGCAGCGGATACACATCCTTTTTGGTCACGTTGTTAAGCTTTTGGTAGTCGACGCAGAAGCGTAGCGACCCATCCTTCTTTTTGACAAGTACGACTGGAGATGACCACAGGCTGTTAGATGGTTCAATAACGCCATCGCCAAGCATCTCGCTGACTTGCGTACGTATCGCTTCACGTTCTCTAGCCGACACGCGGTAGGGGTTTTGGTGTATCGGGCGTGCGTCCTCGTACGTGATGATCCTGAGTTGAGTGATAGACGTCTGGCGGATCTTTGAACAACTTGCGAAGCAAGACCTGAACTCGAACAAGAGCGCTCGTAGCGCAGTCTCGTTATCGGTGGACAGATCAGGATTGATGTCAATATTACTCATTGACGTGTCGGTGGTATCCACTAGTTCTGACGTGAGGCAGTTGGTGACGTTTGCTACTTCGTGGGCAAACGCTATCGAAGTGCCACGGAACAGATATTGATGCTCGTTGCTAAAGTTGGCTCCGAGCAATTCAGATCGGTCATCACGAAGGTGTATTACACTTCTAGCTACACAAATTCCTTGCTGCAGGAGGTGTTCTAAATTTGTCTCGGCCACCACATCGCCATTGCCCAAACCACAGCATGTTACATCGACTAGAACACTTGCTCGTGGAGGAAGCGTCACGCTCTGTTCAGAAATACGGAGTACGTCAACACGCTTTCCGTCATCCTGCACGTTGATTGCTCGCTGGGCTGAAAACGTGACGCGGCGCTCTTGCAGATCAATGACAGCTCCATTTTCCTGTAGAAAGTCAACTCCCAGGATGACGTCACGGGAGCATTCGCGTAGAGCGAGGCAGCTTGCTACGAATGTATACCCTTGGATCTGTACTCTAGTTGTGCAGGCACCCAGTGGAGTAACGACGTGGCCACCAGCTGTCCGAATCTGCGAATTGTGCTACGGCGTGATGACTTTCTTCAGCTGCGTTGTCAGTTTCACGCTCAGTATGGAATAGTCGGCGCCGGTACCAC
The DNA here is from genome assembly GCF_043290135.1 of Rhipicephalus microplus. Classification (NCBI taxonomy): domain Eukaryota; kingdom Metazoa; phylum Arthropoda; class Arachnida; order Ixodida; family Ixodidae; genus Rhipicephalus; species Rhipicephalus microplus. The sequence continues at coordinate 252,652,803 of NC_134710.1, forward strand.
TAATGCATTAACTGCACAACCATCAATTGTCACTGCTATATCGAGTGAAAGTCGGCCATCTTTTGCAGCGGTATGTGATCTTGGACCGGTTTCTGTACGGTTCTGCGTTAATAGGAGGTCTTCAGCGCTTCGACGTTCAGCGACCCCGCCCCCAGAGGTCGCTTGGGCTAGTTTTCCCGGCGGGGGCTGGGAGATCGTGTGGTAGAATACCGCTGGGGCGTTGATGAAAATCGCCACGGTGATGGCGAGCGCGACTGGCGCCCGTCAGAAGGTGGTGCATGCTGCTGGGCGAGGTAGTTTTCGACTTCGCGCGGTCTCTGGCTGTAACGGGGTGGCGGTGAGTACGCAGAGAAGCCGCGAAGCCCGAGACGGCGATATGGGCCCTGGCGGTACAAGTGATCAGCTTCTCCACAATGAAAGCACAGAGGCCGGTGATCAGGTGTGCGCCAAACATCAGACTTCCGAGGAGACGTGCGCCGATCGTCGATGTACTGAACTGGTGGCACCGAACGATGGGCGACAGGAGCGCCAGGGACAAAGGGCAAAGGCGGTGGCGTGTACGTGCCTTCGTAGTACGGTATGTGATGTGCTGACTGGAGTGCAACAGCAGGAACAGGATAGACGAGTAATGGTGGCGATGCAGCAGGGCGTTTCAAGGCTTCCGCGTAGGTTGTCTCACGGCGGTATTCAGCAGGAGCTGGTGCAGCTGTATCAGGAGGCAAGGTGTTCCGGAGGGCCTGGTGCAGCTCATCCTTGATCACAGTTGCAATTGAGCTAACCGTAGGATGAGGTGTTACACCAGCCTTCTGTAACTCTTCACGTACTATATCACGGATGAGTTCACGTAGATGGTCGTTGTTGGTTCTAGTGGCGGTGAAAATGTCGGCAGTAGACATGCCACTGACTTGCCTGTCGTATTGGTTGGATCGCTGCTGCAGCATTTTTCCATTGTCATGGCCTCGGACAAGAACTCCGCGACCGTCTTCGGAGGGCTGCGCACGAGGCCGGCAAAAAGCTGGTCCTTGACACCGCGCACCAAGTGATGCAACTTCTTGTCCTCCGTCATTCTTGAATCGGCCCGTCGGAAGAGGCGCGTCATGTCTTTGACGTACGTGGTCACAGATTCGTTTGGCAACTGGGCGCGGGCCAGAATAGCTCGTTCAGCTCGTTCTTGGCGATCAGCACTGACTTAGGTCTGCAAAAGTTTACGAGAGAATTCAGGCCACGTCGTCAGCTGCTCCCCTCGGTTTGATACCACGTACGTGCCCCGTCTTCGAGATATAAATAGAAACGACCCAGTTTCGCCGCGTCGTCCCACTGATTCAAGGTGGCTACACGCTCGAAGTCCGCCAACCAGCCCTCAACGTCCTCGTGCTCCGTGCCATGGAACGTCGCCGGTGCCCGTGGACTTTCCAACGTATAGCGGTTCGACGTCGTGCTTCCCGTGCCTGTTGACGAGGTTTGCACCGAAGCGCTGGTCATGTTTGTCGACGTGGTTGGAGCAGTATCGTCGATTTCCGGAGGCAATTCCCTGATTCGGCGGCTGGTCCGATGCACGGGAGTATTGATTGGCACTGGACTCGTATCACGGCTTCCTCGGGAGCGGGGGGGTCTGCAGCATCCGTGAGACTACCCAGCACTTCCACCAGTTTGTCACGATGAGTCACAAGTACTGGGGGATTTATTAAACCACCGGGTAGCAATCTCTAGGACGATGCGGCAGTCGTGACTGGCTCTCGAGCAGAGAAAGAAGCACGCGATCTTCTTTTTCCTCCAGATTGAGAGCCGCTCTTGCTGTCAACCCATTACGTGCTGGTGGCAATATAGCAAAATGGTACCATGCGCACTCGGTGTTCTGTAGAAATATCTCACAGTAGGTGACCAGTAAAAGAGCGAGGGATTGTGGGATCCACCATCTCCTACCGGCTTCCAGTTCGAGAAAAGTACATGATAGCGAACTGCTTCACTGCAAGCCTCAGATTCATCGGGATTCAGGCATGCGGCCGCCCATTTATATTCGTCTTGAGAAACCATGGTCGGTTGTTCAGCCGTTGGTTGCTCCTACTCGAGCGTGAAAGGCAAACGCAGGTATAAACTCTATGGAACGAAGAAAAAAATTCGGTGGGCCATGGCTGTGAAGAGAGCCACAGCGAAAGGTAGCTTTTGAGTACGGAACGTTGAAGCCAGAGTGTGCGAAAAGAATTTCATCACACGTACGTGTGTACTTCACGCTAAAAAAACGCTTATGCATCAATTTGCTGCGAATAATATATTGAGAAATAAATTGTCGCTCAGGCGCCTAGCAAGAATATTATAGGTACGCACGGGTGAAATCTACATGCCATACGAGATGAGCGCCGGCAAGTGCACCCATATACATGACAAGAAACGCGAAAGTTTCATTCATGAGTAAGTTTACACGAAGCGCTGCACGAGTCCACCTGCGTTTATCTGGGTCAAACTGTGCAGGAGGACGGCACATAAAGGAAGAAGTGCGTTAAACAAGCGCAGGGTTATGATTATTCGCCGCCGTCTACTTCTGACTGTATTGTTTATGTGCCACCGTGCCGTGCAGCTTTACCAAGATCAATGTTCAAATAAGCATCTGGCTACGACTAAAAAATGCCTCTCATATAGCGCTGAAGGCTAGAAAAAAATATCTCAACGCGCTCAACAATTGTTGCACTTCATGCCGATCATAGCACTGCAACACTCATCCCCATTCCCTGAGATCTTTAAAATGGTGACTTTTTATCCACAGTACCATATCATACAAAGAAAACTGATGATATGTGGGGTTTAACCTCCGAAAACCACCATATGTGTATTAGAGACGCCCTTGTGTAGGACTCCGGAAATTTCGACTACCTGGGGTTCATAAACATGCACCCAAATCTGAGCACACGTGTCTACAACATTTCCGCCTCCATCGGAAATGCAGCCGCCGCAGCCGGGATTCGATCTCGTGACCTGCGGGTTAGCAGCCGAGTAACTTAACCACTAGACCACCGCAGCGGGGATACAAGGAAAACTGTTTTGTGTATCGACTGATCTGCTAGCCAAACTGACAGCACCCCCCCTCCCCGTTGCAGATTGTTTTCGTGCGACAAAAAAGTTTCCGGACCGTTCATGGCTTTCGTAGCTTGTCATCGTCACAGTGACGGTTGGCGAAAAAAAATTTCTAAACCACTGACATTGCACGGCGAGGTGCTTTTTTCGACGGAGGAGTACAAGAATGCGCCCGTGCCGCTGCTAACCCGTGTGGTTCTTCGAACCGGAAGCCGTCGAATCCAGTAGTTCCCCGCAATTGCCCATTTTACCGGTCACCTAATGAAATGTCATGCGCCCTAAATACATACCTATATGTGCACGCATGAAGCTTCCACGTGCGCGTGACGCAACGTTAAACGAATTACGTGGCAAGGTTAAGCAGCGCTATTGCGCTCTTTTCTTCTTTAATAAAAACATAGACAAAGAGTGAATTATAAAATGAATAAAACGATGATACAATCCGCTTTCGGTTCCTTATTTCAACCCGAGTGAACACACGAAAGGTGCGCGTGATTGAAAGCAAAAAGGACGTGTGTGTTTTGAGCGACTACCATTTCCATCATATTCTCTCTAACGCTCTTTTACACGCAAACCTTTTAAGAGCTACTGATGGGGTCCCCGAAACGCCGCCGCTAGACAGAATAAAAAGAGGACTCCGTACAGGTAACCTCGGCAACCACACCGGTGCCCACGCAGCAGCAGCTACCAGGGAAGCCTTCCCGCTCTAAAAACCAACCACATTGAAGGAGATCGGCGGCCATGACACCGCCATCACCTACCTGCCTCCGAGCGTGAGGAAAAGAAAACGGACTTTCCTCCTTTCATGCTTCGGCCTTGACTTCCTGCAAGGGACACAACATCATCTTATTTCCTGTCTCAAAGCCTGCGCTCTCTGCAAGAGGCACCCTCCCCAAGTTAACGCTTGCCTTACGTCCTCGCCAGCTCTGGCCCCTGCAGAGTTCCCGCTGCCGCCGCAACGGGCACGCATCCGCCACCTGCTCGTGAGACCAACCGTTTCACAAGTACATTTGTGAAATACCTGTATTATGGAAATTGCATATTCTTTTTTGAAGTTGCGGCTGTGTTCACCAAAAACATTAAGAAAGTTTTTCTTGTAGCATGTCCGGTTTTCGTACATCCTGCTTTTTTAAAACACATTGTTCCTGATCATTCTAAAGAAACTGTCAAATAAACCTTTACTAACCGGCACATTTGACTAAATAGTTTTTTTTTTGTTTTCTTCGCAGCCTATGCAAGCTCGCCGTACGAAGAGTGTGAAGACGTCCTAACTAGCCTGTCATCAATGTTGGCTCGTGCAAAACTTGGCTGCTGGTGCACAGCGGATCTACATGGTTTGTGTTTTCTGTGAAAAGGGAACTTCCCAGAACCACCTGGTAGCTGTATTCAAGGAGTAAGCATGATCAGAATGTTCAAAATTAACCCTTTTGTTTTTCTTTAAAAAAAGTCAGCACTGTAAGTTATGTGAGTAAAAGCCATCTTTGCAGAATGCAATGTATCCAGGAAAGCGCAACGTGAGATGATAATTATCATTGTCAGCGCTACCGTTGAGTAAGAATAAATAATGAACCTATTGGTGAACGCCGCAGGTGGTGACGCATGTGTTAAATATTTCAGCGAGTCACATTTCTACATAACTTTACTTGTAAGTATTTTAGCATGCTTGTGCTCAGATATCCTGCTGGAAAGTTTAGTTGCGGCTTTCATCGTTATGTATGCAGGACAGTGAGAACTAGAACAGACCTGATGATTGATGCATTTAATCTGACCATAAGTCAAAGGCATGGGTAAACATTGTAATATTGGCTGCCCTTTCACTTTTGGCTGGCGAAAGCAAGAACTGGCTGCTCGTCCCACCAGGGAGTAATATTTTGCTGATCCTCGCTGCCTTGCATGTGTAATCATGAAAAGCAAAGTTAAACTTTGGAACGGGATATCTAGAAACAAAAACATGTTCAAAAAATTTTTCCAAGTGGAATTGCGTAAAACCACGCTTGCCTCCAACTTTCTAATGCAGACACACTCGCTGCTATCAGATACTAAAATTCAATATTCTTAGTTGATGGCGCAACTGACATAATTATTTTTTTCTTTGTGTCCCCCAGGGCACAACTTATCTGGAAAGTGTTTTTTCTGCTCTTGGAGCTGAATTTCAGTTCTACGAAGCACATTTCTGATTGTGTCAGCGCTACTTACTAAACTCTTTAATCCATATTTAGGTTTTTTCAAGATCCACTGATTAAGCTGCGCTCTAGACTTGCATGTCATGATTTAATTGATGCCTTGTTAACGTTAAGTGAACATCGTTAATGATAACTGATAGAAATCATTCCGGAATATTGTAACTTGAGTCCATATATTGATGGGGGGGATGGTGAAATTTCTAACTATATAGTAATATCTACTTGCTTTATTTTTGTGAAGTGTAATTAGAACACTATTTGCTGAGTTTGTGTTGAAAGCACGATATGATTATCAGTAGAAACCGGAACTTTAGAAGCACAAAAAAATTCTCTTGGTGTATATATAGGCTATATAATCTGCCAATTAGGCATAAATAGGTGTTAAAACTGTCATTTAGGCATATATTGGCACTAATTCAGCAGCGTGCTGAGGATTCAGTAGCGTGCTGAGCCCGTGCTTCATCGCATCTGCTCGCTGCTGCCGCCGTCTTCAAGAGTTCGACGAACACGCCGCCAGCAACCACGACGCCACTGACCTCTTCACGAACACAAAGATTGGCGTACAACTTGCCGGATTACGCGTGCTCTGACCCCACTGTTCCTAGTCGACTCCCCACAGCAACGACTTTGTACTGCCCCTCCTCTCCGTGACAGCATTCTCAAGTGGCGCAACAGTGCGAGTCAACTGGATTTACCTGTCAGTTTTGAAGACCAAACTTTTCCTAATGCCTGCGTTAATTCGTGCTAATTATTTGTACCTTGAGTTTTTCGGTTTGCTGCACGTTGCGTTCGTTCTGGTGCGTGCCGTGGGAGAAGAGTCGAACGAGTCGCATTGCCATTTTTTTCGAAATCTCTTGCCATCTAAAACCCAAGCCTTCTATTCACATTGCCCCATCCCTGTGCCGGCCTGTGAAGGTGTCATCTCGAAGGGAAACTGGAAGGATTTTGAGATACAATCAAACTTGGTGTTTAGGAAGTACCGACTTTATTGTTGAGGAGGTCATAATAGTTTTCCCGGCCCTAGCAGCAAGAGCATTAGAACAGGCTAAATGAACAGTATCTTATGCGGTCGACAGTGGGCCTCTTTCGATCGTTACTCTTCTGAACAACAACGACAAGGATGTCCCAAAGTCAGAATAACTGCTATTTAATGCCTCTTCCAGGCACCACTCGGCAGCCATAAGCACTGACTTCACACCTGCTCAAACTGAAGATTTGCTCGCCCTGTTGAATAGTCACTATTCTCTATTTGACGTGAACTCACCCGTCCTCAGCATGACTACCACCGCTACTCACAGCATCCAAACTGACGGCTCTCGTATTGTACATCGGTAGCCATATCGCGTGTCTGAGGCAGAACGCAAGATCATCAAAGAAAGTCTTAGACATGCTACGACGCCACATGATACGTTCTTCCTCGAGTCCCTAGTCAACCCTAGTTGTTCTCGTTCAAACGAAAGATGGGACAGAGCGTTTTTGCTTCGATTACCATGCGCTAAACAAAATAACGCGAAAACATGTTTATCCTCTCCCTCGGACCGACGACTCACTGGATTTATTACAGGGCACCGAGTATTAAGATTCGACCTTAAGTATGGCTACTGGCAGATACCAATGTCGGAGTCTCATAAAGCGAAGACCACCTTTTCAGCGCCAGATGGGTTGTATGAGTTTAATGTGATGCCTTCTGCAATCTGTAATGCACCTCCACCTTCGAAATTATGGTAGAAGGCGTATTGCTGTATTGCATGGTTTGAAACGAAAAACGTGTCTGGGCTATCTCGATGACATAGTAGTATTTGTATCCACGTTTTCGCAGCATCTACAGCGTCCTGACAAAGTCTTCAAATGCCTTGCAAAAGCCGGCCCACGGCCTAACACAAAGAAATGTACCTTTGCTAGCAAGACAATCAAGCTTCTCGGCCACCTCGTCAGAATAGAAGAAATTCGGCCGGACTCCAAAAAGCTTGGCGCCGCTCTCAATTTTTCTCTACCACTACGTCAAAAGGACTTGCGCAGCTTCCTTGGGTTACCTTCTTACTTCCGGTGCTTCATACGTGGTTTCGCGGAACTTGCATCTCCGTTCCATTACTCCTCGCAAGGATCGTCCGCATCGTTTTGTCAAGACAGCGAAAGCGCTTTCGTGGCATTGAGGCAAGCCCTCACGTCGGATCCGGTAGTGTGTCACTTTGATTCAACTGCACCCATCATCCTTCACACCGAGGCAAGTGGTCATTGTCTAGGTGCAGTACTCTTGCATCGTGACGAAAACTCACGCGATAGCATCATTGCTGATGCAAATCATGTTCCTATCGCTGCAGAAAAGAACTACACCATCACCGAGCAGCAGTGCCATGCTGTTGTTTGGGCAGTGCAAAGATTCCGACCATATCTTCACGGCCCCACCGTGGTGGTCTAGTGGCTAAGGTACTCGGCTGCTGACCCGCAAGTCGCGGGTTCATATCTCGGCTGCGGCGGCTACAATTCCGATGGAGGCGGAATATTTGTATGCCCGTGTGTTCAGATTGGGTGCACGTTAAAGAATCCCAGATGGTCGAAATTTCCGGAGCCCTCATCTACAGCGTCTCTATTAATTCGATGGTGGTTTTCGAACGTTGAAACGCACATATCAATCAGCCATCTCTTCACGGCCGTCAATAATTTTACCGTCGTTACTGGCCATAACGCCTTATGCTGGCTTTGACCGCTGAAAAACTTATCAGGTCGCCTCGATGGCTTGGTACTTCGCATGCAGGAGTGCGATTTTGATGTCGGCTACAGATATGAGAGGAAGCATCAAGATGCTGATGCTCAATCGCACTGTCCATTATCCATCGATACTCCAAAACGACAGCACCTCCTCTATCGCAGCGCCAAGTTCACCATCTGACACCCTACCCGTCCTTGCTTCACAACCACGTGTCGGCCCATACTGCCGTATCATTGTTGACCGCTTGGCCAGCTCTACTATTACTCCAAACGCCAGACTTCGTCAACAACGTAAACAATTTTAGCTTGTAGGTGGGGCTTTATACCACTACATTTACCCCTCGGATGGCAACAAGTGGGTAGCCATTGACCCACAATACCTGCAACGGGAAGTTGTGGAAACCTTTCATAATGATTTAACCGCCGTTCATCTAGGATATCTTATCTTATGACTTATTTTATCTTAGACTTATAACAAGACACGAAGTCGTAGTTTTTGGCCTGGCCTCTCTTCAGCCGTCGCTAAATACGTCGCCTCCTTATCCATTGCCAACGGCGAAAACGACCAACAACTGCTCCGGCTGTCTTAATGCAAAATGTTCGTTGTCGCGCCTCGCCGTTAAAAGTCGTTGGAATCGACTTGTATGGCACTCTTTCTATATAAATCATTGGGCATCGCAGGATTGTGACGGCCGTCGGCCACATTACCTGCTACGCAAAAACAGCTTCAATACCATCTGGGACTGCGACTTAAGTCGCCGATGTCTTCTTTCGCCAAATGTATTTGCGCCTTGCAACTCCACGCATTCTCCTGAGCGATCGTGGCAAAGTCTTTCTCTCTTCTATTGTCGAGCAAAATTTGCGTGCCTCGACCACTGTTCAGAAGACCTCTTTTAGCTACCACCCACAGATCAACGGATAGACTGAACGCTTTCATCGGATCCTATCGGACATGATCAGTATGTACATTCACCCCACTCACATGAACTGGGATGCGATTCTACCCTTCGTGACATTCGCTTATAATACGGCTCCTCAACGCACTACCAGCTTTTCTCCATTTTTTCTTGTCCATGGTCCTTTGCCGAGTTTCGCTCTGGACGTCTCTTTCCTTTCGGCCCCTGCACCCTCGATGACTCTTTTCTCTGAAGAATCTTTATCTTGTCTCGCACACTCCAGTCACCTGACTCACGTTAACACCGGTATCTATCAAGACAATTGAAAATCTCGTTACGCCTCGTCTCGCCGTGTTGCGAGTTTTTCCACTGGTGACGAACGTCTCTTATGGGCTCCATTGTGCGTCTCCGGCTTATGCGACAAAATCATCAGTCGCTTCATTGGGCCACACAAGGTTGTAGGACGGACATCTCCTGTCTATTACGACAATTCTACTCCTAGCACTAATAGTTATTATCTTTCTCGAGGGACAGGGATCATGCGCGTACCTCGCGTAAAGCATTATGAACAACGCATTAGATAATACTCGCCGGTGACCATGCGGCTGCTTTCACCGCACGGGGTAAAAGTGTGAGCGCTGCAAGCAAATGACTCTTCATTCTCTTTGGATATCTTGATCACATGTACATCTTTATCATCTGTAAATATCATCACCAGTGTGATTTAGCACGAGCCTGGCTGAATAAACCGGTTCCTCAAGCTGTGAAGTGTTTCATGGCTAAACCTGTCAAAGACAGTTCCTGATGACAAAAAATTGTCTTCCTTTGGCCGTTATTTCAAACAGGAAGTGACCGACACGATTTTTTTTCGGTTCACAAATGGGTTTCCATATTGCACAGAATGTATGATGCATACCGCCGTCCTAATTGAT